>NC_089173.1:10140651-10440651 GCF_009819655.1 Sylvia atricapilla | reverse complement strand
CTAATAGTCTTGTTTAGGGAATAGAGAAAAAATGTTGTTTACATCACCTGGGAGTATATTCTAAACCCTGTATCTTTTTCTCCTTGGCAGATGGAGACCTTTTAGCCAGCCAGTGAGTCCTGCTGCTGCATGTTTGGCAGCACCTCTGAATGATCACATGACTCTTGATATGGATGCAGTCCTGTCAGACTTTGTTCGGTCCACAGGGGCAGAACCAGGTCTGGCAAGAGACTTACTAGAAGGTAAACTTTTGGGACACAACCATTTCCTGTGTTCACTGCTTGCTTAAACCAAGAGCCAGTCATAACAAGAGAGCTCAGGGCTACGGAAACAGATATTTCTTAGTATTCTTACCAAGTCTACTGTTGCAATAAGCTCACCATAGATTATACTAAGGCAGGTGTTTTTAACAAAAAACTTTAAAACTTCTTAGTTCTAGATTGCTGTGTTAAGTTCCTAAGAGTCAAGCCCTAAATGTTTATGTGACAGTGAGAGAAGGGAGGAGACTTTAGCTGAATTTTCATATTCAGCTGCCTGAAAGTAATTGTAAAAGTTTCTCAGGTCACTGTGTTTAGTCTGAAAAGGATTAAATGTACAGTAATAGAGACATCAGAGGTATTTTTGGGTTCCAGTGGTTAATATGCATACCTGAACTTTACAACATGAAAGCAAAGTGGCTAGGTTGAAAAAGAATTAAAAAGCTATATCAGAAAAATAACTGTCTTTTTGTTGTATTTGTTTTAGGTTTATAGGCTTAAAAGTGAAAAGAGACCATTGATATCTGAGAGAATTTTATAATAGTTGAGTTTGTTCATTTCTTCTTATGTGGGCTAACAATAATTGTGAAGATGAGAGGTTGGAAAACAGTAGATGATATCTGTAAATTGCAAGTTGGTTCTGTGGGCTTGAAACTTCCATGCTGGACTTATTGCCTGAGAGGTTTGGAGTTTATTTTTTTTTTTTTTTTAATCTCAATGTTCTCTAAGAAATTGTGTTAAATTAAAGTAACTACTGAACGGTTACAGCAGATGTAAAAGTATTCCTCATGTTATGTATCTCCTTTTTGCAAGAGTGTCGCGGTCAGTGGGAGAAATGCCGCAATCGATACAACTAATCAGCAAGACTCAGTTTATTTAGAAGAGTTTACACAATTTATAGCATACCTAATAAGTTCATGCATAGTCCTAAAGCAAGCTTACTATTGGTTATATGATAAAGCGTTAGCTAACTCTCACTTCTGCATTCCTGTGGTTCCTGTTACACATTTTGATATTGTCCAGAAGTTACACCCACAGACACTGTGCCCCTGACTATAAAGATAAGGGCTGACCAGCATCCTGTTGCTATCCAGCTGCAGATTGTTTACGTGACCTCTTGCAGCTAGCCATTCTCCTACATAAGAGCTGTTTGACTTTATGTATGCTGAAAGTTTTTCATTTTGTGGTAGGTTCTTCCTTTACTCTGGGCTTTTCAGTAATAAGGCATGATAGATTATTAACACAGAGATGCACACAATTCTGCAGCATTTCTCAAGTCATCTGATACATGAAATAAAATCTTGGAATGCCTAGCAAGGAATATTAGCATAGACTTGTTATATTTAAGAGCTCTCTGTTTTGTCTGACTGATTTGATCAACCTGTCATTCTTGCCTAGAGTCTGTCTTAGTCTGATGGTCTTTTAGAAAAAGAACTTGAGATTTTTCTCATCTATATCAGTACAGATTTTCAGTTACTGTGCTGACAGAGCATTGCCAAAATTTCAAAGGATTCCTCCATATCAGAGGTCTTTCAGAAGAGTTACCTTGTTTTCCTTTCTATAAAGAGCAATGCTTCGAAATAAACATCTGTGGTGGTGTGTCTATTTATGTTTAATGTTCATGATTTGTTGAATCTGATTTCTGTAATGGTTTGTTCTTTGTAACCCCCCATGTTCCTCCCTATGTGGTTTTCCCCAGTCTCGGTTATATGTCAATCATTGGTTATATAACCTCCTGGTCCTGTCTGTCACTCTGGGGGCCTCTCCCTGAGTCCAGAAAGTTCCAGGGAAGGCATCAAGTGATTGGGCTGGATCCAGGCTTCCCCCTCCCATTGTTCCCTGTGTGGTTGTTTCACCTGTCTTTTATGCTAAGAGCCACACCCTTACTGTACCCCATTGGACCCTGGTTGAACCCTCCCGTGTAACACCCCCTGTTAAAAGTTGCTGCACAAAGACCCTCGTGGTCTCTCTGAGGCTGGTGTCCCGAGGTGAGGACTCCACATCCGAAGCTCCAATAAACTCGTTTGGATCTACCCCTCGAGAGTCCCTCCTTTCGTTCCTCCTGCCACAGCCATGCTTCACTCCTGGCAAGCCAAGATCGCTCTGTTGCTGTGGTGCCAGGGCTGGCCGGACTGGCGACACAGGCACCACCGCAAACATCGAATATAGTTTCTCTGTGCTGTACTTCTCATTTCTGTAGATGAATAGATTCATATCAAACATACTAACAAAGAAATAAGCAATAAACAATCTAATTATTCTGACAGGCTAATAGACATATGTATCTGCACCAAATCATTTCCTCCTACACAGGAATTTCTCAAAGTAAAAGGGATTCTTGCAAGTTCTGAGCAAGATGTGCTCAGACAACCATTTCAGCACTTGTGGCTGTGGCTACATTTGGTGTAAGTTTCTAACACTGGTCATATCTTTTGCTGGGAGACAGTCATTGATGTAGTGGTTTCTCATTTGTTCAAAAAACACACAACAGGGACTGCCACCCTCACAGCCTTTTGACTATCCCAGTGTGTCAGTTCTCTGTGAGCAGCACTGAAACTCATCGAGTAGCTTCTTAACAATAATATAAACAATATTCAGAAGAACAGCCTCCCACCCCATGGGTGCCCATGCCTTGTACCTGGCCTCAGAATGATGATGTCCGTAGTTACAATCAGATTTTGAAAACAGATGTGCACAAATATTTCCCAGAATTTTCAAAGTTTGGTTGTTCATAGCCCTAAAAATGATGGTCATAGTGAACTTGGAGCCAAAAAAAGCTTGTGTAGACCCTCATTTCCATGTAATCAAAAGTTTTGGTCAATCTTCTAAGATCCTGTAGCCCTTTGCTCTTTCTGACCCACTCAACAATTCTATTTTAATAACTTGCTCAGACTGAATTTTCACAGTGTGCTCCTATGGAGTAACACCTCCTTTTTAGAGCCAATGCTATTTCTTTTGTCCATCTTTGGGGGAAATTTCTTCAGTTTCACTATCCTGTAGATAAGCAAGGATACCAATTTCTGCTTCCTTATCCAATTATTTTAACATATTGATTGTTTTGCTTTGATTATGTCCTGCTACATCCACAGTACAGTCGTGAACAATATGTGTTGTTCGTCCTGGCAGCAAGTGGGTGAGTTAAACACACACTGACTGTTGTGCAAATAGCTAAAAAATCTATACATTACATATAGATTTTCTACATTGCCAGAAGCTGTCCTAAATGTTGGCTCACTTGATGTTTCTATACTCTGCCTCTCCTGCTGGTAAAATCCCTGCAGTTTTCTTCTGCTGAGCTTTTTATTGAATGCAGCTGCTTGTCTCTCTAGCTCAGAAAACATTCTGCTGCTTGTGCTTGACATGTATCTTTCTGAAAGTGTCCATTCTACTTTTGAAATGAAGAGGAAAAGAGATTTTAAAAAATAATAGTTATATAACATTTTCATGGCTGGTGTCTGGTATAAAAGTCTAACATCGGATTTCCCTATTTGTTAAGATGCTTACAGCTGTTTCAAATTAATTATAAATTAATATTCATAAATTTCAATTAAAAATCATTAGCTGTACCTATTCTGTGTTAGTGGATTATACACACATGCTAAACCATTAGAAATGTTCCTTAGAAATGTTATTTTCCAGCTTTGCTTTTATTTTTGGATGATTACTTACCTGTAGAGGAATGGTTAGCTAAGAAGGGTCATATAAACACTTTGCAGCAGGATAACTTCAAGATACGTAACCAACCCTTATGTTTATAGCAGCCTTATCTTTACTGCAGCCCTCTTCCTTAAAGACAGAGGCCTGGTGTCTCAGGGCTCCCAGTGAGATAATAATTTTAAAGAATTAAGGACTTTAGTTAAACTAGATATTGCTGACGTAGACTTCCCTTTTACTAACTAGACATTGTTGAGGTAAACTTCCCTTCTTTTAACATAAGCCGGATTTAAGGAACCGATAAATCAAGAGACCTGTCAACTTAATCAATAGACTCCAAGAACACAATGTGATCATAAATCAGATAGTTTTGAGAAAACAGGATCCAGGTGTCACCAACACTAAAAGGTTAAAAAGGCAAAGTGAGGAAGACCCATCTTACTTCATCATTTTGAGACCCCACCCCATAAGAAGGACCACCGACCCATTTCAAAGAACAAACTATGCATGCTTAATTGCTTTTTGGCTAATTACCATACGAAGCGGGGGAATGGGATGGACCAGAGTTATGAATATGCATTTGTGTTTTGGGTATTCAACACTTTTGTACATAAAAAGACTCTGTGATCATCTGTAAATTGCGCGTGTGTATTTGGGAGCTATCCCTCACGCTGCCCGGCGTCGTAATAAACATACACTTTCTAACTTCAAACTGTTAGAGAGTCTTTGTCCGTCATAGTCGGATATCGGTATTAGATCAATATCCATATTTTTTTTTAACAAATCACCAGGGAGGTAACCTCTGGCTACTGTCAAAGGTGTAGCAGAAGCCATAGGAATGCAGAGCTGGGTGTTACTTTCTCCCCCCTTCATTGAACAATGCTATGCTTGCTTTTAGTTTTATGCATGAGTTTATTAGGTGTGCTATATATTCTGTAAACGCTTCTAATAAACTGAGTTTTGCCGTTAAACCGTATCGGTTTGTAACAACTTTCCCGCGACCACGACATAATGGTGACCTCGACGTGATTAAAGTGAAAGGACCACGGCTGGTCGGCGGATGAGGAACGAGTTTCTTTGCAGCAAAAACAGACGAAAGCAACAGGGTGCCGCGCCCCGGACGACCTCAGCAGAGGGTCCGGCCGTTAATGTGCTGCCGAAGACCTTGAAGAGGCTGCAATAGCGCTGATGAAAAAAAATTAAAAAGCAAGCAGCATATAATTTATTTACTTGCTTTTTAGAAAAGCGTCAAATTAAAAGTATAGATCTCCGTAAAAATCTCCCAAGGTTGCTAATCTACGGATATGCACAGAAGTTCTTCCTAAATCCCCACACCGTTCATGAGCTAACTGAATGGCGCAGGTTCAATGATAAGTTATGGGAGGCCACGCTAGATGATGATAAAACAACAAAAAAGTTAAATAAACAATGGCGAGTGGTGTTTAATACTCTATTACAACATCAGACAGAGCAGCGGGCGGCAAATCAAGCTAGTGAGGCTAATGATAAGAACAAAAATTTCGGGGCGTAGTCTGTTTGTCCGTTGCCCCCTGCCATGTCCACTGTGATTCTGGCGCCCTTGCCGCACACCGCTGCCGACACCAGCCGTGCGCCCCTAACGTCATCCCGGGAGCCCTCCGAGCCCTTAACCTCTTTGGCCTCCTGGCCGGAGCCCCCCCTGTTGGAAAATGAGCCTATCCCTGGGGCAGAGAGTGACCTAGTGGAGGCCATTGCAAAAAACAGGAGGGAGGCATGGGCAACCCTAGCTAAAGAGGTGCTGGAATAGGGAGACAAGGAGGCTGCGGCGGCCGCGATGGAGATCGCATGCCCAGTAACATTTACCCCTATGGTGGGGGGAGGACTACAAGCCAACATAGCGGCTTTAGATTGGAAATTGTTGTCACAACTGCGGGCTACAGTCAGTCAGTTTGGAGTGACTAGTGAGCCGGCTAAGCAAATGCTAGATTACATCTGGGGAACTCACATTCTACTGCCTAATGACTGTCGGAGCCTGGCCAAGCTTATCTTTAGTGAGCATCAGAGGTTATTGTTCGGGGCCCATTGGCAAGCTTACTGCACGGAAAGTGTGGCAGTGCAGAGAGCGCCAGGCAACCCCTTGCATGGCCTGACCCTAGACGAGTTATTAGGAACGGGACCCTATGCACGGACGGAAGCTCAGGCAATTGTAGGACCCGATAGGCTACGAGAAAGCATGCGGCTGGCCCGCGCTGCGATAGATAGAATAAAAGCTCCGGGGGGAGTTCTGTCCTACATGAGAATCAAGCAGAGAAGGAAAGAGTCCCTGAGGTCCTTTGTAGACAAAGTGGCTGCCGCGATAAAACAGGCGGGAGTCCCAGATTATATGAAAAGAACCATGCTGAAGCAATGTATATTGCAAAATAGTAATCAGGTTACAAAAAACATTCTTCACTCCATGGGAGCTAACTAGGAGGTAGAGAAGTTATTAGAACAAATAGCAAATGTTCCCACGAGGTCACGGGCGTTGTTAGTAGAGGCAATAAAGGAGCTGTGTGTAGGGCTAAAAGAACAAGCTGCAGCCTCACAGAATCAAGTGTTAGCTGCCCTTGCGCCCCTGCAAGCAACGGCCACAAATAGCGCTCAGATGCCAATTGCTGGTCGGCAAAAGTGCTTTCGCTGTGAAGGCCTCAGATATATTCGCAAGGAACGCCGAGCCACAGCTGTATGGTGCCAGAATTGCCGCTCGAACACTCATTCATCGGGAGCCTGCTGACGCCGGTCGGGAAACGGGAAGCCCAGCGCGTCCAGCCGGAGAATAAGAACAGCAGAAAGCTGGGAACCTGGAGGCGGGACCGCCCCGTTTGAAAAGTGGAGCTGCTAAAGTTTGCATTGAGTGGAGAAAATGGCTGCGGCAAAAAAGACAGAAAAACGGCTCGAGAGTTCGGTGTAGTTTGGAAAAAAAGTTTAAATACCTGGTGTCCTGGTTTGGAGTAAATTAGGGAAGAACCTCCAAAAGGAGTCCCCTAAACCAAACCTCCACCACCCCTTCCCCCCCCCCCACCCCAGCCCTGGGTTCGGGAAGGAAAATACCTCCGAGGAAAGCGGAAAAACCGGTTTATTGACAAAAATACACTCCCCAACACCGAATAGTGGGAAAAGACGGGTTACTGTGACGATAGGGAGGGTGCTGATGCATCTCTGTCTGGCCCGGGTCTTCTCCAACTTCTCAGGTCAGGTCAGGTCCGGAGCTGGTTCAAACCTTGGGGGGGGGGGGGGGGGGGGGGTGGTGGAGGAAGGAGGAAAAAAAAACCAAACAGAAGCAGCGGGGGGGAAGAAAAACGGCGGCAGGGGCAGCCGGAGAGCAAAGCGAAGTAAAGCGAAGCGAAGAAGGCAAAAGCAGCCGAGCTAGCTAAAGCCAGAGCCGAAAACAGCCAAGAAGGAAAAAGAAGGCAGGAACTGCAGGCTCCCGCCCAAGAGGGCGGGATTCAGCTGCGAGACATAACAATATATCCAAGATATGGGATGGATATATGGGATAGGAGGCAGCTCAACCCAGAACACCTGGAGACTTTCTCGGCCGAAAACAAAGGCTTCCGAGACTGCTAAGATCGCCATTCAGGCTTTTAACGGGACGAAGAATGACGCAGAGAGATGCAAAAGTCCTCCAAACTGCGAACTTTTTCAGTGTTGGTAACCCCCGTCCCGAGAAAGGCACAGTGCCTGCCGCATTTTGCCAGACAATAGACCGCATGGCTTTAGGAGCGGAAGTTCTCTCGCTAGCCCCGAGAGCGAACTGACCGATCAATGAAGTAGCACAGCCGCCAGACCCTGAGGGCGTAGTAAAACATGAGAAGTCAGGCAGAGCTGAGAGCGACAAGGGGGGCTGGGAGCGAGGACGACACAGGAGGCGGAGTGCGAGCCGACGGCGAGCGAGGCGGCGGCACAGCCCCCTCCCCTCTCCCGATCCCAGGGAAGCGGCAGAACGCAGCGGGGGGAGGCGGCGGCTGCATCTCCCGCAGCGGTGGCGGCGCGACCCTCTCGAGCACAGCACAGCACAGCACAGCGCAGCACAGCACAGCACCGCAACTAAAGCGGGGGAGAGAGAGCCGACGACGAGAGAGGCGACAGCGGATCAGCGGATGATGTCGTCCCCCCCACACACACAATGATCAGCAGAATAGAAGAATTCCAGCTCTTCAACTTCAGCACAGCACCACAAGAGTTGAGCCCCCACTCCTCATGCAGGAGAGGGAGAAATATGAATACCACTAAATGCTTGCAATGCAGGTACCATAATCACAAGCAAAGTACACAAAAGAAAATGCAGTAATCATTTTGTTGAAATAAAAGTGAATTTTTAATTGTAATGATTTGATGTACTTACATCCAAATTAGATTGTGTTTTAGTATTTTATTTGTATTCAAAAATAATATTTATGTAGTTTAAGTTTAAAGCTTTTAAATTTTAGGTTTAAAGTTTTTAAGTTTTTAAGTTTAAAACTTGTTAAGTATGAGTTACATTTAAAATTTATGAAGTTTAAGTAATAATAAAATTTAAGTTTAGGCTTTAATAAGTATAACTTAAGATTAAGATTTTTAAAGTTTAAGTAATAATAAATTTATAGTTGTTTATAAAGTTTTGTATTTTAAAATAAAAAGTAAGTTAAGATAAGTAAATTAAAATAAGTAAGATAAGTAAGTTAAGTTTGAGATGGGTATTTAAAAGACATGACTTATTGATTGATGGAGTATTTTATTGTTGCTATTGTTAAAAATTTTGTTTTAAAAATGTTTTAAAAGATATCACTCTAAGATAAAGCCAAAGTCCTGGCCACACTTTAACTGAAGGAAATGTTTTCATCAGCAAATCCAGATGTTTTCTGCGCAACAAAAACTAAATACAAGTCACTTTGACTTGACAATCTGACCTTATAGATATGACAGCTGAACAGACTTTTAAGATAAACTTGGAAAGCCTTACTCGAGGAAGCTACCTAAGCCCTGCCTAAAAAAATGTTTTTCAGCTGTTGCAGAATCTGAGACAATGATATAATATTTTAGTAACTGACAACCAGAGTCGCCCTTTCATACGTGCTTGATTGGTGTACCCTTTAATGACACTGAGGTGGGCATTATTACTTCTGAAATCGGGAGTCAGCTACAGCACTGTAGGAGATCCAGAACTCGGAGTATGGAGAACTGCACTCTGAACTATGACTTGTAGAATAACAAGTTACCATATGGGAAAAAAACACAGACACTAAAAATACTAAAGTCATTGCATACCCAGTCATGTCTGTATATCAATGCAATGGGCAATTGCAATGAGAGGAAAGGTGCGTAGTGCAACTTGACCACAGCCACAAACATAACACCTGAGAATGAGTTCTGAAGATTTTGAAGGAATGTGCTATATAGATCTCCAGACCCTATCGAAATCCATTCACCGGAAGCTGCAGGACCTAAAACAACATGTGCAGCTTTTGAAACAAGATGATGAGTTTTTTGGAATAAAATTTGATCAATAAGGAATAACCAGTTGGCTGAAGGAAATATTACAAATAGGATTGGTCATTTTACTTATAATCTGCCTTATATTGCTTGTATTGCCTTGCTTCATGTCATGCTTACAAAATATGCTTATGAAAATTGTTAAACAATCATTTAACCATGTTATGCTTGCACAACAGTAAAACCGGGGATATGTAGAGGAATGGTTGTCTAAGAAGGGTCATATAAACACTCTGCAGCAGGATAACTTCAAGATACGTAACCAACCCTTATGTTTATAGCAGCCTTATCTTTACTGCAGCTCTCTTCCTTAAAGACAGAGGCCTGGTGTCTCAGGGCTCCCAGGGAGGTAACCTCTGGCTACTGTCAAAGGTGTAGCAAAAGCCATAGGAATGCAGAGCTGGGTGTTACTTTCTCACCCCTTCACTGACCAATGCTATGCTTGCCTTTAGTTTTATGCATGAGCTTATTAGGTGTGCTATATATTCTGTAAACGCTTCTAATAAACTGAGTTTTGCCAGTAAACCGTATCGTTTGTATCAATTCTCCCGCGACCGCGACACTTACCAAGTCTTTCATGTTTCATTTCCTATCTCTGAGATGTTGTTTGCCTCTTCCTGAGGTTTTTACCTTGTTTATATGCTCTCAAGAACTGAAAGCATTCTTGTGTATGTGAGGTGAGGGAGAGTAGAAATTACATTTTGTGAACCTTCACTGGGTCTGCCTTTTCAGCCTTTCATTCTCAGCCTTTGCTGATTAATTTAAAAGCAGCCTAAAAAAACCCCTTCACTTGAGTGGTTAATATTGACAGAGCAATTTGACAGTAAATGTGACCCAGGTGACAGAAACAACAACCTTAGCAAAGCAGTGTGAAAAGCAGCCTGTGCTGGCAGACGTGTATCACTGCTCTGGGCAGGAGTGAATTCAGAAATGGATCAGCCTCGTGTCACAGGGAAACAGGAAATCAGCTGCAAGACTCTCCAGATGTCACCTCTGTGTGTTCAAGGCATTTTCCAGTCACTGGGAAGACTCCTTTGGCTCACTCAGCTTTGGGAATGTTCTTAAGTATAAACTGAGAGCTCTGCATGGTGGAGAATTGATTTCTCTCCAGCTGTGTGAGCTCCAATGTCTCCAATGTCTTGGAGTGAGGAGGGCATGTCCTTTTCCCTCCTGGGTAGTCTGGGCTGGCACCTTGATTCTCTCACACATAGAATGTAATGCTGGTGTGTTTCTGTATAATCTACTTGAAATGTGCACTAAGGCAGAAAAGCCATTAAAGAAAATAGTTTAATCTTTAGAACAAGTTGTACTGTATGTGGTTCACAGTGTCAGGGCTGTAGGTGTGGATGAACTCGGAGATCACTGATAAATCAGGAGAAAGCAGCTCAGTTTTCAGGGAGCAGCAGGTGTGCAGGCAGTGACCCCTGGAATAGAGGGGGAAGGCATAGGATGAAATGCTTTAAAATGCCAACAGTGTAGGCAGTCATAGGTACTGGAGGATTTGTGAAATAATAATAATACAAACTGATTCAATAATAATACATTTAACTGAAAAGTTGCCCTTTGACTTGTATCAATGGTTTCATTTATTTATATAAATGATGTGGTATTTCACCATTCCATAAAAATAACTGCTGTCTATTTCCAGCTTCAAACAGCACTTAATTGAGGGGTACACAGCTGAACATGAACTCAGGAAATGGGAGATTGGCTTTTCAGTCATGAAATGTGAGCAGGAAGGGTGACTGACCCCATGGAACAAGACAGAGCTGCAGTACAGAGATCTCCTCTAAGAACAATGTATACAAGCAGAATTCAAAGAAAAGCATGTAATTTATAGAGAGGGAGAGAGACATTTACAGTGCTGTCATGTGATTGAGTGTACAAAACTAACTCCCCCAAAATAGTCTCTCATCTCTTCTCCCTCAGATGGTTCCTTTTTTAGTTCTCTTGTGGAAGGTTTGGCAATGGGAAGAGGAAGCTGAGCTGCTACCAATGTCTCGTTAAGCAGAGAGCAAAACTGTCATTTCCAGCTGCCTGTTCAGTTTGGAGTGACTTTGCATTCTAGCAGAAAATGAGGCATGTGTTAATAAAATGGCCTTGCTGTATTATTTTCCTTTCAGAACATGAACCAAAATTAAATCTTGTTTTAAAGGATGTGGTCTAATTTTATCCTAATTTTGTGTATTAATTTTTCAGAAGGAAAAAAGCTGGTCTGAAGTTCTTCTTACCTTTTGCCTGTAAATATTTGTTAATCCGCTTCATGCCGAACAGGAAGAAGTGCCTGCATTTAAACTGAACTTGAGGATTGTTTTATTGGCAGTTGGTTTGTCAAAACAGACTTCTCTGCATTAGCCTGGGGTGTTTCTGTGTTGCCTTCAGGTTGCACTTACAGGTGCATTTCATAGATACCATCTTAATGCTCAGTGCCTTCCTCAGATCATTCTTCTCTAACTGAAAGTTAACTTGTTGCCCACTCTGTTGATGTTGACCCATAGTGGCTGTATCCCACTGGGTCCATTGGTCCTGTTTCACTCCAGGCAGCATTTCCTGTCCCTTTGAACGTTTCCTCTGCTGAAGTACTGTCTATACGTGTTGTTGCTGCAAGGTCCCTTTCATTGTGGTTCTTACTACTTAGATCTTTGCTACCTCCTCATCTCAAATTGCATCCTTTCCAGCATTTTATTAATCATTAAATCAAGATTTTCTGGTGACCTTTCAAATGTTCTTTTTAACATATTGGAGTAGGTGGATATTTGAAAGCTTGGGGGGTGGGGGAAACTGTGTAATAGTTGCAACTTTGCTTTTCCTACTAATTAATGATAAAATCCTCTTGGTTTTCATTATACCCAATTAAGGAAGTGAAAGACAACAGATTTATTAACTATTACAACCCCACTAAGCTATAATGTTTTAGCCAAAACAGTACAAAGCAAAACCCCCAAAGGCTAAATAATATCATGTAGCTCTGGGGTTACAGCACTGGAGAAAGCCCTTGTGACACCCCACCTGGAGTGCTGCATCCAGCTTTGCTCCCCCAATGGACCTCTCAGGGCATGTCCAGAGGAGGCCATGAGGATGCTCAGAGGGCTGGAGCACCTTTGCTATGACACCCTTGAGCTGTTGGGGAAGAGAAGGCTCTGGGAAGACCTTAGAGCACCTTCCAACACCTAAAAGGGCTCCAAGAGAGCTGGACAGGGGCTTCTGACAAGAGCATGAGTGATAACACAAGGTGGAATGGTTACAAACTGAAAGAGGACAGGGTTAGATTAAATATTGGAAAGAATATTTAATTCTTCCCTGAACCTGTGAGGGTGCTGAGGCCCTGACACAGGTTGTCCAGACAAGCTGTGGATGCCCCTGGATCCCTGGAAGTGTCCAAGGCCAGGTTGGATGGGGCTTGGAGCAACCTGGTCCTGTGGAAGGTCTCCCTGCCCAAGGCAGGGGGTTGGAATGAAATATCTTTGAGGTTTCTTCCAACCTAAACCATTCTATGAGTCTTTAATTTTATCAATGCTTCTAAAGTGAATCCTAGTTGTGCTGTTCTTTAGCACTTTGCTTATTAACCCTCTGCTAATCAGTTTGAAGTGGTAAGGCAAAAATTGGGAAGTGGCTTCTTAGACCATATATTGTTTTATCTAAATCTTTGTTTTTTCTTCAGGATGCCTCCTGTTGTTATTCAAGGAACCATTATTTAGGGCAGAAACTTCATAGTGTAGCTGTGTTTATTTCTGAATTTCCCTGTTATGTAGGTGTCTGCTATCTCTGACATTAAAACATCAGTACCAGCCTTCAGCCACAGTGCACAGTGTATTTTCCAGTCCTTACTCTGCTGCACTTTTTTTTTTTTTTTTTTTTTTTTGGGGGGGGGGGTGGGGGGTGGGATGGGTTTGTGTTTTGTTGTTTTTCCTCCAAACAAGAAGGACTTGGTTTCAAAGCAGAGACCTTTGAGTGTTGTTAAATTGCACACCTGCTGACTCATGTAGCACATGTGGCTACTCAGGAAGCTACTGCTCAGTAAGAGTGTTCTGTTCAGAGAGTTGATTTGGTTCCAGCACCCTGATCATGATTCCACTACCTGTGTTTTCTAACCAGCTTTGTGCTGCTCCAGCTTTTTTGCTGACTGATGTTCTTTGGCCATTTAAAACTGGAAGCACTGGAAGTGTGTTATTGCTGGTTTGGAGGAAATTGTTATTGATACAGAGCTGCCAGTGATTGTGTGCACTGAAATAACATTGTTATGCCTCCGAAATGCCTTTTAAAATACAATCATATGTCGAATAAACAAAGAAGCAGCCAGTGAATGGGGTGCATCAGATAAGTAACAGTGAAACAAAAACAGCAGAGAATCTAAAAACCAGTCTTGTGTTGGTTTTGTCTGTCAAACTGCAAAAAAAAGTTTTTACTTAATTTAATTGATGAAATTATGCAGAATAAAGTAATTACCTGTTACTTGTCCTTCAGGCATAACCTCTGTGGGGATAGGGAAGACTGACCCTTTCTCTTGGGTGCCTGTGCAGGAGATGGCAAAGACAGTGAGAGATGTGACAGAGAAAAGAGTTGTGTGAGGAGCAGGGTCTGGGACATGCCAGAGAAGAACATGGGAGACACATACAAACAGAACTTAGGAGAGTTCTTCTTTCCCTGCCCTAGGGGCCAGAGGGACTCTGTGCAGTCTGTCCCAAACCAGGAAGCCAATGCCACTTGTTGGACAAGAGGCAAGACGGTAAGGAGAGACCTGCCCTGTAGGCTTTGGGTGGGAAGATGTGTTTGTTTTTCATGTTGTATGAATTTATTTTTGTCATTTCTAACACAGCATAATTCAGGCATTTTTGTCTCTCAAAATTTGGTTTGTAGTGTAATAAGATACAGTTTTAGAAATTCAATAGCTTTTAGTATGCAAAGTTTAAAAGATGAGAGATAGGCAGTGTTAGTTCTAGTCATCTCCACAACCACAAGCCCCACTAATTTCCTCAACGACTTGCAGCTGAAACTTTCTCACCTACCTATCACACTGATGGAAACCCTTGTTCAGATCACCTGATCTGGACATTTCTGAATTTAATAATCTTCCTGATTGGTACCCAGCTTGCTTCTTGCTTTTGCAGTTCCTGTGCTCCAAATTACATCATATTTTTTATTAGATTTGTTAAATTTTTAAAATTTATTTTTCACTGCATTAATTTTTTTTTACCTATTTGTATTTCTTCTCTCAGTGTTTTTCATAAACCCCTTAGTTTTGTTCTAGAAGTTTTGCTCTAGTAGTTTTGTTCTAGAAGTTTTGTTCTCTTTCTTTTCCCTAATTGTCTTTGCTGTCTCCAGTTTCCTTTACTTTCACTTGGGATTTTTCTTTGCTAATTATCCCCAACTGATGAATTCGCCTCTTTTTTAATGGGCAATGGAAAAAAAAAAAAAAAAAAAAAAAAAAAAAAAAAAAAAAAAAAAAAAAGATTAGTCATTTGTATTTACTTGTGAATGTGTAAAACAAATGGAGAGGGGCAAAGGAGGAAACCTCACATCTTTCCAGTGGAGAAGGTAGCTGGGAACACTTATGCTGCTCAGTGAGGGTGACTAATTTTCAAAAACACTATTTCATGGAGATGGGAAGGTGCTGAATATGTTCTTTAATTTGCTTGAATGTTTTTCTTGCATTTCAATGCTTGGAAGCTCCAGCCAATTTAGGGAAAGTGAGTCCAATCATAATTTCCTGTGTTGGTTGTCTGAAGTTTATGGCTTTGGTGCTCAACTGGTGCTTCTGTTCAGGAGATGGAGACAACTCCAGGGATATGGAGAGATTTGAAAATAAAATATTTCTGCGTTAGGTATAGAAATTTTAATTTTTGTAAGGTTTCAAGTCTATAGTAGAAGTTCAGTTGCTACAATGTACCATGGAGCATAACCCAAGTGCAATCCAGTTTTAAATGCAACACACTGTGAGCCTGCTTTCTGAAGGCTCAATGTAATTTTTATGACAGAGCTTTTATATAAGATGATTGCATTTGGCTTAAAACTGAGGCCAGCGGGATTTCTGTGAGTCTGCTGATTTTCTGCTTTCCTCTTACATACATCAAAGCCCTGTCACACAGCAGCCCCTTACAGCACATGCACTGGGATTTTTGTTAGCTTCAGAATTAAATATGAAAAAATCTTGAGCAGGGGAACTGCAGGGAATGCCCTGAAAAATGCTGTCTGTGTTCCACTGCTACGGGTCTGGTACTCAGGGATCTGTACTCAATGAATCCAGGTTGTTCCTGGGGGTCACATAGCCCTGGGTTTGTAGCATTGCCAATACTAGAATAATAATGTTTTGTTTAAAGTTACATTTCCTAGAATTATACTTATTGTCACCTTCTTTTATGAAAAATTTACTTTATTGTTTTTGTGGTTGAGAAGAAGAATTTCAACATGTGTTTAAAACCAGAACCAAAGAAAAGCAGTTCTTACTCCAAACACTGATTTTGGGAACACACTCGTGGCTCTGCCTGTTTGGGCTGTGTAACTTGGTTGAGATGTGTGTAAAGTTAGAGCAGAGCCCTGACTGGATTGCAGCCATTCATTCTACGTAGGATTTTTAGTGAACAAATGCAGGTAATAGCTGAAGTTCTTATTCCAGTATCTCTGGCAATTTTCACTGAATTTACATTTTGTCCTACAGACTTTCTAATAGTTAATTACAGCATTACAGAACAATTCTGTATGGCTCACATGGTGGTTTATATTATAGTCTGCTCAGGAGCTAGATAACATTCTTGCTCAATGATACCAATTCTCCTTTCAGAATTTTGTTAGTACTTAAAAACCTGAGGAGTTTAGCTCAACCCTGTGGGTACCAGCTGTTTGTGCTATTTTTTCCTTCTTCAGTTATGTTTTTGTTCTTCACAGATACGACTGTAACAGTAAAAGGCTTTCTTTTATCTGTTTAAAACTGCTTTGTACTATATTTAGCTTATCTCCTTGGTGTAAGCAAGTAAGTTTTCTTTAACTGCCACTCAGGTAATGCAGCTTCTCAAAGTACATAAAATGACAACCTTCTGTGGTGCAGTAAATCATGTATTAGTCAGAATCAGGTTACTTTTAAATTTTTAGGAAGAGTGCTTGTGGAATGCTCTGAAAGTCTCATATAACTTGTAGGGTCTCTCTTGTTAAGTGGTTTTAGTTTTCCAATTAGAAACAAGTACTTGGAGAATAGTAGACATCTCTATATCTTAACTAAGCAAGATTGTTTTGAAAATAGCAGGTAGACATCTCAACATGGTTTTCTGAGAAGGACAAGTCCTGTTTCACTACCTGTATTGAACAAACTTCTGCATCTCTGGATATTGGCCTGCATTCTGTGGTTGCTGGTCAGAGCAATATGCTGAAGTGGAAGGTGGAAGCAAATCCTTCAGAGGATTCTGTGCTGACAAGTTGCATGAGCAGCTCCCACAGACATGGAACCACACTGGCTGAGTCTCTCTCTGCAGGTTTTGTTACAGAACACTGTCCTATATTGCCTGCTTTCTAAAAGGCTTTTAAAATCTCTAAGAGAGCAAGATCTCTCTCCTGTATGAGATAAAGGGACCAAAAATATTTTGTGTTTGCATTCTGTCTGTTCTGCAAATGAAAGATAAAAGAGTTTCTCACTCTTTTAGGCTATGACACTATCACTCGTGTCTTTCCATCATTGCTCTTAATTATTGTTTATTATTAATACAACCACCCAATTGCAAATTATGGCTCCCTCTCAGTGGAATTTAGAGTTCATCCTAAATTGCTGACTTCTGAGCAAGGGAATTGCTGGAATCTGAGCAAGGGAAGTCCTGGCCTTGATCAGCTCTTGTGATACAATGTCATAGATTTTGGGTTTGTGGATGAGAGGAGAGCAGTGGATGGTGGCTTTTACTCAGTGGTAGCTGGCATTGACACTTCTTCCCACAGTGCTGCTGTGTTGGGGTGCCACAGGCTGGGTGGTGGGGGTAGCTGCTCCCCAGACAGAGGTGAGCAGGTGGTTCCTTTGCTGTTTTGCAGGCGAGAACTGGGACCTGACAGCAGCTTTGAATGACTATGAGCAGCTGCGGCAGGTGCACATGGCCAACCTGCCCCAGGTGTTCAATGAGGGCAGGTTTTACAAGCAGCAGGAGCCAGAGCAGCCTCCCCAGGTGACCAAGGCTGAGAGGCCCTTCCTGCAAAGGCAGGATAACATTGCCCAAGGTAAGAGTTTTTGGGGACAGGTGGGTCTCTGACCTGTCTGCTTGGGAGCTGTGCTTGGCTGCAGAGAGTGGGAGGTCATGTGCCAGCAGCCGTGCCATTGTCACGGGGCTCAGAGCTGCTGCTACACCCTATTTTTCATGTTTTAGTGGTTGTGAGTTCTGCCTCAGTTCTGCAAGTTGTTTTTTTTAATGTGTGATTCAAGTTAAATATGTTGTCCCCAAGCAGTCCTGTGGTACTCGTGAAAGGAGTTAATTAGAATGTGTCACTCTTGTATATAGTTTTTTATGCTTATTGAAACAAAAAGGTTTAAAAATCCATATTTTGCTCTTTGCATTCTTACAGTGTGTGAATAGGGTTTATGAAGACTATGAATAACTTTCAGCTTTAAAATTCATTCTTTTCTGGTTCCACAGCAACTGCCTCCTATCCCCTGCTGAATAGAAATTGAAACCTTAAGAAAAATTAGTCAACTACCTCTAACAGTTAATTTCCAGTTCAGGATGATAAGCATTAGAATTTGCTTTTATGTTTGCAGACCTCTTATGGGTTTTATTTCAGATCTCTCTCTCTCTGACTGGTGAGTTGCAATTTTTTCTATGAATTTCTCAAGAAGTTGTAGTTTGCACCAAAATCCATCTGCAGGTCTGACAGCTTGTCATGTAGGCAGGTAACAGCAGTAGCCTGGTGATGGCTTTCTGTGCAACCATTAAAAGGAACACAAGGGCTTCCCTTCTCCTGCTGGCTCTTCCCACCCATTAAACAGGAAATAGAATCAGTACTTAGCAGTTTCAGTAAAACTTTTTTAAAATTGCTGACTTCCATCAGAAGAAAAGGAACTGTGATGCTTCGTGTGACTCCTTAAAGCTCTAAATACAAATAAAGGGAGGAAGAGCAGCACAGTTAATATAACCATGTCCCTTCAGTCCTTTGGGATACAGTTTGCACTGAGATGTCCATCTGATGTTTAGTGGGTGCAGTAGGTGGCGTGGGGTACGTCTGGCTTTGACCACCTGCACTGACAGGAATTTGGCTGCCAGCTCAGTGTGTGGCTGAGGATCTCCTGATCAGAGGCACCTCTGACTGCCAGGTGGACCTAGGAGTGTTCAGGAAGGAGCAAAGAAGGGAAAGGAGCACCTTGGTTTGCACCAAGGAGTGGAGTCTGCTGCCAGCAGGGGAGGCTGGGCTGTGCTGGGAGGGGTGATGGAGTGGCAGTGAGGGGATGTCACAAGGAGCTGCTGCCCTGCACTTCAGTGCCCCTCCTTAAGGGACCTAGCTGAGATGTACAGGGAGAACAAACAAATGCAAAATCAAACCTTCGACCCTCTCCCTCAGTTTAGGATAATTTAGAGATTGCAGTTTAACCCTCAAAATTAGAAAGACTTTGATCCATTAGAGAAACAAGTTTCACAAATTGCAAGAAAGTTAATTTTAAATAACCATTAGTCAGTTTGAGATGTCTTTAAAACACTATTAGTGATTAGTTATGTTAAAGTAAGCTTTAATTAGGAGATCAAAACATTCACTGATTATCATCTGTCTGTCAATAAATGTTTCTTTCAATGAATCTTTGAAAACCTAAGATAGATACATCAAGAAAAAATTTTGTAGGAATATTTGTCTTTCGTATTTTGTTACTTTTACTGCTGGTCTGTTTTGCTAGAAGGAAAGTCAAGTCCCTTTGGCTGGCCAGAGGGATCTGTAGTAGGAACAAGCAATCTTTTACAGTAGAGAAATAACCTGTAAAAGGCAGAAAACAAGATGTGGAATAAATTCCTAGTGAAATAAATGTGCATTCACCAGTCTTGGCATAGCCAGCCTTTTATGCAGTGGTACAGATGTAACTTCTCTTTGGTTTCTCCACAGAAAAGCGTCTTTTGAGAGGCATTTCCTGTGGGGGTGGGCGGAGCCCCAGCTGCTTTGCCCTGGAGAGAGCCAAGCTTAGGAGTTAAGAAAGAATTTTGCAACTTCACCCAGAGACCCTAAGGCAAAAGAAACTTTCTAGTCATGGCGACCGGTCCGGAGACCCACAAGCCCCCTCGGGATCTTATGTAGATCTGTTACAATTGATTGGTTTTGTACTCTTTTCCTCCCACCCTGGTGTCCCATAAAAACCCCTGGGTTTCCTCTGGTCGGCAGAGGTACCTCAGTCCCTGGACCCCTTTCGCTGGTACCTTTGCAATAAAGTTACCACCGGCAGAAATTCCACACGAGACCTCTCTCTCTCTCATCACGGCCGGCTAAAAGAGGGGCAAACTCACAAGGGCATGAGCTAAGAGCACTGAGCTGAAATCACTGAGCTGAAATCACTGAGCTGAAATCACTGCTCTGCCCTCCTGCTGAGAAGCCCCTCTGCCAGCTGAGGAGCGCCCTGACCCCCAACAAGCTGTTTCTAGCGAGACATCTTTTGGGGGTGGTTGTGGCTCTCTGGGTCCCAAGCGGCGGACCCCTCGACCAGCTGGAATATTCAGCGCCCGAACCGCCTCTGGACTCTGTACCCCTGCATTCCAGTGGAAAAGCTGCGCCCCTTTGAGGGCTGAAAACAGCTGATTCGACTGCTACCTCCTGGACCAGCTCTCACTGCGTTTTAGCACTGACTCTGCCCAGGAGAATTCGTGACCCTCGCCTTGCCAGCCACTCTGAGGAACGGATTTTGGCCGGCCACCCACCAGCAGACCATTGGACGCTACCTTCAGGTTCTAAGTATAAGCGCTTCTCATCTTTCGCATCCCTTTTCTAATTTTTTTTCTTTTTTTTCTCTTTTTCTGCTGGGTGGGGCATAGAAACCTTTTAGCATGGGGAACAAGCTTGTTAGAACACCCCCTCCTGAGAGAGATATATATCCCGTCCTTAAAAATACCCTTCTTGAAAATCTATCTAATAAAAACCTTCCAAGAAAAAACCTCAAACGTTTCACTACCTGGTTAACACAAAACTTTCCTGATATGACGATTGATTCTCTATCCTCTAACTTCTTCTGGGATGAAGTCGGGAAAAAACTTTACAACACGCAAGCTGCGGGGGACTTCTCTGTTGCATTCTTTTATCCTATCTTTCACAAAATTGCAAAAACTGTAGAAAACAAAAAAAAAAAACCACGTCGCCGAAATCCCCTTTCCCTCCGCCCCCAGTTCTGGCCAAACTGGAAAAACCTGTTCTCCCTGCTCCCCGGCGCTGCCACACTATCCATACCACTCCCCTGCCTATTTGCATGCTAATGACCCGGTGATTACCGCTCCTGAGGAGTCCGCGGCTCGTCCCCCCCGCTCCCCGCCTCGGCAGCACAGTTGACGGACGCCCTCCGCCCCGCCCCTGCGCCTGAGCCCTCGCGCTGCCCTCCGGCAGTCCCAGACCCATTCCCCACCCCTGACACCACGCGTATCCTGCTCCTCCCGCCTCCGCTGCCCCCCGCCGCCCACACCTCCTGCACGGCAGAGCAGCCTCAGCCGCGTGTGCATGCTCCCTCCGCGGTCCCTTGCTGCGCCCCCCTCCCCTTGCCCCGGACATCCCGGGCGCTGCGAACGGCTGCTGTCACCCCTCTCCCACCCTCCCCCTCCCTCCCACCGCGGCAGTGACCATGGGCACTGCAGACCGCTGCTGCCATCCCTTTCCCCCTCCCTCCACTCAACGTTCTACATGCTGCTGTCACACGGACCCCCCCCACCGCCGCGACTCCCTCCCTTCCCATCCCCCCAGACAACCCTTCCCCCCAGCCCCCTCCCCTGTCCAATGCAAAGCCGGCATCCCGAATTCGCCGTGCAAAAGTTCCTGCTGCTCAACACCCCCCTACTACAGCTTATTCATCCTCCGATAGCACCCCATCTGCTTCAGACTCCGATTCAGATGACCACTGGGTACAGACACGCAGGCAAGTTACCCAGGCAGGTGATTGGGAAATAGCCCAAAACATCACAGCTTTCCCAGTCATATTAGGAAAAGGCAAAAGAGGAGGCTCTTCACACATAAAGACATGGGACCCTATCCCTTACAAGGAACTCAAAGAACTCTGTAGAGCAGCAAAAGAACATGGTAGAAGTTCTCACTTTTTTAAAAATCTACTGGAAGCTACCTTCTCTGCTTACACATTTGTACCACATGATATTAAAAATATTATCACCTGCCTTCTTACCCCTGCTGAATACATGTTATGGGAAAGACGGTGGAAAAAACACTTAAAAACATTATCAGACACCTATCATAATGATCCAACTCAGAGGAACCTAACAATTGGGCAACTTGCTGGAGAAGGTGACCTCCAAAAGCCCCTAGAACAAGCAAACACGCTGCCTGAAGCAGCTCTACAAGACATAGCTAATGCTGCAAAGACATCACTGCTCCTCACAGCTGATGACTCTGTTCCTACACAGCATTTTTCTAATATCAAGCAGGCAGTAAATGAAAGCTTTGTCCAATTTATAGACAGACTTAAATTAAGCCTGGAAAAACAGATTGAAAGCCCAGAGGGGAGAAAAGAACTACTAACAAAACTTGCTATGACTAATGCAAATGAACAATGTAAGACTATTTTAAGAGCTTTGCCCTTAGATACTGAACCAACTATTGAACAGATGGTAGAAAGCTGCGCACGCTACGCATCCACGGAGAACAACATGACCCAGGCAGTTGTCAAAGGTATTGTAGATGGAGTTTCTGGTGCTTTTGCAGTAGCACTGTCAAAGGAGAATTCCCGTTGTTACCTGTGTGGGGAACTCGGACATTTTATCAAGACGTGTCCTGAGAAATCACCCATCCAGGACTGTTGCATCCAGAGTTACCAGAGACCCCAGCAGTACCAGCAGCATCCGGGAAACTCCCAGCAGGGTGCGGTCAGGCCCCGCGTCCGAACAACAAATCAAAGGCCACACCATCCCACCCAAGAGCTGAGAGAGTGGAGACATCACGGCACACCATCCCAGGGGATCCCAGAACACATGAGAAGGACCCAACATACGGAGCCTCACAGACAGGAACGCGTCGCCAGTTGGTAACATCGCTGTCTCTTAACCTTGTCGAGAAATGTTTTTATCGTATCCCCACAGGAAAATACGGACCCCCAGGAGGCCCATCGGACATCCTTATCCTGAGTGACACCTTCCGAGGCCTAGAGCAAATTTCTGTACTGCCAGAATTACAAACTGTGCTTCCTGGACAAGAAATTCTTGTTCAGCTTTGCTGCACGGACCCTCCCTTTTTTCTTTCACAGGGAACACCGATAGCACAAGCATTCCTGCTTCCACAGAACCACCCGGAACAGCTCCCACTCAACCCAACAGTGATGTGAGCACAGATTGTGGGCCCAAATAGGCCAATCATCGAGTGCACCTTGTTCTGCAAAGGAGAGAGAGTCCACCGACCAGGTCTGCTCGACACAGGTGCGGACATTAGCATCCTGGCCCGCTCTGAGTGGCCAGACAACTGGGAACTGGAGCCAGTGGCAGGTGTGATCTCGGGGATTGGTGGAGCTGCTGTTTCCATGAGAAGCAAACACAATGTTGTCATCAAAGGACCCGAGGGAAAGATGGCAACCACCCGGCCTTACGTGGTAAGGGCCCCCATCACCCTATGGGGCCAAGAACTCATATCCCAATGGGGGGCATCCATCCGAATCTCCAGCCAGGATTTCTGATTGGGGCCACTGAGAGAAGCGCGCCACCAGCTTACCTGGAAAAGTGATACACCAACCTGGACTGAGCAGTGGCCCCTGTCAAAAGAAAAACTGCGCGCACTAGAGAACCTGGTGGAGGAGCAACTTGCCAAAGGACATATCACAGAGACGACCAGTGCCTGGAACTCTCCCGTTTTTTTATTGAAAAAGCCCAGCACAGACAAATGGAGATTACTCCAGGATCTACGCAAAATTAATGAACTCATTGAAGACATGGGACCCCTCCAACCCGGCCTACCCTCACCATCGATGCTGCCCCGAGATTGGATGCTTACCATCATTGATATAAAGGACTGTTTCTTCCATATCCCGCTTCACCCACAGGACGCTCCACGGTTTGCCTTCTCTGTTCCATCTCTCAACCGACAAGCCCCGCTCAAGAGATACCACTGGCTGGTCCTTCCACAAGGAATGAAGGCATCGCCATCGATATGCCAATGGTACGTTGCACACATCCTGTCTCCCATCAGGACCCTATTCTCAGAAGCAATAATCCACCACTACATGGATGATATCCTAATCTGTGCGGCAGAAAAAACCTACCTGGACAAAACTGTTAAAAAGACCATTGAAACCATAGAAGCAGCAGGGTTTGAGATTCGTGAGGACAAAGTGCAGCACACCAGCCCATGGACTTACCTCGGCTGTGGTTGGATAGGGATAGGCGAGCGGAAGATCTCGGGCTGTAACGGGAAGGAAAGAAATACCCCAACCCCCCTAAGATAAGCTATCACCACAAGAATGTAAGCTCTACTAACATGTGCCAGTACTTTTCCACTCCTCCTTCTAACCCAGGAAATGTAGCAATACCCCTCTGACGTAGTAAAGACCCCAGAGTATATAAACTACATTTTTGAGATAATAAAAGCCTTTTGTAACCGTCTACCACGTTGGTGAATGCGCTTGTTACTAGGCACGGCGGTACCAGCAGAATGTACACACCGTGCTGCCTGTTCTGAAGACCAAGCCTCCACAGTTGCAGAAAAGAAACAGCAACAAGTGGTGCCGAAAGCCCGGGAAAGAAAGGAGACCTTGGCGGACGGGATCTGCGCTTGGAAAGGACACAGCGGCAGTGGCGGCCGGCCCGACCTACTGCGAAGGAGAAGAAAAAAGGGGGACGCCCCAAGGGACCCGCGAACGGCATGGAAGGCTTAGCGAAGGTCGTAAGTTCGATTGCAGCCCACTCAAACGTACAGTGGGACCAAAGGGATTTATTTCTTGCTATTGCAAGGTTATTGGATTTAGGCGCGATTACACGCCCCATAGACATATTAAATTCAGAGGGTTGGGAGAGATATACCGCTGCCCTGGCTGAAGATACAAAAGCCACCGGCAGCGGAAAAGTTTTAAAAGCATGGGGAAAAGTTGAGAAAGCGTTGCGGAAAGCAATAGAAGAACAAGAAACTTGGAACGCTGCAAAAACGTGTTTATTTGCCGTTACACAGCCGGGGAAAGGGGAGCGTGGGACCGCGGAAACCCCCGGAGGGATGCAGGAAGCGAGGGAGGGGGGCTACTGTGCCGCGGAACCCCCCGGGGAAATGCGGGAAGCGGACGTGTTAACCCCCTCCCCGAGCGCATGCCTGAACCCCCCGGAGCCCACAGGAGAACCCCAGACCCTCCCGCAGGAACCCCCGGATCTGAACCCCCCCGAAAAAACCGTGGGTTTCCCGATCGTTCCTCCCCGCCGCGTCCAGGGTCCGAGTGTATCCGGTAGCGGCACCTCGCCAGGTTCAGCGGCGCTCCCGTCAGGCGCGCTGGCTAGCGACCCCCCGGCGGGGGAACGTGTGTGGCTTTTCTGGGGAAAACTCACGCAGGAAGTGCGGGACGCCGAGATGGCAGCCAACGCCGCCGCGCAGACGGCGGCCCCACCGCTGCCGCCGCTGCCATATGGCCAAGATGGTGCCGACTGTCTAGCGCGGGGGCGGGGCGGCCAATCGCCGCTGCCGCCGCCGCCATGTGGCCAAGATGGCGCCGACGGTCCAGAGCGGGGGCGGGGCGGCCTACCGCATGGCGCGGAAAACCCGGAAGCGCGAAACCCCGCGACCGCGCATGCGCAGCAGACCGGAAGAAGTCCAGACCTGCCGGTCTACACAGCGCACGCGCGGGAGAGCGAGGGGGGGCGGACACGTGATCGGAAGCCGCTCCCAATGTCACCTTAAAAGGGAGGGGGCGAGCCCAGGGGGTGGGAATGGGACCGCCCCCACGAAACACGCCGGCGCCACCCCCGGGAGGAGTGGAGGGGCCGGGCGCGGGAGGCGGAACGGGGCCGAACCCAAGGGGACGACCGAACCCACACGCGGAAGGCGGAACGGGGACGGAGCCCGACAAAAAGGCATAGCAAACCGGAAGCCTACCACCAGTTCTCTTCCGACACAGAAGGGAGCCACAGCTCCGCGGCTAGTTATACAGAGAGCTCCGAGTCCGATACGGAAACGGAGATAACAGAATTTATGAGGTTTACAGCGAAACCGAGCAAAGCTTTTAACAATGTAAGGGAACAAACTCAGTACAAACTAACCGATTGGGGAAAAATAAAACTAGCTTGCGCCGAATGGGAACCCGCGGCTGCGATATATGCATTCCCGGTAAGAGTTACCGGGTCCCGGCAGAATCTAAGGTGGACCTATACCCCGCTGAGTACCAAAGAAGTTCAGACTGTGGTGAAAGCGGTGCAGGAAAGAGGAATTAATTTAGCCCTTATGTCCACACTGATAGATGGCCTTTTTAGCAATGATGATATGCTGCTGTTTGATATCTCACAGGTAACCCGTATGTTTTTTGACGGGGCAGGGTTGCTTGTATTTCAGCAGGAGTGGTCAGACCATTGCACAGCTGCCCTAGCTCAAGCCTCAGGGCAGGGACAGCCCCTCCACGGCTCCACCCTGTCCAGACTGCTAGGCAAACATGATGATGTGGTTACGCCACAAAACCAGGCCGCGCACCTCACAGCAGAGGAGGTGAAAGCAACAACCAGAGCAGCTAGGGAGGCCATAAGAGCGGCTTCTCGCGTAGTGGACAAATCAACACCATGGTCCACTATTAAGCAGGGGGAAAGTGAAAGCTTCACACATTTTGTTGATCGTTTGCAACCTGCAATCGACTTATCTACCCTGCCTGCAGCTGCAAGGGGACCTGTGGTGACTGATTGTCTGAAACAACAGTGTAACACTGTCACCAAGGATATCCTGCGCTCCCTGCCAGCAGGGGCCAGCTTGGCTGACATGATCAAACATGTGGTAAAGGAAGAACACCTAATACCTATGCAGGCAGCGGTTCATACCATAACCAATGCCATGGCATGCTTGAGGTGTGGCCAAGCAGGTCATGTAGCAGCAAGCTGTCCCCAGCCAGCACAACGGCCCGTGGCAGCACCCTCGACCCAACAGCGCCAGAGACCCACCTGCTGGAACTGTGGGAGAAAGGGTCACATGGCCAAGGAATGCAGATCCAGGCCCCGGGGAAACGGAAGGGGGAGGGGGCGTGCGGGCCATACTCAGCCTCCTCCCACTGCGAGATGGCCCATCCTTCCCAACACCCAGTGGGGCAGAGGACCTTCATACCCCATATATATACAGGAACCAGTCAGTATCTCATCCTCGCCAGCCATTCAGTGGCAGAACCACGCACCACCGCCAGCAGCAATTACGCACCCTTCACCGCCACAAACTGCGCCAGTGTCACAGGGTCAGCAGGGGACGTCCCAGAGCGGAACCCCTGGGTGGCCCTGGTCATGAAAGTAGGGAAGGAGCCCTTGAGGGTGTGGGGGACATGTCAACTCTACAGCAGTCAGGACCCTCATGTTTTAGGGCTTCAGTTTTTGGCAGACACTGGATCAGACTGCACCATTTTTCCCCAATCACACTGGCCCAGACATTGGCAAATAAAAGAAGTCCCTCCGGTGAACAGGGTGGGGGGACAATCCAGGGCATGGAAAAGCACCCAATTGGTGGCTATAACACTCCACACAAAAAAGGGGCCAGAACAAACAGTTGCCATTTACCCTTACATTTTGCAGGATTCTCCACCCTTAATAGGAAGGGATGTCCTGGCTATGCTCGGAGTCAGGATTACAAATTTATAATGAGGGCCACTGCCTTACACCCTCTGCTGCCGATCAAATTGACTTGGAAATCATCAGACCCTGTATGGGTTGAGCAGTGGCCCCTGTCAGAGCCTCGACTGGCAGCTTTATTAGAACTGGTTGAGAGGGAACTGCAAAAGGATCATATAGAACCCTCCGTAAGTCAATGGAACACGCCTGTGTTCCCAATTCCCAAAAGGTCTGGAGAGGGCTATCGCTTAGTCCATGACCTGAGAGAAATGAATAAAACAATCCGACCCATAGGTCCAGTTCGGACACTGTTACCCATGAACTCAGCTATTCCTGAAGGACAGCCATGTGCAGTATTGGACATTAAAGACTGTTTCTTTTCAATACCTTTGCATCCTGAGGACAGGGAACGATTTGCCTTTTCCGTGGTTTTCCCGAATGGCAAGCGGCCCAGCCTGCGTTTCCAGTGGAAAGTGCTACCTCAAGGTATGGTCGACAGCCCAACCATCTGCCAGATCACTGTGGACAAAGCGCTGACGCCAGTCCGACACTCCTATCCCGCTGCAACCATCATCCAGTACATGGACGACATCCTGGTCTCAGCACCATCAGCGAGCCAAGTGGATCATCTGGTATCCATGATCACAGAGATCCTCCAGGCCAACGGCTTTGAGATTGTGAGCGCGAAGATCAAGAGAGGACCTTGCGTCACCTTCCTAGGAGTGGGAATCACAAGCTCCTACGTGACACCTCCCAAGGTAAAAGTCCACCGAGACGTCAAGACGCTCCACAACGTGCAACGCCTGGTAGGATCGCTGCAGTGGCTTCGCAACATCGTCCTGATTCCTCCTGAGGTCATGGACCCTTTGTATGACCTCCTGAAAGGAAAGCACCCCTGGGAACCCAAGGAGCTGACACCACAAGCAGCGAGCTCCCTCGACTTCATCCAACAGCAGATGTCCACTGGCACACTTGCCAGATGGAACCCAGCGATGCCCCTGGACATAAGTGCACTTCACGCCAAAGGGGGGAGTGGGAGCATTGGCCCAAGGACTTTCTGAAAAGGCCCGACTGATCCAATGGGTGGTCGTTGGAAGACCTGCTCATGCATTTTCCCCAGCAGTAGAATGCATCGCTAACCTCATCATGAAAGGCAGGAAACTCACCTTGAAACACCTAGGGACTGAGCCAACGAGAATCCACCTTCCTTTTCGCAAGCAACCGACCACAGAGTCAACCACAATTTCGGAGCATCTAGCCCTTGCTCTCATCGGATTTGGAGGAGAAATCTCCTACTCCACCAGACCACCTTGGACTCAGCTGCTGACCATAGTCGACATAGACTTGCCACCAAAGGTCATGGACAGACCACAGCCAGGACCAACAGTCTTCACAGACGCTTCCTCCACGACTTCTACTGCGACAGCAGTGTGGCAGGCAGAAGAGCAATGGCATTGCATCAAAGCATGTGACCCCACACTGTCAGTGCAGCAACTGGAAGCAACAGCAGTAGTCTTGGCGTGTGGACTCTTCCAAGAGGAGCACCTTAACATCGTAACAGACTCTATATTCGTGGCAAGGCTCTGCCTAGCCATGGCAGGACCAGGTGTGTCAACATCAGCAGCAGCCCTAATGCTAGAAGAAGCGCTCTCCTCATGAAAGGACACTGTATCAGTCATTCACGTCAATAGCCACAACCCAGTCAAAGGTTACTTCCAGATCGGCAACGACAAGGCGGACGCTGCAGCGAAAGGCGTCAGGACGTTGCAGGAAGCCTGTCAATTGCACGAATCCCTCCACATCGGACCCAAAGCACTGGCGAAGAGATGCGGAATCACAACAGCGGATGCTAAACATGTAGTGGCCACCTGCCCTCACTGCCAGAAGTCACCCCTGTGGACTAGTGGGGTCAACCCAAGAGGTCTTAAGCACTCAGAAATCTGGCAGTCGGACTTCACCTTGTGTCAGCTGCTGAAGCCTCTAGCATGGCTTGCAGTAACAGTGGACACGTTCAGTGGAACGATCGTAGCCACTCCGCATCACAAGACCAACTCTAAAGCCACAATCCAGCACTGGCTGACAGCCATGGCGTGGCTTGGTATCCCCAAGCAGATCAAAATAGACAATGGTTCCAATTTCATTTCTAAACCAGTGCAGGAATTTGCCTCCAAATGGGGGATCACACTAGTGCAAGGTATCCCATATAACAGTACTGGGCAGGCTATAGTTGAGCGGGCAAATCAAACCCTGAAAACCAAGATAGAGATGTTGGCAAAAGCAGAAGGCTTTACCAATTCTATTCCCTCAGGAGAGCAGGCGCGTATATTGGCAACCGCATTGATAGCATTGAATCAATTCCCTAGAGGAAATGAAGCAAACAATCCCATTTAAAAACACTGGGCCTCCAGAGCACTAGAGGGCCCGCAGGTTGTAATTAAAAATGAGCTGGGTGAATGGGAATGGGGCTGGAGATTGATGCTTACAGGGCGAGGGTATGCAGCTGTCAAAAAGGATGGAAAAATTAGGTGGTGTCCTATTAAATCAATCAAACCTGATCTTCACAGTGAGCAGGATGAGACTAATGAGAACTGTGAGTTTCTGTTTACAGGACATGCTGGTGGGGTGTCCACGTAACGCGTACATGCCTCTCCCAGAGGAACGAGACACACCACTAAGCCGTCAGACAGCACCAGAGAAACCCGCGCAGGTGAGACCCAAGCACCAACAATATGCCTGTGTGATTCTGTTATTGGGGTTTGTCGCCAGACGACAAGCCAGCCCAGATTACTACCCACATCAGCCGTTCAGGTGGGTCATGAGACACCTTACCAGCGACAAGGTGCTCAGAGACATCACCACACCAAACACTCCATCCTTCGTGCTCCGTATTACTGATCTGTTTCCTTGACAACCAAAGGTAGATCCCTATTCTCCACACTCATCACACATGTACCTATCCTATTGGTGCCCAGCTTCAAACGGAGGAAAAAGTTATTGTAACAACCCCGGGTGGGGGTATTGTGGGCATTGGGGCTGCGAAACCATAGTAACAGATGCCAGGCCGTCAGGGCCTGGATGGGACCCACAAGAGCCCGACAAGTTCCTACAGTTCACCTGGGCACCCGCAGGTTGTAAAACACCTCTCTTTGTGCATGGAAACTCCTACCGAAACAGCTATAAAATCCCTAAATTTCGAAAATGCATATACTATAACATGACAGTCTTGCAGCCCAATCATCCTAGTTGGACAGTGGGTAAAGCATGGACAGTGGTCCTTCAAGGGTCGAAAAAGTGGGTGAATGTGCGAATTACCAGGCTCCAACCCTCAGCACCCCGAGCAGTTGGACCCAACAAGATAATTAAAAGCACGCAGACAAAGAGAAACATGACCTACCCCAAAGCTGTACCCACAAGCATCACCAAAATCCCAACTAGCGATGCAAAAGCCTTTCAGATGGACCGTTTAGCCAGGTCAGACCCAGACCCAATCCTTCGTATGTTAGAAGCTACCTTCCTATCCCTGAACGAATCTAACCCTAACCTAACCAATTCCTGTTGGCTTTGTTATGATGTCCCAACCCCCTTTCTATGAAGGAGTTGCTTTAAACACCCCATTCAGTTACTCCACAGCTGATGCACCTCACCAGTGCAGATGGGACACACCCCGCAGAGGTATTACCCTAAGTCAAGTCACAGGCCGAGGCAAATGCTTTGGTAATGCAACCCTAGCTGAGCGAAAAGGGAATGTCTGCACCAGAGTTGTAAAGCCTAACAGAAAGAATAATAAGTGGGTAATTCCAGCTGCGTCTGCAATGTGGGTTTGTCAGAGATCTGGAGTAAGTCCGTGTGTATTTCTTCCCAAGTCTGATGATTCTAACGACTTCTGTGTCCAAGTTCTGATTGTTCCTAGGGTCCTGTACCACTCAGACAAAGAAGTGTACAGCCTTTTCGAAGAATCCAGCAGACTCCACAAAAGAGAGATACTGACAAGTGTAACTATCGCAATGCTGCTCGGCCTAGGAGCAGCCGGTACGGTCACAGGTGTTTCGACCCTAGCAACCCAACATCAAGGTCTGTCTCAGCCAGAAATGACCATAGACGAGGACTTGCAGAGGATCGAGAAGTCCATTTCCTATTTGGAGAAGTCAGTTTCTTCGCTTTCAGAAGTGGTCCTGCAGAACAGGCGAGGACTGGACCTCCTGTTCAATGCAGCAAGGAGGTCTGTGTGCCGCCTTGAAAGAGGAATGCTGCTTCTATGCGGACCACACCGGAGTCGTCAGAGACTCCATGGCAGAACTCCGAAACAGACTGGCTCAGAGACAGAAAGATAGGGAAGCTCAGCAAGGCTGGTTCGAATCCTGGTTTAACCAATCCCCATGGTTAACCACTTTAATATCCACTTTGGTAGGCCCATTGGCAATGCTACTTTTAGCTGTTACCTTCGGACCATGCCTGCTGAACAAGATAGTCTCATTTGTCAAAGCTCGCCTAGATCAGACTAACATTCTGTTCATAGGCCAACATGAAATGCTGTGAATTTATCAGGGAACATTGCCAGTCACAAGATTTTCCAAACCTGTCTGGCAAAAAACTTACTCAGGTTTCCAAATTCCTTCTTCCCTTGTTAAATCCTAACCTTCTACCTCATTTAGTGCCTATATCTATATCTATATATATGTATAACTACCTCGTTCTTTTGTAAAAGAGGGGGGGGGGGAGATGTGGTTGGATAGGGATAGGCGAGCGGAAGATCTCGGGCTGTAACGGGAAGGAAAGAAATACCTCAACCCCCCTAAGATAAGCTATCACCACAAGAATGTAAGCTCTACTAACATGTGCCAGTACTTTTCCACTCCTCCTTCTAACCCAGGAAATGTAGCAATACCCCTCTGACATAGTAAAGACCCCAGAGTATATAAACTACATTTTTGAGTTAATAAAAGCCTTTTGTAACTGTCCACCATACTGGTGTATGCACTTGTTACTAGGCCCGGCGGTACCAGCAGAATGTACACGCCGTGCTGTTTGTTCTGAAGACCAAGCCTCCACAGTTGCTGAAAAGAAACAGCAACACTCGGCCTCCTGATCCATGAGAGGACCATCATACCCCAGCAGCTCACCATCCGAGACGACCCAAAGACTCTAAGGGACTTGCACAGCCTGTGTGGATCTATAAATTGGATACGCCCCCTGCTGGGGGTCACAACAGAAGACCTCGCCCCCCTCTTCAATCTTCTCTGGGGCAATGAGAGCATGAACTCTCCCTGCACCCTCACGCCAGAAGCCCGAGACTCCATCGCCAGAGTCCGGGAAGCCCTGTCTTCACGTCAAGCCCATCGCGTCGAGCCCAGCCTGCCTCTCCTGTTTGCCGTTTTGGGCAAAGCCCCTCGATTTCATGGACTGATCTTCCAATGGGACTCCCAACTCAGAGACCCTCTGCTGATACTTGAATGGATCTTTACAAACAACCAACCCACAAAGACAATCACCACCTTCCAAGAAATAATAGCATATTTAATAAAAAAGCCAGGACTCGCATCCGTTCACTTGCAGGGTGTGAGTTCGCATGCATATACTTGCCATTAACTGCTGGAAATCTAGAGGATTTGCTTCAGACCAATGAGAGCCTCCAGTTCGCCCTAGATAGCTACACAGGAAGAATTTCCATTCACATGCCAAAACACAGACTTTTCAATCGTGATGTAGCCTTCCATCTGACCCCAAAATTAGTACAGAGCCGGTCACCCTTGGAAGCCATAACTGTCTTCACAGATGGCTCCGGATCATCCCACAAATCAGTAATGACTTGGCAGAACCCAAAGACTCGAGAATGGGAGTCAGACATCCAAATAGTGGACGGATCTCCACAAATCGCAGAACTAGCAGCTGTCGTCAGAACCTTTGAGAAATTCAAAAATGAACCTTTAAATTTAGTCACAGATTCAGCCTATGTTGCTGGCATAGCTATGAGAGCTGAACATGCTCTCCTCAAAGAAGTCCCTAATCCAAAATTATACCAATTAATTTCTACACTCATTCATTTAATCTCCCACAGAAAACAGCCTTACCATATCATGCACGTAAGATCGCACACTGACCTTCCTGGTCCCATTGCAGAAGGGAACAGGAGAGCAGATGCGCTGGCCATGCCAGCAGAGATTGCAAATGTCCCTGACATCTTTGCCCAGGCAGAACTGTCACACACGTTCTATCACCAAAATGTACCTGCCCTCATCAGGATGTTCAAGCTCTCGAAAGATCAAGCAAGAGCCATCGTCGCAACCTGCCCAAACTGCCAAAACTACCAAATACCATCTATGGGTACTGGAGTTAATCCCTGTGGACTGAAGAGCTGCCAACTGTGGCAAACTGATGTGACCCACTTCCCATCCTTTGGGAGATCCAAATATGTGCATGTGTCAGTTGACACATTTTCTGGAGCAGTGTTTGCATCGGCTCATGTGGGAGAAAATGCCACCCACACCATCAAACACTTTCTCTTGACATTCTCCACTCTGGGAGTCCCCAAAGAAATCAAGACAGATAATGGCCCAGCCTATGCCTCCCGAAAGCTGAAAGATTTCTTCAATCAATGGGGGGTAAGACACAAGAGAGGTATACCCAGCAACCCCACAGGGCAAGCCATCATTGAAAGGACTCACCAAACCCTCAAAAGAACCCTCCACCAGCAGCGGAGAGACACAGAAATTCTGTCGCCCGTGGAAAGACTCTGTAAGGCTCTCTATGTCATCAATTTCCTAAACTGTACTCATCAGAGCCTGACCCTCCAATACTCCGCCACTTCTCAAATTCATCCCAAGCTAAGCTTACAGAAAAACCACCAGTGCTGGTAAAGGATCCCGAAACACACCAGATCTCGGGCCCTTTGAAATTGATTACCTGGGAGAGAGGCTATGCCTGTGTCCAACTGCCATCTGGCCCAAAATGGTTTCCAGGAAAGAACATTAAACCATACCTGAGCCCTGCTAATAATGCTCCCACAAACACAGACAAAAATCCTCCCGAGTCAATCACAAGACCTCCTCAAAACCAGACCAGCTTGGCTTGGAGACAGAGACGTCGCCGGATGACCCCAGACCAGAAAAGAAACAGTCCCGTCACCCGACAGCAGACGAGACAGAGCCAAGCAAGATGCCCAGAAAAAAAAAACCCAAGCCATTGGCCAGATATAGTCTGACCAAAAGTTGATCCTCAGTTTATGTGTTTAACACCCCTTTTTGTCACCCCAAATTATTCCCTTCCCTCAACCCCTGCCAAACCTCCCTAATCCCCCCCCCCCCCAAAAAAAAAAAACAACAAAAAATAGAGTGAATTGCAGTTTCTGTGTTCACCCCTTGGTTAGCTGCGCTTAAAGCCCTTGGTGATATAGATCACCTGGGGTGCTGGCTCAGTAAGCAAGCCAATGCCACATCTGCTGCCTTAAGTGATCTTTTAAAGGATGAAAAGACTACCAGACAAGCAACCCTCCAAAACCACGCAGCGATTGATTATCTGCTGCTTGTCAATGGACACGGATGCCAGGACTTTGAAGGAATGTGCTGTTTCAACCTTTCTTCACACTCAACATCCATCCATGCAAACATACAGAAACTAGAAGGATTAGTAAAAGACATAAAAACAGAAAAGTCTCTGAACTGGATCAACAACCTCTTTGGACAGTGGGGATTGACAGGATGGGTGGCCTCTGGTTAAAAGTGTTTTATGGATTTTCATTGTGATTGTTATCGTATTACTTATGTTCTCATGCCTCCTACGCTGCTTTAAAAGAACAGCTGGTGAGGCTTTTTTTGCTAAATATAAAAGGAGGAGTTGTGGGGGTGGGTGGAGCCCCAGCTGCTTTGCCCTGGAGAGAGCCAAGCTGAGGAGTTAAGAAAGAATTTTGCAACTTCACCCAGAGCCCCTAAGGCAAAAGACAAACTTTCTAGTCATGGCGACCTGTCCGGAGACCCACAAGCCCCCTCGGGATCTTATGTAGATCTGTTACAATTGATTGGTTTTGTACTCTTTTCCTCCCACCCTGGTGTCCCATAAAAACCCCTGGGTTTCCTCTGGTTGGCAGAGGTATCTCGTCCCTGGACCCCTTTCGCTGGTACCTTTGCAATAAAGTTACCACCTGCGGAAATTCCACACGAGGCCTCTCTCTCTCTCATCACGGCCGGCTAAAAGAGGAGCAAATTCACAAGGGCAGGAGATGAAATCACTGAGCTGAAATCACTGCTCTGCCCTCCTGCCGAGAAGCCCCTCTGCCAGCTGAGGAGCGCCCTGGCCCCCCAAGAAGCTGTTTCTAGCGAGACATCTTCTGGGGGTGGTTGCGGCTCTCTGGGTCCCAAGCGGCGGACCCCTCGACCAGCTGGAATAATTTCCCATGCCAGCTCAGCCATAGTCTCCCTTGCTCACTCATGTAGCAAACGACTGCAGCAATGAGCAGTTCCCTTTGGAGATGCCCATCTACACATTCCAGCTGCCAGACCTGAGCGTGTACAGCGAGGACTTCAGGAGCTTCATTGAGCGCGATTTAATCAAGCAAGCCACCATGGTTGCATTGGAGCAAGCAGGTGGGTGACACCAGAGGTGTCAGTGGTGGCCAGTCCAACATTTGGGCTGGCATTTCTAATCCTGCTTTACGTCTGGAGCTTGCACATCCTGCCTGGGAAATAAAAGCCAGAGAGTAAAAGCAACTGCTGTGTTCTTTGCCAAATGACACGGATCCCAATCCTCTGTTTCTTTTTAAAACATTATAGAAAAATGGTCCAATTTAGTTGATAAAACAAAGAAATTGGGAAAGGAAGGAAAGGACTAATGGGGAAGTCATGCAATAGACAAGGACATAAGTCTGGATGGTCAGAGGGGGTTGGTATTTCTAGTTCTCATGAGGAAATTACATTGCAGTGACTGTGAAAGGAAACATATTGAGATTCTGTTGCAGCTTGAGAAAATAATTTTTAGATATATATTTTATGTATTTATTGCTTCATTAAAATGAGAAATTACAGAATTTTAAAGTAATACTTCAGTATTGCCATGGGGAAAAACGTGTAGATATTTAAAATTGATGTTAATTCACATCTATTAGTAGTTTAAAGTATTAAGCCGATTTTGAAAGATATGGAGAAATCTATTTAAAATTAGTATTGATGCCTTATGAAACAGCAGGAGTGCTAATGAACCATGACATGAACATATCTGTACAGTGAAATCCCCAACCCTGGTGATATAATAGAGTTGTAAAATCAGATTTCTTGGTTGCTTGTGGGATATGGAATAGACCAGTTGCTTTTTTGTGTGTGGATTGCTCTACTGGCTTGTGTGACACTCTGGATTGATGTGAGATTCCTTCTCCAGCCCTGGTGCCCTGTGTGAGCCCAAACTGATAAAGTGCAGCTCAGGTTTGAGGCAGGAGCTCTGCTAATCTGGTGTCCCACTGAGTACTTATGAGATGTTGTCATGTGCTCTTTTTTGGTTTTGGTAATTGAAAAGCCAGACATAGTTAAATAATAGCCTCAAACAGTGCAAAAGGAAAAAGAACCAAAACATAAAACAACTAAAAGAACCCCAAGCAGTGTTCAGAAGGCCTTTTTTTTGGGAGAAATAGCAGTGTAAAATAAGGTAAGACTGCTACCAGGCAACTATGAAGCATGAAAACTGCAAGTCACCTATCAAGAAAATATATTCAATTTTTCTAAGAACCAGCTAACCCAAGGAGGACAGGGAAGAAGCAGGATGATTCTCCCTCTGGCAGCTCTGCCAAACCCTCCAAATTCCATAGGGATATCAGAATATGCCTTGGTACAGTACCATTGTTGACCTACCTGCTTCAGTGCAATTGAAGCCTTTAGAGTCTAGTATGAACTAGAGGATTACAGAGGCTTTCTGACCTTAAAATCAGAGAATATGTGAATTTAGAGCTGACATCCTCTAATCCATACAGAGCCAACTGGCTTTGAACTTGAAATGGCTGCAGAAACTACAGAATTTGCTGCCTCTTAGCATTCCTCTCTCAAATCTCTCTGAAAATTAGAATAAATCATTTATTCTTTTTGCACATTAATTAGGGCAGTAACTTGACACACACTGGAAAAGTGCCTTCATCCCCAGAGCCTCTTACATCCTGGAAGGGGAAGGTTTTACCATTTGAAGTACTCAGGGTTTTGATCACAGGTTTCCTTGTAGCCTACGTAGACTTAGTTTACTTTCTGAGCATTTCATTCAAATAACCTGGAACTTCCTGGGAAACACTTCTGTGTTTCAAGTTAAACAGATCAAATAGTGTGCTTAAGAAAATCATGTAAGGCTTCATAGAAACAAACCTTTTGTCATGGTTTTAGATGTAAAGATATTCAGTTTCCTGCCTATTTTATTTATTTTATTTGTTGTACAAAATTATGAGAGGGAATTAATAGAAAAGCCACATAGTATTAGACATTTTATTGTCTCCTACCAACAGTTTGACTATGGTTTGGTCAATGACATAAAGATAACTAAAAGATGAGGTGCATTCCCTGCAAAGAGCCTAAAATTTATTTCAAACCAAATCCCATGAAGGACAGTAGCTTTTGTAGCTGAGGTTGGGGATGTTGTTAAAGGAAGAGGGGAGCGTGCTTAGGTATAGTGCCCTGAATTTCAAGAGAAAGGAAATAGGAAAGAGGCTAATTAGGCAAAAGGAGGAGGAAATTTGCTAGGAACTAACGGCTTACTACTCCCAAAGGCTGGACTGGGAGAGCAGAATTGCCGCTAACAGTGTCACACTGGGTTCTGAAGTGGTCTAATGAGCTGGGTGTCTGTAAAAGCCTGTAAGGTTTTTATGTTCTTTTTTTGTATGTTAAACTCTTACTACCTTGACATCTGTATGTGACAGCATGTCCTGGTTACATCCTGTCTGTATGGAAACTCAGAACAAAATTCCCAATTTACTGCAAAGCGCTGTGTGAGATGATAAAGGAAAGGCCCAGAGAAAGGCAGTGTGATTTACTTACTCCCCACTGCTGCAGTGTATTATTTACTCCTTCATATGCATTTGGATTGCTTTCCAAATATTCCTCTGAAAGGACAGAATGCATCACATCCATAAAAACATTTTGAGGTTTTGTCCATCTTGTAAACTCAGTTGTTGATTATTGCCAGAATTGCAATGAGGTCAGCTTGTGAGTAACGGGCAGATTGATCTCTGTGAGCTCTGGCAGGAATCGCTGTGGTTCTTGAACACAGGATGGCTCAAGGTACTCATAATATTAAATGAAGTCTGTGTGAAAGCAGTTTTATAATTCTAAATATTTTGCTGCAGCAAGTTGGTTTTCATTATAGACACATGCTCCTCTGTGTGTTGTTAATGTGTGGGTTGACACAGAGAGACATAATGAAAACTTCTGCTATACTGAAGTATTGTGTTTTAAAAAATAGTACAGTCAGAGGAATGGCTGGCCTAACACAGTGCTTTTAACTGAAAGAAACCCCAGTTCTATTGCAGTGCTGAAATATAATTCAATACAAATAACACAAGTAGAATGTGTGAAAATCCAAGAACTGTTTTCCTATGCTTTTCTTTCTGTGCTCATGTTTCTGTTTCCTAAGGAGCATTTTATACAGCTACAGCCAAAGTAAACAGTAATATGCTGTTAACCCTGGGCTTCATGCCCCCCAAACCAATCCACCAAAATTATGGAAATGTTTAATCTCAGTTTTTATTTAAGCTCCGTTTTCCTGTTTTGTTCCTTTAAGGGACCCACTATAACCACTAGATTTGAAAATTGAAATGCACCACTTTTTTTGTTATAATCCAATAATAAAGCCATATCTGCTATTTTTTCCATCTGCCATAAGCTTTGTGATGTTAACCAAGCCCCCAAATGCTTTTTGTGGCATGCACTTGATGGAAGATCACTTCTATAGAAACCTCTTGTTACTCTGAAGATTCATAAACACCAGACTTTGGCATTTTTTACCAATAGATCTTAGTTAATCTACAAAGCAATGCCACTCATTATTTCCTTAAATCCTACCTAAGGTCTGTCTGGTTTTAGGTCTTCTAACTATGCTTTATACAGCACCTTGGTGTAACGTATTGCTGAATATGATTCCACCAAAACATTCTGCTAAAAACAGATGGCAAGTTGTTATTTCACAGATGCAGGAGTTCCTAAAAATTATCTTGTTAATTCCAAAGGCTGTCTAATAGTGCTTTAAATTTGGTTTCTTTATTGCGTGTTTAATTTAGAACTCAAGAAGCCTTTGTGCATTTACAAACCAGCTGCTAAAATAATTTGAGGATTACCAGATATGCTTATTGATCTGCTATGCTTCTTTACAGTGTGGTACTCTTAATCCATTCCAACTAATTGCAATTTAATTCCATAGTTCTAAGTACCCAGAAAAAATATCTGGGGTACATTGTTACACTATTTTTTCCCCAAGGTGTAGTTATAAATAAACTTCAATATAATTTTGTAATGAAAACTTATTAATGGAGAGACATTTATTTTTTGTTTGAACTTCCTTCTATTTTGGGGTTTAACCTTAAGTGCAAGACTGCCTGTACAAATATAGAGATGCTATTTCCTCCCAGCTTCCCAGTCAAGAAACTGAGAGAGAAAAAGTCTGCCTATTGCATTATTCATTCAATTACTCACTTGTGCATTACCCCAGCTCTGCCGAGTCTTGGGAAATGTACCAGCTCTACTCATCCCTGTTAATCATCTACTCTTCCTCATCTCCAGAGATGTTACACAATTACCCCCATTTGCCTTCTTTCTATTAGAGGTGCTCACATGACCTTTTGACCAGGACTTAACACTTCAGTTTGCTACCACATGACAACCTGTGTGCCAGGAATTACCTACTTGTAGTGTGGGCTTGGGCAGTGATAATCTCCATGACTTGTTTCTTCATCGAATATCTGTTCTTTTGCTAGGCTTATCCAGAACCCATCTCTGGTTTATAATCTGTAAAACATGCTTCACATAGCAATGATGGATAAGTGATTCTCTAAGTATTCCTGTCTTGGTTTGGGAAGACAGGTATCTGCCAGGAAAAGCTGGAGCTTCCCTTGGAATGGACAATGTAAACTACTACTACTACTCTTTTTCCAATTATAATTTTTTCAGTTAAAAGCTTTTAAGCAGAAGATTTTGGAAATAGAAATAGCAGTTCTTTACTGGTATGTATAAAACAAACAAACAAACAAACAAACAACAATAAAAAAACCAAACTACAGCATTGATAAGAAAAACAGTACCAAGAACTTCGAGGACTTTGCTTCACAAAAACCCAGGGCAGTTTCGTTGCAGCGCTTTTGTAGGATCTTCAGAGCACTAAGCTGGGAACAGTGGAAAAAGAGTCTCAGTAGCTGTGGAGTGGCAGAATGTCCTGGCAGGCAGGGGCAGGGTCCCGGCAGGGCAGGGGGATGCAGGGTCACGTTGTAGCAAGAGGAGCAGTGCTGATGGAACTACAACGGCAGGGCAGGACTGGCCCAACTTTCACAGGACAGCAGAGAAGCTCAGAATTCCAGGGCGAGCAGATGATGGCAGATTTCTCAAGACTGGACTGCAGTGAAATCCGCCAGTAGGAGCACCAACCCAGCTGTGCTTTTTCCCCAAAGGCCGAAAACCAGAGAGAGAGCCTACCTGAAGCTCTGTCCATTTTTCTGCCCCAAAACCCCTCCGAGCTTTGACCATCCCTTTGTTTTGTTAAATAGTCTTAAGTACATTTAGTCTCCTTGGTAACTTATGGGGAAAAAATTCTTTAGAATAAAAAGGAACAAAACCTAACCCCAACAATTCTCAGAAGAAAAAGGCCACATTCTATACAACACCTCAGGCTATGCTTTGGTGTCATTTTAATTCTCTGATAGTGTAGCTGTTGGTTTTAGTAGATCTGATGATGATTTACACGATAGGAAATGAGAGGAGAATCAGCTGTTGAAACAATCTATCTGACTGAAATAATTCATTTAATAAACTTACCTTTGTAGTAACATATCTTGATTACCACATACATATTATGTTGCTGTTTCTTTTCTGCAACTGTGGAGGCTTGGTCTTCAGAACAGACAGCACGGCGTGTACATTCTGCTGGTACCGCCGGGCCTAGTAACAAGCACATTCACCAACGTGGTAGACGGTTACAAAAGGCTTTTATTAACTCAAAAATGTAGTTTATATACTCTGGGGTCTTTACTATGTCAGAGGGGTATTGCTACATTTCCTGGGTTAGAAGGAGGAGTGGAAAAGTACTGGCACATGTTAGTAGAGCTTACATTCTTGTGGTGATAGCTTATCTTAGGGGGGTTGAGGTATTTCTTTCCTTCCCGTTACAGCCCGAGATCTTCCGCTCGCCTATCCCTATCCAACCACATCTCCCCCCCCCCCTCTTTTACAAAAGAACGAGGTAGTTATACATATATATAGATATAGATATAGGCACTAAATGAGGTAGAAGGTTAGGATTTAACAAGGGAAGAAGGAATTTGGAAACCTGAGTAAGTTTTTTGCCAGACAGGTTTGGAAAATCTTGTGACTGGCAATGTTCCCTGATAAATTCACAGCATTTCATGTTGGCCTATGAACAGAATGTTAGTCTGATCTAGGCGAGCTTTGACAAATGAGACTATCTTGTTCAGCAGGCATGGTCCGAAGGTAACAGCTAAAAGTAGCATTGCCAATGGGCCTACCAAAGTGGATATTAAAGTGGTTAACCATGGGGATTGGTTAAACCAGGATTCGAACCAGCCTTGCTGAGCTTCCCTATCTTTCTGTCTCTGAGCCAGTCTGTTTCGGAGTTCTGCCATGGAGTCTCTGACGACTCCGGTGTGGTCCGCATAGAAGCAGCATTCCTCTTTCAAGGCGGCACACAGACCTCCTTGCTGCATTGAACAGGAGGTCCAGTCCTCGCCTGTTCTGCAGGACCACTTCTGAAAGCGAAGAAACTGACTTCTCCAAATAGGAAATGGACTTCTCGATCCTCTGCAAGTCCTCGTCTATGGTCATTTCTGGCTGAGACAGACCTTGATGTTGGGTTGCTAGGGTCGAAACACCTGTGACCGTACCGGCTGCTCCTAGGCCGAGCAGCATTGCGATAGTTACACTTGTCAGTATCTCTCTTTTGTGGAGTCTGCTGGATTCTTCGAAAAGGCTGTACACTTCTTTGTCTGAGTGGTACAGGACCCTAGGAACAATCAGAACTTGGACACAGAAGTCGTTAGAATCATCAGACTTGGGAAGAAATACACACGGACTTACTCCAGATCTCTGACAAACCCACATTGCAGACGCAGCTGGAATTACCCACTTATTATTCTTTCTGTTAGGCTTTACAACTCTGGTGCAGACATTCCCTTTTCGCTCAGCTAGGGTTGCATTACCAAAGCATTTGCCTCGGCCTGTGACTTGACTTAGGGTAATACCTCTGCGGGGTGTGTCCCATCTGCACTGGTGAGGTGCATCAGCTGTGGAGTAACTGAATGGGGTGTTTAAAGCAACTCCTTCATAGAAAGGGGGTTGGACATCATAACAAAGCCAACAGGAATTGGTTAGGTTAGGGTTAGATTCGTTCAGGGATAGGAAGGTAGCTTCTAACATACGAAGGATTGGGTCTGGGTCTGACCTGGCTAAACGGTCCATCTGAAAGGCTTTTGCATCGCTAGTTGGGATTTTGGTGATGCTTGTGGGTACAGCTTTGGGGTAGGTCATGTTTCTCTTTGTCTGCGTGCTTTTAATTATCTTGTTGGGTCCAACCGCTCGGGGTGCTGAGGGTTGGAGCCTGGTAATTCGCACATTCACCCACTTTTTCGACCCTTGAAGGACCACTGTCCATGCTTTACCCACTGTCCAACTAGGATGATTGGGCTGCAAGACTGTCATGTTATAGTATATGCATTTTCGAAATTTAGGGATTTTATAGCTGTTTCGGTAGGAGTTTCCATGCACAAAGAGAGGTGTTTTACAACCTGCAGGTGCCCAGGTGAACTGTAGGAACTTGTCGGGCTCTTGTGGGTCCCATCCAGGCCCTGACGGCCTGGCATCTGTTACTATGGTTTCGCAGCCCCAATGCCCACAATACCCCCACCCGGGGTTGTTACAATAACTTTTTCCTCCGTTTGAAGCTGGGCACCAATAGGATAGGTACATGTGTGATGAGTGTGGAGAATAGGGATCTACCTTTGGTTGTCAAGGAAACAGATCAGTAATACGGAGCACGAAGGATGGAGTGTTTGGTGTGGTGATGTCTCTGAGCACCTTGTCGCTGGTAAGGTGTCTCATGACCCACCTGAACGGCTGATGTGGGTAGTAATCTGGGCTGGCTTGTCGTCTGGCGACAAACCCCAATCGGTTAGTTTGTACTGAGTTTGTTTCCTTACATTGTTAAAAGCTTTGCTCGGTTTCGCTGTAAATCTCATAAATTCTGTTATCTCCGTTTCCGTATCGGACTCGGAGCTCTCTGTATAACTAGCCGCGGAGCTGTGGCTCCCTTCTGTGTCGGAAGAGAACTGGTGGTAGGCTTCCGGTTTGCTATGCCTTTTTGTCGGGCTCTGCCCCCATTTCGCCTTCCGCGTGTGGGTTCGGTCGTCCCCTTGGGTTCGGCCCCGTTCCGCCTCCCGCGCCCGGCCCCTCCACTCCTCCCGGGGGTGGCGCCGGCGTGTTTCGTGGGGGCGGTCCCATTCCCACCCCCTGGGCTCGCCCCCTCCCTTTTAAGGTGACATTGGGAGCGGCTTCCGATCACGTGTCCGCCCCCCCTCGCTCTCCCGCGCGTGCGCTGTGTAGACCGGCAGGTCTGGACTTCTTCCGGTCTGCTGCGCATGCGCGGTCGCGGGGTTTCGCGCTTCCGGGTTTTCCGCGCCATGCGGTAGGCCGCCCCGCCCCCGCTCTGGACCGTCGGCGCCATCTTGGCCACATGGCGGCGGCGGCAGCGGCAATTGGCCACCCCGCCCCCGCGCTAGACGGTCGGCGCCATCTTGGCCATATGGCGGTGGTGGTGGCAGCGGTTGGCCGCCCCGCCCCTGCGCTGGACGGTCGGCGCCATCCCAGCATGGCGGCGCCGCCGCCGCCGCTCGTGCCCCGGCGCCTGCTGCCCGCTCGGCGTCCCGCGCTTCCCGCGCGAGTTGTCCCCAGAAAAACCGCGTGCGTTCCCCTGCCGGCGGGTCGCTAGCCGGCGCATTTGGCGGGAGCGCCGCCGAACCCGGCGAGGTGCCGCTACCGGATACACTCAGACCCTGGACGCAGCAGGGAGGAACGATCGGGAAAACCACGTTTTTTTTGGGGGGTTTCGGATCCGGGGGTTTCCGTGGGAGGGTCTGGGGTTCTCCTGTGGGCTCCGGGGGGTTCAGGCATGTGCTCGGGGAGGGGGTTAACGCGTCCGCTTCCCGCATGTCCTCGGGGGGTTCCGCGGCACAGTAGCCCCCCTCCCTCGCTCCCTGCATCCCTCCGGGGGTTCCCGCGGTCCCACGCTCCCCTTTCCCCGGCTGCGTAACGGCAAATAAACACGTTTTTGCAGCGTTCCAAGTTTCTTGTTCTTCTATTGCTTTCCGCAACGCTTTCTCAACTTTTCCCCATGCTTTTAAAACTTTTCCACTGCCGGTGGCTTTTGTATCTTCAGCCAGGGCAGCGGTATATCTCTCCCAACCCTCTGAATTTAATATGTCTATGGGGCGTGTAATCGCGCCTAAATCCAATAACCTTGCAATAGCAAGAAATAAATCCCTTTGGTCCCACTGTACGTTTGAGTGGGCTGCAATCGAACTTACGACCTTCGCTAAGCCTTCCATGCCGTTCGCGGGTCCCTTGGGGCGTCCCCCTTTTTTCTTCTCCTTCGCAGTAGGTCGGGCCGGCCGCCACTGCCGCTGTGTCCTTTCCAAGCGCAGATCCCGTCCGCCAAGGTCTCCTTTCTTTCCCGGGCTTTCGGCACCACTTGTTGCTGTTTCTTTTCTGCAACTGTGGAGGCTTGGTCTTCAGAACAGACAGCACGGCGTGTACATTCTGCTGGTACCGCCGTGCCTAGTAACAAGCGCATTCACCAACGTGGTAGACGGTTACAAAAGGCTTTTATTAACTCAAAAATGTAGTTTATATACTCTGGGGTCTTTACTACGTCAGAGGGGTATTGCTACATTTCCTGGGTTAGAAGGAGGAGTGGAAAAGTACTGGCACATGTTAGTAGAGCTTACATTCTTGTGGTGATAGCTTATCTTAGGGGGGTTGGGGTATTTCTTTCCTTCCCGTTACAGCCCGAGATCTTCCGCTCGCCTATCCCTATCCAACCACAATATTACTTCCGTCTGTTGACATAAGAAAAATTCCTTTATTACCTTAATATAACCTGTCATGCATGTGTGAGAGCCGAATGTCGATTATGTTTAGGAACTGACAGCAAGGCTCATAATAGCATTAAGGCAATAAACTCCTTGGAAATCCATCCCTGGATTCAGCATATGAGGCTGGAAGATGCAAATCAGTTAATGGTGGTCTTTTCTTTTCTAGATCCATGTAGAGAATAGTTTATCTGCCTCATTTCTTATCTTTTCCGTTTTGAATTCTGCCATTCCATTAAAGGTTATTTGCTCAAGAGGATGCTCATGGTTACCCCTCCTGCTCTGTGTTTACCTGCACAGGGCACTGCTGCTGTTGCAGGTTCCTCTCTCCCGTAACAGGTGTTTGTTTCCTTTGCAGGACGCCTCAATTGGTGGTCTACAGTGTGCACAAGCTGCAAGCGCCTGCTGCCCCTGGCCACAATGGGTGATGGAAACTGCCTTCTGCATGCTGCCTCTCTGGGTAAGGGACAGTCTGGGCAGGAAACCTTTTGCCAGAAATATTCACTGCTCTGCTCTAGCCCCAGACTAAGCTCAGAAACACATGAGATCGAAAGATTTGCATTAAAAGTCTGATTCTGGAGCAGTATGTCCTTCACATCTCGCTGTAGTGTTGTTTCCTGAAGCATGCCTAAAGCAGGAAAGGAAAACGTTTCTCAGGGTATAAAAGTATAACCAAAACAGTATCCAAACCCATGTATCACAGACACCAGTGATCGGTATTTTCCTTATATTTTTCGTGTTCCTAGTCTAACAGGTGTGGAACAGGCAAATACTGGAACAGGCAAATTCCAGGTGCTTCTGCAGGATTGTCCTCATTATGTGCAAGGAATTTCATTCATTCGCCTGATTTTCTACAGACAGTTCTCTGCTGTTTCAAGAATGCAGTGTCAAGCTATTATCTCTGTTAGTTCCTTATAGAGTTTAGGCATATATGAAACAGCATTTGGGGTGAATGAAAATAATTTCCAATTGTGTTGGGGAAGATGAATCAGGGAAACCTTATAAATATGATTGCTTAGCAAAAGATTCTGAAAATATGAAACCTATAATCGAAATAGAAATGAAAGCTTACTTTGAGTTGTAGGATACTGAGTCTTAGTTACTATATAACCTGAAAACAATAGCCTAGCTAGCTGAAGGAGAATCCCTTTTGATTGAACAATACATTTCTGCTGGCTAAGGGATCCAAAGGTCAATGTATCAAAACAGAAGTCTAAAGAGTAGTTTTTAGAGTTTAAAATATAACACAGTATGGTAATATAGTAGTTCTTATAGGCTGTATGTAGATTCTATAGGATTTTGTGTCTTGTATTGGTTGGTCACTGTAAATTAGAATATTCATCACAAAAGAAGATATACTGTATTGTAACAAAGACCTCGCTCTCTTACCTCTTCCTCCTCTCCTTCCCGCTACTCTTAGCTCTCTTAACTCTCTTAACTCTTTTACCTCTTAACTCTTACCTATCCTCTTAACTCTTACCCTTGCTCTTCCCCCTACTCCTGCTGTCTTCCCCCTGCCACTTTGGTCTCTCGCTCCCTTCTCACTTAGCTCATACCCCGCTGTTCTTTCTCCCTCTCTCTTTGGGACTTCCCTTTAGCCGAGGCTGGTGGCTGAAGGCAAGGCCTTTTTACCCACGACCCTTGCAATAAAACCACGTTCTAGAATATACAGGTTGGCGGAATTCCTTGTCCCAGCTGTCTACGGATTCACCTACACAATTGATAAATTAAATCAAGATTATTTAAGCCTTTCTGCAAATCAGTAGAAGCCTGTGAAGCTGAAGACCTTTGATGTGCTTTCCACATCCTAATCTAGTGTGAGGAAAGTTAGATTTTTTACAGTTGCTTAAAAATTCCACCAAAAGTACTCCAAAGATTGACTTTTTAAAAACACTGGAATTTTTAATATTTTGAAGAAACTCCTCTTGTTGAAAGAAGTAGTAAGAAAAGAGGTTTTGCTATTTCCAAGGATCCTTTTATCTTTGTCTACTTTGTTTTGTATGTTAATTACTGCAAATGTTTGGAGTATTGTGACCTGAGCCCAGCAGCTGACAATGTGGTGACTGAAACATAGGCACAGGACTGGGACAGCTCTGCTTCCTTTTGGTGTAGGTTACTATTCCAAACCATATAAAGATGTTTCATTATCTTAAAATGAACTTGAAAGCCTGTGGCTGGTTGTATTTTTGGACATTTTATCATCTTGAAAACTTGTCTCTTCATTTGGTATTGAAACCAAAGGAAATTTCCTGCTGTGTAAGAGCCAGAGCCTTTGGGGGCCAAGACTGTCCATGATTCCGAGAGGTGCCTGCAGTGCTCATTAACATCCTTGTGCCTGCTGGCAACTTCAGGTAAAACCAACCTGTGCACTGAATATTCCATGGCTTGCAGCAAAGCTGGAGCTGCCTGCAAGCAAACACTGAACCAGCTCAAATCCTTGGTTGTTCCTTAATCAGAGTTTAAAATGATTGGAACTCCCTCTTGTTCATTGGCTTATTTACAATGACTTCCTTTTGGAAACCTTGAAAATAGTGAGTGAATTATTTGCCAGGGAGACTCTTCAATTATGTGTTAGCTCTTTCTATTTCACTGTAGCTTCTTTAAAACTGAGGGTCATCTTGTGCTGCCTCAGGAATGTGGGGATTTCACGACCGGGACCTTGTGTTACGGAAAGCCCTCTATACTATGATGAGAAGTGGAGCTGAAAGGAAAGCACTGAAAAGAAGATGGAGATGGCAACAGACTCAGCAGAATAAGGAGGTCTATATGGCCCAAAGACAGACTTGTTAATATCAATTAGGGTTAAAAGCACTCTTCTGAAGTTTGCTGTGAAAGTTTTAATTAATATCAAATTCCTCATGCTGGCATTTTGTATGAGGAAAGAGATACTTTTATTTGAAATTTTCACACCAGAATGCAAATGTGTTTGTAGCTTTGTGGGTATAACTATGCAGAGTTTTGTGCCTAAAAGGTCTAAGATGCATTTGGAACCCGTAGAAAATTAAATGTGTAATTTAGCTATCAAAAGCATTTAAGATGAGTGGAAATGAAATCCACAAGAGAGAGGGAAACCCATTTAGGAAAGATCTCCCAGAATTTCAAATTAGGATTTTTAAAGCTATGGCCAAATATTGGGTGAAAGTGTTCTAACTAAAATCATCTGTAAATTTGGTTTGACTTTTGATTAAAAGCTGTACCATCAGCATGTTACTATTTCCTGAAGATGTCTGTGCCTAAGCAGTGGCTAGAAAAGTGAATTTCAGGAGTAAGCCTACAGGCAGGCAAGTGAATGTGCTAACTCTACAGCTAGAATTTTAGGTCTTTTTAATAAGTTAATATTCTTTCACCTGAGTAGAAATATTGAACTATTTATGGTCCAAGATACTGAAATGAGTCACGTGTGAAACTCAAGTTAGTTGCAAACCCCGCTAGAGAGCTCTGCTTACACGGTGTGTGAGCAGAGCAGTGACAGCATTTCTTTGTGCCCCATAGTCAGGTTTGGTATACACGGAGGAGTGGGAGCGCGAGTGGAACGAGCTGCTCGAGCTGGCATCCAGCGAGCCGCGCACGCACTTCAGCAAGAACGGCGGCATCAGCAGGGGGGAAGTCCAGGGCAGGAGCTCAGGGCTTCTGAACCACACACCTGGAATCAGTTCAGCAGACGCCATTTGTTGTTTACATTCCAGTAGAAGCCATTTATTGTGTATGTTACACCACAGTTATGGATTCTAGGACTACTGTTCACGTGTTGTTCTGGGTTGACCTGCCTCCTATCCCATATATCCATCCCATATCTTGGATGCATTGTTATGTCTGGCAGCTGCCCCCACCCTCTTGGGCGGGTGCCTGCAGTTTTTCTTTCTTTTCCTGCTTTGGCTTTTGCTTTGCTAGCTCAGGCCTGCTTTGCTGCTGCCTGATCTTTTTTTTCCCCTTTCTCTATTTTCTCCCCTCCCCCCCCCCCCCCCCCCCCCCCGCTTTCTGGCTGCCCCTGCTGCGGGTTTTGTTTTTTTCCGTTCCACTGCTTCTGTTAGGTTTTTTTTTTCTTTCCCTCCTTCCTTCCTTCTCCCCCTTCCCCCCCAAGGTTTGAACCAGCACCTGACCTGACCTGACCTGAGAAGGTGGAAAAGTCCCGGGCCTGCCAGAGACACGTCGCCACACCCTCCTCATCATCACAGTAACCTTTGCCCACTTTCGGTGTCGGGGAGTGTTCTTTTTCATTGTCAATAAACCGTTTTTTCCACTTTTCCTCCAAGGTATTTTCCTTCCTGAACCCAGGGCTGGGGGGGGAAGGAGTGGTGGAGGTTTTGGTTTAGGGGACTTCTTTTGGAGGTTCTTCCCTAATTTATTCTAAACCAGGACATTTCTTGGTGCATTGGCCGGGAAACAGGCCAGAGAAAGTGGAAAAAACCTTAATAATAATATTGGTGGTTCTAGTTGTTTTGTGGGTGTATTGGGATGTTTTTTTCTGGATTCATAATGTCATTCAGGGTGAAAGCCTGCCAATATTTCTGGTCCCCAGAGATTTTTGAGGTTTTAATACCTCTGTGGTACCTAGGGTTATTCCTTTACTTAGAAAAAGCTCTGGTATTGCTACTAATACGTAGTTTTTGGGGCCGTGGGGCACTAACCAGAATATTCATTGGGCTGGGCTTGCTTGTGATGCTTTATAGGAGGGCTGTTTAGATGCTCAAATCTGTTCCAGGAGTGTATAGTTCATTGTTATGGTGGCGCATTCAGTTTGTTAGGGGAGAATCAGGGGGAGAGTTTTTTCAGCCTCTGTCTTCCCTCTTCTCCTTTGAACTTTTTACATCTCTTTTAGAAAATGTTCAGTTTCCCCTGAGTGTTAAAGAGACCATCTTTCCGGCATTTAATCTAGTAAGTTTACTCTATACTGTCTGCAGTTTATATAAAATAAAAGCTGAGATTTCTAAAAGAGCTAATGAGACTCCTGATTTAGGGGTAAAGCCCACAAAGAGGAATCTTGAGTGGAGTGGGAAATGGGAAGATATAGGCCAAATTTTAAAGGAATTTTCTCATCCTATAGTCTGGGACTTCCCATCTGAACAAATTCAGAACCCAGCTGAGGTGGAAAAGTATTTGAAAGAGAAGTGCCATGGTAATACTAAGGAGAAAAGGATTACTGCAGAGAGCTGGGCCCTGGCATATGTTTCCCGTACTCTGCTAGATACTGAAGGACAGCAGATAAAAGAAAGGGAACGGGGAGATAAGCTAGTTACCACCCCAGTCACTCAGGCTGCAGCTAATATCCTGGGCTCAAGGCCAACAGCTAAACCAGACAGGGAGTCTAAGACACTGGCAGTCGCAGGGGCAAAGAGAGCACGAAAGACTGATCGACCAGTAGAGGATGATGCAGGTGAAGGGCCCTCAAGGCCTCCCGAGGACACCCAATCAGAAGCTGGACAAACTGATATAAAATCAGAAGCTGAACCAACTGACACCCGACTGGGAGCCGGACCAAATGGATCAAATGTCCAACCAGCTGGCACAAGATCAGGACCCACTATTGATGCTTTTTCCCTGAAGGACCTCCGAGGTTTGAGAAAGGATTACACTCGACGACCAGATGAGTCTATAATTAGTTGGTTAGTCCGTCTCTGGGATGCTGCAGGCGAAGCTACAATTCTGGATGGCACTGAAGCAAGGCATTTGGGCTCCCTGTCACATGATCCAGTTATTGACCAAGGAATGATGAGGGTGGCTACCCCTTGCAGTCTCTGGGAACGAGTCCTGGGAAGTGTGGCACAAAGATACCTGTGTGCAGACGATCTCTACATGCAGCAGACCCAATGGAAGACCATAGAACAAGGGATCCAACGCTTGAGAGAAATGGAAGTGGCGGAGATTATATTCTGAGATGACCTAAACACTAAGAACCCAGACTTGGTACCATGTACACCCGTGATGTGGCAAAAACTTGTACGACTTGGACCATCTGAATACGCTTCTGCTCTAGCAATAATGAAGCAGGAGGAGACATATGAAATCGTGCTCGATATGGCAAAAAAGCTTCGAGCATATGCTGATTGAGTACACGGCCCAACTCATGCCAGGATTGCAGCTGTGGAAACACGACTGCAGAAATTGGAAGATAAATTAGAAGAAAATCACAAAAAACTCAGGGAAGAGATTAGGGAGGACTTCCTCCAAATTTCGGCCATTCAAATTAGAGACCCTGGTGTTCAACGTGGGCGTACCTCTGTTGGGGAGAGAAGGCGCACTCCGCGAACCGAGTTGTGGGTCTTCTTGCGTGAAGCTGGGGAGGACATGAGGAGGTGGGACGGAAAACCCACTGCTGCTCTGGCACAACGGGTGCGTAAATTGAAAGAAAGTAGGATTCAAAGAGGAAGTCCTACTAAACAGAGAGCAGCACCAGTTGTCTGCAGCCGGGACGATGATGATATGTCTGATCCCCTGGAGGGAACCTCTAGGACATATGTCCAAGGAAAGAAAGATAATCAGGCTTAGAGGGGCCCTGCCTCTAGCCAGGTTTGGGAGAATCGTGTGTTTGGGACTGTGTGGATTCGATGGCCTGGCACATTGGCGCCACAGAGACATGAGGCTTTGGTTGACACTGGATCACAACGTACTTTGGTGCCATTGGAACATGTGGGGGCAGAACCAATTTCCATTGCCGGGGTGACAGGGGGAGTACAAGAGTTGACTTTGTTGGAGGCTGAGGTGAGCCTGACTGGAAAGGACTGGCAGAGACACCTGATTGTGACCGGCCCAGAGGCCCCGTGTATTCTGGGCATAGACTTCCTTCGGAATGGGTATTTCAAAGACCCAAAGGGATTCAGATGGGCATTTGGAATAGCATCTGTAGAAACAGAGGGTGTTAAGCAACTAAACACCCTGTCTGGACTATCAGATGACCCATCTGCTGTAGGATTCTTGAAGGTGGAAGATCAGCAGGTGCCAATCGCCACTTCTATAGTGCATCGACGGCAGTATAGAACAGTTCGAGATGCAGTGATTCCCATCCACAAAATGATTCGTGAGTTGGAGAGCCAAGGGGTGGTCTGTAAAACCCACTCACCCTTTAACAGCCCCATCTGGCCTGTGCGCAAGTCGGGTGGAGAATGGAGGTTGACTGTGGACTACAGGGCATTGAATGAAGTGACTCCACTGCTGAGTGCTGCCGTGCCGGACATGCTGGAACTCCAGTATGAGCTGGAGTCCAAGGCAGCAAGGTGGTATGCCACTATTGACATCGCCAATGCCTTTTTCTCCATTCCTCTGGTTGCAGAATGCAGGCCTCAGTTTGCTTTCACCTGGAGGGGTGTGCAGTATACTTGGAATCGACTGCCCCAGGGTGGAAGCACAGTCCTACCATTTGTCATGGATTGATCCAAACTGTATTGGAAGAAGGTGAGGCTCCAGAACATCTGCAATACATCGATGACATCATTGTGTGGGGGAACACTGCAGCTGAAGTGTTTGAAAAAGGAGAGAAGATTATCCAGATTCTCCTGAAAGCTGGCTTTGCCATCAAGAAGAGCAAAGTTAAAGGACCTGCTAGAGAAATTCAGTTCCTGGGAATTAAGTGGGAAGATGGACGGCGTCAGATTCCCACTGATGTCATCAATAAGATCACAGCGATGTCTCCACCAACTAACAAGAAGGAGACACAAGCTTTCCTAGGTGTCATAGGTTTTTGGAGGATGCATATTCCAGAGTATAGCCAGATTGTGAGCCCTCTCCACCTGGTAACTGGCAAGAAAAACACTTTCCAGTGGGGCCCTGAGCAGCAACATGCTTTTACTCAGATTAAACAGGAGATTGCTCACGCGGTAGCCCTTGGCCCAGTCAGGACGGGACCGGACGTGAAGAACGTGCTCTATTCTGCAGCCGGGAGCCACGGTCTGTCCTGGAGCCTTTGGCAGAAGGTGCCTGGGGAGACTCAAGGCCGACCACTGGGATTTTGGAGTCGAAGTTACCGAGGGTCGGAAGCCAGCTATACTCCAACAGAAAAGGAAATTCTAGCAGCCTATGAAGGGGTTCGGGCCACCTCAGAGGTTATAGGTATGGAAGCACAACTCCTCCTGGTACCCCGACTACCGGTGCTAGGGTGGCTGTTTAGAGGAAAGGTTCCCTCCACCCACCATGCCACCAGTGCTACCTGGAGCAAGTGGATTGCCCTCATTGTACAACGCGCTCAAGTTGGGAAATTGAATCGCCCTGGAATTTTGGAAGTAATTACAAACTGGCCCAAAGGTGAAAGTTTCAGTGTTGCAGATGAAGAACAAGAACCAGTGACCCGGGTTGAGGAAGCTCTGCCATACGACCAGTTGCCAGCAGAGGAAATATGTTACGCTTTATTCACCGACGGTTCCTGCCGTGTCATAGGGATGGGTCGGAGGTGGAAGGCAGCTGTATGGAGCCCCACACGACAGGTCGTAGGGGTCACTGAAGGAGAGGGTGGATCCAGTCAATTTGCTGAACTCAAAGCCATTCAACTGGCCCTAGATATTGCAAAGAGAGAGAAGTGGCCAAGGCTCTATCTATACACTGATTCTTGGATGATAGCCAATGCTCTGTGGGGATGGCTGAAGAAATGGAAAGAGGCGAACTGGCAGCGTAGAGATAAACCAATTTGGGCTGCTGAAGAGTGGAAAGATATCACTGCCCGGTTAGAAAACCTACCTGTGAAGATTCGCCATGTAGATGCCCATGTCCCCAAGAGTAGAGCTAATGAGGAGCAGCAAAATAATCAGCAGGTAGATCAAGCTGCAAAGATAGGGGAGTTGAAGATAGATCTTGACTGGGAGCACAAGGGAGAGTTATTTCTAGCACGATGGGCCCATGATGCCTCAGGTCACCAAGGTAGAGATGCCACCTATAAGTGGGCACGAGACCGAGGGGTGGATTTAACCATGGACAGCATTTCTCAAGTTATCAGTGACTGTGAGTCGTGCGCTGCCATTAAGCAAGCCAAGCGGATGAAGCCTCTCTGGTATGGAGGGCGGTGGTCTAAGTACAAGTATGGGGAGGCCTGGCAGATTGATTACATCACACTGCCTCAAACCCACCAAGGCAAGCGTCATGTGCTGACCATGGTAGAAGCCACCACAGGATGGTTGGAAACCTATCCTGTGTCTCATGCTACAGCCCGCAACACCATCCTGGGCCTTAAAAGCAGGTCCTTTGGAGGCACGGCACTCCCGAGAGAATTGAGTCAGACAATGGGACTCATTTCAAAAATCTTATTAAAACCTGGGCTAGGGAACATGGCATTGAATGGGTATATCATATCCCCTACCATGCACCAGCCGCAGGTAAAGTGGAGAGGTACAATGGGTTGTTAAAAACCAGCCTGAAGGCATTGGGTGGAGGGTCCTTAAAAAACTGGGAGCAGCATTTAGCAAAAGCCACCTGGTTAGTTAACACTCGAGGTTCCACCAACCGAGCGGGTCCTGCTCAGTCCCAGCACCTTAATGTAGTAGATGGAGATAAAGCCCCAGTGGCCCATGTTAGAGTTTTGTTGGGAAAGACAGTATGGATCAACCCTGACTCGAGTACAGGCAAACCCATCCGTGGAGTTGTCTCTGCTCAAGGACCGGGTTGTACATGGTGGATAATGCAGAAAGATGGAACAATGCGATGTGTACCTCAGGGAGATCTGAATATGGGGTAAGATTGATATGTGCTGAGTGTTACTACCATTGTCTGCGCATTAGATCAGTTAGACATAAAACAAGGAAACATATAAGTGTCAAAGGTCTGAGCAAGTAAGACGGACGGAAATGTGTAAGTGTTAAAGGTCTGAGTAAGTGAGATGAAAGTTTTAATTGGATGGATATATGGGATAAGGGGTGGAATGTTCTGGGTTGACCTGCCTCCTATCCCATATATCCATCCTATATCTTGGATGCATTGTTATGTCTGGCAGCTGCCCCCGCCCTCTTGGGTGGGTGCCTGCAGTTTTTCTTTCTTTTCCTGCTTCGGCTTTTGCTTTGCTAGCTCAGGCCTGCTTCACTGCTGCCTGCTCTTTTTTTTCCCCTTTCTCTATTTTCTTCCCCCCTGAAAATCCGTGGACTGAAAATCTGGAGCTGTGTGTGGGGAAGGAAAGCCAGGTTACCATAGGGAGCTGTTAGAAGGAAGCCCAAGGACATGAGAACAGATCTTGCTCATTTTGCAAGCAAGAGAGCAGCAGCCAGCCAGGTGGAACAGCAGGATAGGTGACTTTTCCCTTCCAGCTTTTTGAAAGAGTATTTCTTTCATTCCTGGCTGCAGTACAAATTGGATTTTCCATAAGAGAGGGAGTCTCTTTGGAGTGATGAGACAATGTCTGCTTTGTTTGGACTGGAGGTATCAGTGGTCCTGTAGGTCAGACTAAGATTAATTTTTTTAAAAAAATTTGTTTTTCTTTTTATTAGTGATTTGCTCTTAGAATTGAGATAATTTATTTAGTCAGAATACTCTGGTTGAGCAAGATTCTGCAATGCAGATCTACATGCTCCTATATAAGTGGATTTCGTTATTTAAAGTTAGCTTTACATGAACAGAGGAATTAATTGCAGTTTCTTAAATTTTCTTTGCTTGCATGTTTTATTGACGAAAGTATTTTGTCCACAGTTTCCCTGGTCATGTAGCCAGCATGTTTAAAAGATCCCTGAATAAAAGTGGAATGATCAGTAGATCAAAGGATGTGGCAGGTTGCTATGGATACTTGTCAATGATGATTTTTCATTCTCAATAATATTTAGGAAAACTCACACTGAATCCTCAGCAAGTGGCACTGAAATAATATAAAACAGGCCACATGAATTTCTGGCAGCAATGGTAGAAAATTGATCATTGAAAAGATTTCCCAGAGAGGCTGTGAACTCGCCCTCCTTGGAGGTACCCAAAGGCTCTCTGGACACAATTCAGGGTTTTGGATGGCCCTGATGGAACAGGGGCTGAATAAGGGGTTCCCTAGAGCTCCCCTATGGCCTCAGCCACTCTGATCCTCTGGAAGTGAGCAGTACAATGTGTAATAGCAGAGAAGGGTTTGAAATGTGTGAATATGATCAGAGATAGTGAATCAAGCAACATGGGGATGTGGTACTGAAGAGGAAAAAAGCCCCATGGAATTTTGGAGTTAGAGCAGTCAGGCATGGCATCAGCTGATGAAAGGGATAGAGATCCCTCTGATACAGCTGTATCTGGAATATGCCTTTCAGTTCTAGAAACCTGATTAACTAGGAGATGAGGAACAATTAGAGGATTTGAAGAAAAAATTAGGACTGATAGGTTGGAAATATTAATGTGAGAAGATAGCTGGAAAACTTTCTGGCATATTGTCTTGTCAATAACATGATTCCCCTGAGATGCTTTTGGCTGAGAGATTACTCTGAGGTGACAGAATGGACTGCAAATGCTGAAAAAGCTGTCACAGCCAGCTGTGGAGAAGAGTTCAGTAAGGAATAGAGGAAGAAATTGCAAAATGAGTGTTATAAATGATAAGAAGCCAATTCAAAATAACAGAATTTATTTAGCAAATTAAAAAAAAACAATTAAAAAGCCACAATAAAATTGGACAACATCGATCGAATGCTGGGTGGGCAGAGTGACAGTAACAACGGTACCATCCAACCTCAACCACACATCACTGGGTCTCGGCGTACAGTTTTTGTACGGTTTATTCGCCCTGAGGCTAAGTCCATTGAAAGTCCAAATATTCATGTATCTCTTTATTTCCAAGCGAGGTCTTGAAAGGGGTTCCCGTAAGTATGACAAGACATTGATAGTCTTCCTGGATCTCGTCTTTGGGGTGCTGATTTGGTCATCCTCTGGATCCCCTATCAAGATTGATATCAGATGTCGAGCAGCTGTGAAGTGGAGGCCCATCCCTGATGAATGGGCCATCTCCAGTCCGGCCATGTCATTTCTGTTGCAAATGTTGTGGTTTCACAGCTTGCACCACAGGTCTTGGAATCTCGGAGATGCTGTGGAGTAGCTTTTAATAAACCAAATCTTTGATACACGAATTTATCCATTACATTTACCACAGTCCCCCACCTTTTTATTTATCCAATAAATTCGTGTTCTACAGATCTTAGTTTTCCATTTATCAATTAGCCTCATATTTGTCCCATTCATCCTGTGTTATCTCACAGTATTTCTGGAAGGATAAATTTTTTCCTTGACTTTATTTTCAAATTTTTCCAAGGCTTCTGCTGCTTTGCTTCTCACTTTTAATTTCATTAACTTAGATGCTTTGGAAAGCTGTCCAGTCTTTCCTTCAGCTAGTTCAGGGTCAGTGGGTAAAGCAGCAATTTGCATGCCTCGTACCACTGAGTGAATCAGCCGAATGAAACAGGGGATGAGACAAGGTAGAAATATGGTTCTGGCTATTGATCATAAGATAAAAAATATTACCTTTTTCTACCAGATATCTTGCCCAAACAGCTGGTCCCACCATGAGGCCTGAAGTATAGAATTCCATTTCTGGACAGGCACAAATTTCAGCTGCCAATCTTCTTATTGTTTCTCCATAATCATCAATTTTAATACAACATTCTGATTCACTGAATTTTTCACAGACTCCCCCTTCTTCTGCCAATAAGTAATCGAGGGCCAACCTATTTTGATACACAAACGCCCTCATTTGAGAATGCTGTTTGGCCAGTAATTCCAAAGCCTCTGAGGTGTGGTTGGAGACTATTTCTACCACTGCCTGTAATTTCATCACTCTATTTAAAAGATAGATAGGGGTTTGATATTCCCATCATTTGCCCAAGTTGCAGGACTATAATATTTTGTTATTTTTTTTTCAGCAGGCCATTCCTCTTCTCTCCATTTTTTACTTCCCCCTGCTAAAAGCAGCCTTTTTTCAAATCTCTTTTCTGTCTGTCTAAGGTTTCATATAGTGGGGCCTCCAACAGATTACCTTTTGTCCTGGGTAAAACTGAAAAATGAGGGCCTAATCATTCCCAAAGTGCAAGATCTCTTCTACTTTTGAGGTAGTTCACTATAAGCTTTTCCCCACATATCCAGTAGATGCCATCAGGGGCTTTCCACTTTATGTTTACCATTTCAGGCTCTTTGCAGTACTCTTCAAAGGACTGGTAAGGGTTGGCTCCAGGAGTCTTATACCAATATAATCCAATTGACTCAAACCATTCACAATTTTCCGTTTTTTTCTTGGCTCCAAAACCCCTTTGGGGGGTCAGGCTGCCAGACTTTAGATTTGTTATTTGAATTTATTGCTAGGGTGGATATGCAGGGGGTGTGGCCGACCAATTCAGTGTATTCCTTACTTTCCCTGCTCATACAAATCATTCCAATGATTCTTTTGTCTAGAATCCACCCTTCAGGTCTTTGAATAGTTTTGCTATTTGGGTATTGTCCCATTTTAGGAGTTGTTCTGGAGTCAAACCTTCACCTTTCCATGGCTATTTTTCTGCTGATTTTAATTCTCTGAAAATCCAACAGTTAGATAGACCTAATTCAGTGGCAATTTCCTGCATCAGATCTATAAATAGGTTCTGATTTGGAGCAGGTAATCCCCAATTTTTATATTGTTTTTCTAATGGCTCATAATGTTCACTTAATGTTTCTTAATCTTTCTTGTTCAATTCTTTTTCTTTTTGTCTCTGATTCCTGTCTCCTTAATTCTTGTGTTATCATTTGCACCTTACTTTCAGGGTCGAGTCCTTCTTTATTTTTTTTTAAAAACAGAAAGTCTCATCAAATTGTAAACATGCTCTACTGTCATTCTGATTGAGGAGATCCAATATTATGGGTTCGTTTCCTGAAAGTGGTTTTAGCTCATGTTTTAGGTTCCTTTCTAATTAATACATTTTTCCATCCATAGTACATATTTTCTAATTTGTTTCTGTCATAGCATAGTCTATTAATTTGATAGTACCCCCAAAATAGATTTCCTTTTTCTCCCTGTCCACACAGACATTATGAGGAGAATACATAGTAAAACACATTGGGGGGCGCAAGCATTAGTAGATCAATTTGCCACCAAGCACATGTGCATCGGGGTAGATGACTTGGCAAAGCAGGTAGTGAGGGGGTGTGTTACTTGCCTGAAGGTAAATAGAGCTAATTTAAGAAAATCCTTAATGGGGGGACGACCCACAGCATACCGGCCATTTGCTAATATCCAACTAGATTTTACTGAGTTGCCGAAGACCGGGAGGTATAAATATCTATCGGTAATAGTAGATCACCTAACCCATTATGTAGAGGCATTCCCTAGGGCAAGGGCAACAGCACAAACAGTGATCAAGATGCTATTAGAGCAGATCATTCCCAGATATGGGGTCACGGAAACCATTGACTCAGAGGGCCTCACTTTGCATCCAAAATAACTAAAGAAACCATGGCAATAATGGGAATACAGTGGGATTATCACACTCCGTGGCACCCCCAAAGTTCGGGGAGAGTAGAAAGAATGAATGGGGAAATTAAAAAACAATTGACCAAACTCATGATTGAGACCAAACTGTCATGGGTAAAATGCCTACCCTTAGCATTGCTAAATATTCGGACACAACCTAGTTCGGACATGGGAATATCCCCATTTGAAATGTTGTATGGAATGTCCTACAATATGGAGGAACCACAAGATCATCCAAAATTGAGGGATCAAAATATGAATGTATATATTACTAGCCTAATGAAGTATAGGGAAAATCTGTGGAGAAAAGGAAGGTTAGCCCAGAGACCCTCACTAGATTTGAAACTACACCAGGTGCAACCAGGAGATTGGTTAATGATAAAATCCTGGAAAGAAGCAACCTTGGCCCCACAATGGGAAGGCCCTTACCTTGTATTGCTTACCACAGAAACTGCAATCAGGACAGCAGAAAAGGGGTGGACTCATGCTAACAGAATTAAAGGGCCAGTGAATGAGCCAACCCCAGAGTGGAAGGTGACAAGCAATCCTGGAGACCTGAGGCTGAGGATCCAGAGGAAAGATCGTCAATGAGTAAACACCGTGTGGAATATGCACCAGAACCACACTATACGGAGGAAGGACTGATTTGTAATTCTGATGTTAAGATAAGGTGTAAAGACCCAGAGTGCAATTGTTATCCTTTTGTTTGCTATATTTGTAAGGTCTGTGGGGACAGGTGGTGGAGTCATTGTGGGCGAGGAACCCCCCCCAGAGGAGTTTGCAGCTCCTGCTGAGTACTGCAGCGAAACATAACTGATTGGATTCTAAAATATAAAGTTGAACATAAGGGGTTAGTGAAACAATCAGAGGAGTGGTGGAAGATTTATGCATTGGAGATAGAGCCAAAATATTATTGCTATCACCCCAATGAACCTATCCCATTCATAGTAGAGATTATAGATTGCACCTGTTGCACACGCCTGAAGGGGATCCGGTGTGATACACCCTCAGTTAAAAGCCATAACTGGGACTCCTATGTCAAGAGGCAGCAGAATCACCCTAGGGGACCTCCTGAAGAATACCCCTGCTGCCGAGAAGATGGTACTCCTCGTGGCTCGAAGCACCCAAGTCAAGGAGCAAGGCAGAGGAGTAAAAGACTGTGGAGGAAAGAACCCTCAGGGTGGGACAATAAAACAATACTCGAAGAGCTGTCCCAGGAGTGGGAATAATAAAGACTCTAGGCGAAGGAACGGGTTACTGTCTGTAAGGGGAAGGGATCCACAGGCAACCTCTCATTCCTATGCCCCCAATGATACTCGCCACCTGACCGGATGGATGTCCTTTATTTTATTAATGTTGAACCTGAGAGGAATTGAGGCATCACCACACCAGCCATTTAAGTGGTCCTTAACGAGATGGGATGACTCCCAGACCTTGCAAACCATTACTACAATAAGGGCCCCAAATTTTGAGGTAGGGTTATGTAACATGACTCCTATTGATCATTGTGGAAAAGTATTGAATCTGATGGGGTTTTATATGTGTCCAAGTTCAAACCGCGGGAAAGGGTATTGCAATTTACCTGGAGAATATTTTTGTGGATACTGGGGTTGTGAAACAATTGCCTCTGATTGGGTGCCAGGGGGAGGACCTGATGAATACTTGAAAGTAGATTTTGGACTGGTAGGATGCATTAAGCCATGGAGGGGCCCATCAGGAAAGATGTCCTATATAGGAACCTGCTCTTTCCTGTATGTTAATGTCACCCAGCCAGACAAGCAAGAATGGCTGTTTGGGAAAACTTGGGGAATTAGGCATTGGGAACCTGGAAGAGATAGAGGGAATTTGATTTTAATAAAAAAGGAACCACTTTTATACAGTCCCGAGGGAATAGGGTCTAACCTGGTATTGGTAATAGAACAGAATGAGGTCAACTCTACCAATTATAATGATTCAGGGAAGTCAGTTGGGCCTGAAACAGAGGTCCCTAAGGAGGTCTCAACATACAGTACCCTCTGGAAAATAATTCAAGCTAGTTATAGCATTCTAAATAGAACAAACTCCGATTTAACAAGAGAATGCTGGCTTTGCTATAACATCCAACCTCTTTTTTATGAAGCCATTGGGGTAACAGCTAGAACAAAGAAAATAAATGGGACTAATCCAAAAGAATGCCACACTGCTAACCACTATTGTAGGGCCAGTAATTCTGTTGGCACTCGGGCTTACCTTTGGACCATGTATATTTAATAAACTGATTACTATAGTGAAAAGCCGGCTGGAAGCGGCACACCTTATGCTCCTTAAAACTAAGTATAATCAGATACCTGAAGAAGAAAATCTAGAAACTTTAGAGTTAGCTAGACAAGAACTGCAAAGATACAGTGAACAAAAATAAGTAAGAACAAGAGAAATGGGGGAGTTGTGATAAACATAAGCTGTTTTTGTTCACTAGAGGTCAAACAACTCAAATAACAGAAAGTTACTATGTTACTATCTAAGCCTATAGAAAAGCCATATGCAAACATGCTCTTGCTCAATCCTTTTTCTGTACTTGCTTAATTAGATTTAAGTTTCAGAAACCTGAGCACAGCTGCCATATAAGGGAAAAGGCAACCGGAGGATGACTACCCGCCTTCATCGCTACGACCACCGGGAGGCAGAAAAAGACCGCCTAGCAACCGACTCGCACACGCGCAGAGTACAACAGGAAAGGACACGTCAGCTAAAAAGAAAGGATAAAAAGATGGACTGGAATTTGCACGGTGCAGCAGTTGGCAGAGCGGAGACTCTCCTGCTGTCCAGCGCTGTATTTGCCTTTGCCTTGCCTGCTGTAATCTACTAAATTCCGATTGGAATCCTTACTTGTGTCTCCAGTCTATTACATGGATCATGGGGAAGAGGGCACTGCGCAGCTGCTGTGGAAGATTGTGTTTGTGTTGCTGTGACTCCGGCCGCTGTTGTCAGGGGAGACGGAGCCACCTCGCCCTCCACAAGCCCTGCCACTTTTTGAGTTCCAGGGGAGGGAAGGGGCTGTGATGATGCGCTGCTGTCTTCGCCTTGCACTTTGCCCCCTTGCGTCATGCCTGTGGCCGGCCCCCTCTCGTCACCAACTCTGCCTGCTGTCTTATCTTTCACCACGCCCTCAGACTCTGGCAGGCGTGCTCCTTCCTGAGCAGGGTTAGTTTGCGCCGGAGTGGACGGAGGAACATCCGGTCCCTGGACATGTTGGATCACGTCTCGCAACGTGGGGCTCACTGGAGCCCGTGCTCCCTTCATGGGGCAGGTGTTATAAACACCAAAATATTTTGCCAGCTTAGAGGGTTTTTGCGTCTCATTATTCTCGATCCCCGCACCGATCTTGGAGGGCTTCTAATTTTCCACGTTTTCAGTCCTCTCACCCTCCAGAGCCTGAATTGCGGCTTTTGCAGCTTTTCTTTCAGCCGCAAGCGTTTGTAAGGTAATCAAAGTTTTTTTCTTCACTATTCTTAATTCTTGAGCGATCTTTTTTTTCTTTCCTGCTACCGATTGCAGAGTCCCATAACATTTCTCTTATTTCTTGCCACTCCGTCTCACTAAAAACAAGCGACGCCTTGTTCAGCTTTCCGCGCTTCCTGGTCCATAGGGCCAACTGTTCTAAGTTTGCTTCTTTTAATTTTTCTCTTCTCTTAGAAATAATATTAATAAGAAGTCACATAGCTGCCTGCATTATTCGATCTATGTTTTTTAATCACTGTTTCTTTGTTTCGCAGCGTACGCAGCTTACCTTCTACCAGGGTGCATCACTGCAGCCTCACGGGTCGCTGCAACCACACATCTTTTGACCTTTTGCGCTTTCTACCTTCGCTTACTTTTCTGGCTGACCTGAGCAGACTCGGTTTTGAAGCAAGCTCTCCTGTGCCCAGGATGCCGCAATTTGTCCACTTCCTGGGGACGAAGCGTGATTCATCCGTGATGAATCCTGTGAAATGCTCCGCGACCAGTGCGGGTTGGCAATTTTACGTGGCCCAGGTTTGAGCCGACTTCCTGAAACCGCTTCCTGGTGGGCTGCTTCTGCGGTTAGGCGTAGGCAGCAAAACAAAGCAGGGAGTCCTGATGAGCCCCTTCTTTTGGCCAGCAGACCATACCCACCCGCATTCGGGGGAGCATGGTAACCAAAGCAAGGGTCCCTAGTTCGGGCGCCACTTAAAGTTAGGGTCCCTTTGAGAGGTCGGACTGAGCTACGACACATCCATACTGATGCAGTGATAAATGTCGTACTGACATTTATTGTTTGTGCACCCATATTTATCCCCTTACAACTTTATTGATATTACAAGGCACACAAAGAATGTACACATTTGCCGCCTTAAGGTGGCTACTGTATTAGCACTATACATCTACATGTGAACACCCGTTAGTACTCGAAATACCTTAAGAAAGAGAGGTGCATTTTTGTTGCGCCACAACCTGAATTTCTACTGTGCCACAAAGGCCCACAGGTCCCACAAGCCAAAAAGCCCAGTCTAAAATTGCTCACACCTCACTCCAAATACAAATCATGTCCTCCATCTCTTAGAAACCCCGCTACAGTTTTGTTTTTTTAGTTTGGTTTGATTTTTGTTTTTTTTCCTTCCCCTAGCCTGCAGGTTTTTCACTGGCAAATCATTTTGACAGCTTTTTGGTTTGTTTTTTTTTTTCCCCTCTCTGGTCTGGGGAGCCTTCAGGGCAGCCCCAGTCAGTCCGAACCCTGGGAAAGACCAAGACAGCAAAAGAAGGGACATCAAAATCCACCAATTTCACCTGCTGTGAGGAGGAAAACCAATGCCAGAGGATCAACAGGTTTCCCATCTGCTCTGCTTCAGGCTGCTGTGTGAACTCCTCTTCCCCTTCCCTGAGACAAAGGGACAAGTCACCATTTAGTTTTCCAGACCATGCGGTCAGCCTCTGTATTTTTATTCCCTGGGTATTTTTGAGGGTTGTTGTTTTGTTGCTTTTTTTTCTTTGTTCTGCTGTGGGTGGCTGCTGGAGGTATGTTTCTGTGAGTTCATATCTAGTATTTATTCAAACATTTTCTGTGCCTTGCAGGCATCCCCTCCACCTCTTTTTTTTTTTTTTTTTTTTTTTTTTTTTGTTAATGAACAGTTCTTTTTTTTTTTTTTTTACTTTCAACTGCCGGTATCAATTTCTCTCATTGGCAGAAGAAAAGGCAGTCATTGAAGCCCTTTCCCTTTTGGAGGAAACAATCATTCCAGGGCATGTTCTCCTAAAATTTGTCTCCAGAACTGAGACAGATGGCTATTCACTATTTTTAGCAATTTTAGAACCAGATAAATGAAGGGAACTTAAGTAGGTGTTAGCTTTGAAGTCATAGGAACAATGTTTTGCCCAATGCTCAGTCCAACTTTAGAGCTCCTTCCCAAAAGGTGTTGATACTAAATGGTTGCATGGCTTCAAAATAATTTAGAAAAACTAATGAAAAAGAACAGCTCTCAACAAAATACTACTCCTGGTTCAGGAGACTTTGAGCATGTTATGCAAAGGGTTCTGTAATGCTTCTATGGGTCTTATGCTCTTCCCTGGTGTCTAATCCAGGTTGGTGTCAGGGACAGGATGCCGGCCTGCTCTGGACCTGTGGTTTAATCTCATAGAACTGTCCTGGAGAGTAAACTTCAAGCTATAAGATTCATATTTTCAAACTTTAACTCATTTAAAAGAAAATGATGATTGTTGCTAAGAGAAATGCATTGCATTTTCTCTCTTGTGTGTCCTCTGTCAGACACAAACAGATTCACATTCAACAGAGTTTGGATACAGTTTCATCGGGACATCTCCCTGTATTGCACAATCTCCTGAGTTCCAGACTTTCATTATTTTCTTTAAAGAAATCAGGAAAGTAGAACTTCTCAGCAGTTTCTTACTATCATTTTAAAAAGTATGGAAACCATGACTGGCTTTGCTATGGGCAGTCTGAGTTCTGCAGGGTGAAACCAGCAGCAAGCACCAATGATGGCAGATCCCCTTTGTGGTAATGCACCCCATACCCCCAACAGGTGTTTCCAAATAGAGAAATAGTTTCAGTTTACCTTTAGACATTTTAGGAAGTTTGACTAGAAAGTTCTGTGTTTTTCTCATTGTAATTGGCTCTGTTCTTCAAATCCTACTGTATCTCTCCTAAAATATTGGTTGTCCCTCCTAAAATATTCAGTATTTAGGAAGGAGCACAAAGGAAGGAGAGGCTTTTTAGAGTGTTTCTAGTAAGGTGTGAGAAATTTTCTCGGACACCCATGCGCAGCTTTTCCTTTGTTTTCTGTAACGTTTGTTATTTTGTTATTTTTCCTTATTAAACCTTTTGCTTTACAAAAACACCTCTGAAGAGCCATCTTGCTAATTAATTTTAGCCCCTTCTCTGCAAAGGCTAGACCCTCAGAGATTAATACATTTACACGTGGTTCGTTACACTTCTGACCATGTGCTAGCCTGTATCACCCCTCCACAGAAGGGATAATTGTTCTCCACCAGTGTTAATAGAAGTAAGGTAAAGAAAGGTAATTCCCTTTAAAAGATGAATTGTGGCATTTTCAAGAAAGCAGAGAGCTCATGTTCACCACTGCCAAATAAATTGCAAGGCATCTTGTAGCCACACATGTATGTTAGTAAAATACTAGCAGCATGAAGACAGAATTTCCCCAGGTGTCATGTGGTCAGAATGATTAAACTCAAGCTAATGACTGTTGGAGTTCAGGACATCCCCTTGGATGGCCTGGGACCCAAGGAAGGGAATTTGAGCCCTGGACAGGGGGGTGTGGAGCCGGTCCAGGGGGCTCGGAGACCTTGGCACAGAGCCCAGGAAAACACCGGGTTTGATTTTAATCCATGGGAAAAGCTTCCAACATTGCAAAAGGAATTACAAACCACCGGGATGTGAAAATAGTAGTTTAGTACAGTAGACAATATAGAATTCAGTAGTTTTAGTTTAAAGAATAGAAGTAAATGGGGACAAGATGGTGGAATTTGGGTGGTACCTCATGTACTTCTCCTTCTTCCTCGTCCTCCATCTTTTGGGGTGGTGATGGCACAAAGTCGTTTGAGTGGATTGGAGCAAGGTAGAAATGACACTTTTAGTGTGGGCACTGGGCATTGGCACAAAATAATAAATAACCGATACGTAGTTATCTGTATAAATGTAAGGGGACATCCCCTGGGGCAGGCAGTCGCCTCGTGTCCCAGCTGCTGTCCGGACCTCAGCTGGGAGCAGAGAAAATTCTGAGATATCGAATAATAAACAACACGAGAAACCTGAAAACAGACCTTGAGGACTCTGCTTTTTTACACCGACGCGACTCGGGGCTTTTTAGAGGGCCAAGGACTTAAAACCACCTAAATCTCGGGTGAGGAAACCCCCCCGACATATGGCGTCCCTGGGTGGGCACCGAGGGGGCACCTCACCGAGAATTGGCTTCACTGGGTGTTTTCCAGTGAACACACAAAGCCCTCTAAAGCCAGGAAGAAATCCAGAGAAGACAGGGGAAGATTTGTGGCCAAAGCAGCTGACTTCAACTTCACCTCAGACAGACGAACTGCAAGGGCCCTGGATTCATCACCCTGAGATCTGCTGGTCGGTGATCATGACACCTCCGAGACGGATTTGAGAACATCTGCACCCTGTTCTTCAGTTTTGGTGAGACCGGTCAAATCCAGAACACATCGGGGTGGGAGTCTCCCAGGAACAACTTAAGATCCTATCCGTTTTACGGGTGGTCATGTCTGCACATCCTGCAGGCCTTCCTGAAAAGGAGCTTCAAGCTCTTCTTTTGTGGGTTCGGTGTAACTTTCCACATTGCGAAACCCAGGTCCTATTTGAGCCGACATTTTGGCAAGAGGCAAATAGAGAATTGTACCACAGGGCAACTAAAAAGGATAAAACGGCTGCGAGGCTATTGCCCGCAGGGACAATCATGCTAGAGGCAATTTCATGTAATAAAAAGGCAGTTCCTCCTTCTTTACAGCAGCAGAGGGCTGCGCAGGAGGAACAGAGCAATGTTTCTTCTGTTGAACAGCAACCAGCTGCTTCTCCGCAGCAGGCAGATCCCATATCTCCTAGTGAGAATGTGGGAGGAGGGGATAGCCAGCAGCTTCCCCAGGTTACAGCAGCAGGGGAGAGCGTGCAGCTTCCCCAAGATGAGGCACATAAATCAAAACAGCCTATCTTGGCGCCTCAAATTCCGAAACCTGATTCCCCGATGCCGGTCCCGGGAAAAAAAAAAAATTGTACTTCATCCCAGCGATCAGGATAGAGACATGCTTTCTTTTGAAGCATGTCCCTTGGAAATGGGACAATTAATTGCCCCAGAGGGGGGAACGGGAAGATTTAGATCGGATTCCACCTAGAAGTCCGTTTACCCCTCCCCAGACACCGCGCGAAATCGCTTCGCCATCCCTTCCTCCACCCGAGCAAGGACAGACACAAGAGGGGGGAGGGAGAGTGTGCCAAACACCACAGCAGGGAAAACAACCCCAAATCGCGCCGGCGGCGGGAGATAACACCGCAGCGCAAGGACGCGAAGGCGATGCGAGTCAATTGCGCCGGAAACAATCACACAGCACGGACGTGGAACGTGACGGGGGGCAGCAGAAAAACGCACCATGTCAGGGGGGCGCGGATCGCGGGGAAAAACAACTCGCGGGCGACCATTGTTGTTATAAATGATAAGAAGCCAATTCAAAATAACAGAATTTATTTAACAAATTAAAAAGACAATTTAAAAAACAATAAAAAACCAGTTAAAAAGCCACAATCAAATTGGACAACATCAATCGAATGTTGGGTGGGCAGAGTGACAGTAACAACGGTACCGTCCAACCTCAACCACACACCCTATGTCCTGGTGTAAGGGTTTTTATATGGTTTATTTGTCCTGAGGCTAAGTCCATTGAAAGTCCAAATATTGACGTATCTCTTTGTTTCCAAGCGAGGTCTTGTCAGAGGTTCCCGTAAGTATGAAAAGACGTTGATAGTCTTCCTGGATCTCGTCTTTGGGGTGCTGATTTGGTCATCCTCTGGATCCCCTATCAAGATTGATATCAGATGTCGAGCAGCTGTGAAGTGGAGGCCCATCATTGATGAATGGGCCATCTCCAGTCCGGCCATGTCATTTCTGTTGCAAATGTTGTGGTTTCGCGGCTTGCACCACAGGTCTTGGAATCTCGGAGATGCTGTGGAGTAGCTTTTAATAAACCCAATCTTTGATACACGGATTTATCCAGTACATTTACCACAGTCGGGATTTCGCGGACCGCGAGACCAGGACAAAGGGAGAGGAAAAGCCCATGCCGGTAGTTCGGTGTAGGGTGATGATGGAGGCTACGGGAAGCGAAATGGACAAAATTGTGTCCACATCGCAAAGTGTGGGCAGAGAGCCAGGAAGGGCGGCGCAGACGCAGGCACAGAGCCGTACACTGCAAGCCCCAGAGGCGCGCACGGCTCACGTTGGCGCAGGCGCAGTGGGGATGGGATGTATCCCAAGCCGCAGTCTCACTCCGGGCGGGGTAAACCCCGATAGCGAGCGAGACGGGGCGGCCCCCAGGGGTGGGTCGAGAGGGAACACCTCCCAGGGCGGTGCCAGGACGATGCAGGCAGGATCGGCGCAGGCGGGGGCGGTGCAAATGTTGATGGAGTGGGGCCAGGGCTGAGAATTTCTCCAAGGGGCCACCTCCTCACAGCCGACGCCACAAATTATGACCCTGCCCATGAGCGGCGCCTCAATACCAACACGGCAGCCACTTGGTGGTTCAGAATCAGCTAGCTCGTTCATGCACATGGGTGCACATCCAAACATCACTGCAGTGTTTCCCAGAGATCCAGAAACGGAGAATTTGTTACAAGCACAACGTCTTTTGTCAGAAATAATTGAAGAGATCCCGGACAAAATATCGGTCGATCGACAGAGTCCAGTTGTTGCGATGCCAACGCCACCTAGTGGCGGAACTGCACAGTTACAGCAGCCACAGCGACTTCCACACCCAGCCATTGGAGCAACATCGCCACCTAGTGGCGGAGCACCCACATTACATCATTTTTCCCAGTTACATATAAAAAACAGATTTATTCTCCAAAGCAACAGCTCCAACAGGAACAAATGGAGCCGTTGTCAACTTTAGAGGACCATGCAGCAACTCAACTGCAACAACAAGCATTTGCCACAGACGACAACATGATTCATATTACTGCTTCTCAAGGCATTCCTTTCAGATCAACAACTGCATGTCCTTCATCTCAAGCTTCTTCAATTTTATTATCTCAAGATTTCATGAAACAGTTTTTTTCCACAATTTAAAGAAACAGCTTTGGAATTCAACCCAGATTCAAACATTCAATTCCCTCAAGTGCTCCTTCCACCAAAAGGCAATCAAGCTTCTCTTCAGTTAACTCCACAGACGCTTTCTTCGGTTATCTTCCAACTTTCTGATGGCTCAACCCTTTGTCTTGGTAATGCTGCACAAGGATCACGTGCTGCACAAGAATCTCAGCTTTATACTCCTCAACTAGAGGGGAGACAAATGTTAAAAAGAGAAATATCCCTCAAGGATGAAGGGATCACATCTCAAGAAGATGGGAACAAATAACAAATAAAGGTAGACTCCGGAATAGGAGTGTCACAATCAAAATCACAACAATTAATTCCTTTTTCTGAATATTCACAGATGTCTGATGCACAGATATCCAGTGCAAAATATTGGACTGAGACAAAGAAAAAAGTATTAAAAGAACTTAGTTCAGCAGGCACAAGAAGTTTAGTATTGCCAGTGGCATACGATGCACAAGGTCAAAATGCAAGATGGGAGAGATTGGATCATGATGTGATCAAAGACTTGGTAAAAGCCATCCATGATAATGGATTGGGATCCCCGTAGTTCAAGCAGCTTTTGAAGGCAACATTTAATACATATGACTTAACACCTTTTGACCTCAAATCCATTGCTTCGATGATTCTTACAGATTTGCAAATCCTTATCTGGGAAGCAAAATGGAGAAGAGCCCTTGAAGACCTCAGGAGAAGATATCAAAGAGGACCAAATGCAGGTATCACTGTGGCAGAAATGGCAGGTGATCCACCAAATCATGAGCCACGTCATCAAGGAAGAGATTTACCATGAGAAGTGTTAGCAGATATAAAAGAAGCGGCAAGAAAAGCAATCCTGCAAATTTCACCAGCAGGAGTTTCAGAAAGTATTTATGCAGAGATAAAGCAAAGCACATCAGAATCTTTCTCCTCATTCATTGATCGTCTTACACAAGCAATAGACAGGCAAGTCAATGATGAGGTTGCAAAGCCACATCTGCTTCGAAGTCTTGCATTTTCAAATGCCAACACAGAGTGCAAACGTATCATCAGTGCGATGCCAGGTCAGCCTTCCGTAGCAGAAATGTTAGAAGCATGCAGCAAAGTACGAACACCACAACATGTGGCATCCATTCAAGCAGACATCTTGGGAGAACATATAGAAAGAATTATCAAAGCCCAGACTGAAGACCTCAAAGAGGCTTTTGCAGCTCTTCAACTCAAACACTGAAATCCCTTTTGGAGGGAAAAAGGAGGGGGGGGGGGGGGGGGGGGGAGGCAGATGCAACACCACACATGCACTTGAATAAAGCCTTGTATGTGTTGAACTTTCTAAATGGCTCTTTCGCGGAGCCCACTCCGCCAATTATCAGACATTTCTCGGACAGTACAAAAGCGAAACTAAAGGAGAATCCTTTAGTTTTGGCCAGAAACCCAGATACAGGACCGGTCGAAGGACCATTCAAATTAGTAACTTGGGGCAAGGGTTATGCTTGTGTCTCCACAGGAGTTGGACCAAGATGGGTGGCAGCGAAGAACGTGAAGCCCTACCGAGTCCAAGTGCAAGCAGACGCGGACCCCAAGACTGGAAACAGGAACGCAGGCACGCAGACGTGAGCGGATGTCAAGACAGCGGATGTCCCCTTGTTCTACGTGCAAAAGAGACTTTGGGATTTGGATTTTCTTTGGGACTTGGGTGGTGGTGCATTTCAGTGGTTCCCAAGGGAAACAGGCCTTTGATGACACACGTGTGCCTCATTCTCTCAATGATTGCTTTGAGCAATGCTGGCCCATGGCTCAGCCAAAGGAAAACGTTTGAGAAACTCTGTCCAGTGCATCAGGGCTGGATGGCATGTTCAATTTTTTTGACCTTTCACCACTGTGGAAGGAAATTTTAAAAACAGGTTTATGCATCCTCTTGGGGTTTGTAATTCTTCTCATGATCATACTGTGTCTGTTTCAGTGTATGCGACGGCTCATGGACAAAGTTGCCAAAGAGGTCTTTTTGGTTCAAACAGGAGGGGGAGATGTTGGAGTTCAGGACATCCCCTTGGATGGCCTGGGACCTGAGGAAAGGAATTTGAGCCCTGGACAGGGGGGTGTGGAGCCGGTCCAGGGGGCTCGGAGACCTTGGCACAGAGCCCAGGAAAACACCGGGTTTGATTTTAATCCATGGGAAAAGCTTCCAACATTGCAAAAGGAATTACAAACCACCGGGATGTGAAAATAGTAGTTTAGTACAGTAGACAATATAGAATTCAGTAGTTTTAGTTTAAAGAATAGAAGTAAATGGGGACAAGATGGTGGAATTTGGGTGGTACCTCATGTACTTCTCCTTCTTCCTCGTCCTCCATCTTTTGGGGTGGTGATGGCACAAAGTCGTTTGAGTGGATTGGAGCAAGGTAGAAATGACACTTTTAGTGTGGGCACTGGGCATTGGCACAAAATAATAAATAACCGATACGTAGTTATCTGTATAAATGTAAGGGGACATCCCCTGGGGCAGGCAGTCGCCTCGTGTCCCAGCTGCTGTCCGGACCTCGGCTGGGAGCAGAGAAAATTCTGAGATATCGAATAATAAACAACACGAGAAACCTGAAAACAGACCTTGAGGACTCTGCTTTTTTATACCAATGCGACTCAGGGCTTTTAGAGGGCCAAGGACTTAAAACCACCTAAATTTCAGGTGAGGAAACCCCCTCAACAATGACTATCGGGAATTTTGGTCCTTAGTTTTACTTTGCTGAGTATTGTTGAAGTACTTCAAAAGCAGAATAGGAAACTCCAGGTAAGCAAAGAAGCAAACACGTCATATGCCCAGGACAGACTGGGAAGGCAGACAGCAATGTGGGAAGGAATAACAGAGTGGTGTAAGATACAGATGTTGATCAGAGAAAGGAGAATGCTTAGGGGGAAATCTAGAAATATGTAGATTACGGTGAATTAATAACAGTTGTTTGACAAAGACTAAAATTATCAGAAGAATCAGCCATATTCCACCTGTTCAGATAGAGCTACAGGTCTGTGAAATGACAGATCAAATTGAGGTGTCAGGCAAAAAGGCTGTAGTGAGAGACTGCTGAGACATTAACCAGACTCTGGAGATGGTGACCTAAGAAAAACTACTGTGAGAGTGAGTCACTGGAGGGATCCTCAGTTCAGCTGGAGGGTCTGAGGCTGGGCAGCCCTGAGTGCACTGCTTCTTCTGTGATCTTGGAAAAGATAACTTGGGATTGATGTTTCCATGAAAATCAGTTTGGAAGGAGTGTTTTGAAAATTTTCGTCTGGGAAACTAAGTAGCAATTAGAAACAAAATTATTTTCAGTATTGTTTTTTTCAACAAAACCCTTAAAACGTTCCCCATAGCATTTCTGTGTAGATCAAAATGTTTCTGGCAAGCTTTGGCCAAACTGTCTCCCAAGAGCCTGGATGTTAGTGTGGAGCTATGGGGCAGGAAGCATCCAGCCTTGTTTCCATCACCTGCCTTCCATGCTGGACAAAGTTTATGTCTGTGCCATGCCTGTGGCCAGCTCCAGGCTTTGTCTAGGTGAAACTTCACCATGCTGCTGAGGGAACCTTAAAATCCAGACTCTGTGGTTGATAGTAGACCCCTGTCCCGAGCTGCCAGAGAGTCTGTTTGTTGTCATCAAATGAGAACTGTCTGCTTGTGCTAGGATGATCTGGGACAATGCTCCAGCCATTAAGATGTTGTGAAACTGTACACTCAACTTTGGTGATGCAGACTTTGATTAAATCTGGGATTTACAGAATAAAATCAAAAGGAATGGGAGTTAATGGGGTTAAGGCACAAGCAAGGAGAGATGTCAGTAAACTGGGAGCTAGCAGTTGGATTTTCCAGCTCATCTTGGAGTTTCAGCAGGGCTAACTTCAATAACAGAACTAAAAGGCACAGGCCTTTGTGGAGAAGTACCTCCATCTGCTTTAAAAGCTGTGCTCCTCTGGAGCTCTGAAATGCTACCAGATGTGTGCTGGGATCTGCACTTTTACCAGTCACAGCACTTTCTGAGGATGTGGGCTGGCCAGTGGCATTGTCTCATTGAGGGAGGTTTAATAAAGGCTCCTTCTGCACCGCAAACCCTTGCAGAACTGGCTAGTGCTATACTTTGTCTACTAGGTGTATTTTTCCAACTTCAAAGTCTATATTTTTATGAAATATGAATGTGTGTTCATTTCACCTTTCTGAGGGCCACTATGGTGCTTAACACGTGCCTCCTCTGTGTGTGTCTATGATTGATTTTTGCCAGTGTGGATGAAAGAGGCAAACCAACCTTGTTCTCTGTGCTTTCTATAACTGTCTAGACTGCAGACATCCAGAGCCCAAATCCCTGCCTGGTGCATGAGTGTGCAAATGGCTGCAGGAGCAGGGATTGCTCTGCTCTTGCTGGATCCCAGTGCTGCCCTCAGTGTTCCTGTTCTCCTGGCATTAGGAATATTTTTTCTTTGTTTGGTTTTAGTTTTATAAAGAATCTACATGATGCTAGGGGCTGGGGAACTCCAGCTAGCTCTCACCCCAGCCACATGGTCGAGTGGCCATTCTTGGACTGCTAGCAGTCTAAGTAACGGTGTAGAGCAGAGCTGCCTTCTGCTCTCTGTGGTCCCTGTATATCATCAGCCTCTAGGTTTGAAGCAAGAATCAGAGAAGGCTCTCTCAGAGATCTTTATTCTCCAAAAGGTGGTGCAAGAGAGAGCAAACAGGGTCCTGCACCAACTTTTAAACTGGGTGATAATGGGGTAGGTACAGTTTTCCAACAAATCAGGGACACAACGGGGAGGGGGGAGAGGAGGGACCCCTGGTCGACACCCAATAGGGAAGGCAAGGGGCGTGGAAAAGGGTCACATGCACCAACGGGGCATCAAGGAAAAGAGGAATTCCAGGGTGTGATTTAGGATTGACAGGGATTTCTCTAGAACTAAGGGAAGGGACTAGGAAGGATTGACATCATGTAAATGAGGTAACAGGTGAGTCTGGGGAGTGATGGACAAGAGGGCAGGGGAGGGGAAAACCTGGGGTAAAACCAAACAAACCAAACATCGGGGCGGGAGGGGGGGGTGGGGATAACAGGAACAAACCATCAGGAGAATTACTTATCAAAACTTATCAAAAACCCAGAACCCCACTACAAACTATTTTCTTTTTTTGGGCCTAGACACTGTCTTCAGTGTAGAGAATCGAGAAATTTCTGCATTTAAAGTCTTTTGCAGCAACATGGTCATCTTGATTCCAGTTACCAACAACAGCATTGCTTAATAGCTTGAGTCTGGGTGTCACTGTTAGGGACACAAAAGGATGAAGCAGGCAGCAGGAGGTCAAGCAGGAAAGCTCTCTACTTTATTTTCCCTGACTCCATCTTATATACCTTTGACAAGCAGGCCAAAGATTGGCTACACAGGTAGCCACCTCTTCGACCTTGTTGGTGAACATCACCATCAATCATATTTCTCCTCCCAGAGGAAAAATATGTAAACAATAGATAATTTCTAAAAATATGCATAGTTTACTTGAAGCTGCATGAGAACAAATGCAAACGGTGAAAAGCAGGCAAACTTGAGGCAACATCTGGGCATAGACTGGAGCTGGTTCCAACAACAATAACCTTTTCATCCAGGAAGTGATGAACAGCTTAGGCATACTAGCCAGGAAAATAAAACCTGTCACTGGAAGACAGATGGGGGCAGTATTTCCCTGTAATGTCAGGACTTGTGTGTTCCTCTCTGAATAGATTTTCATCTTATGTGGGCTGTTAGTGTCTAAGCTCCTTACAGATGAGCCTTGCCAAATGTTCTGCTTCTTCATATAAAATTTGGGATCCATGTTGCTGGCGGCACATGCAGAAAATAAAGGAAAAGTAGAGATTGTCTTCACAACTCTGAGAACTCATTTATGTTAAAGAGGTTTGCTCCCCTTATCTGACATTTTCTTTAGCATTGTTTTCTGTTTGTGTTTTGAGATTTTGGGGAGGTGGATGGGGCAGGTTTTTTTAATAATTATCTATAGTGAATGGTTTATTTCCTGTTTCTCTGCTTTTTAGAAGGAAGAATAGCTACAGTAGGCAACAGGGAACTGTGTTAAAGAAATGACAGTGTCACAGAAGTGGACAAAGGTCCTGCTTTTTGTGTGTTGATGCTGTTGCCTTTGTCTCTGTAGTTATCTTGTATCATTACCAGGCTGAGGATATTTAACAGTTGGGATGGGGAAGGAACTGTCAAAACTGATACTATTGGTCCTGAAAGGCTTTTCCCAATGACCTGGCTCTGGTCTTTGCACACATCACCAACGTACACAGTGTCCTCTATTGTTCTTGGGATGTTTAGAGTTTGTTCCTCTGAGCCAGATAGTAGCCACAGCATTCCCACAGCCAAAGTGACTCTGTAAGACCAAGCCAGGCATAGTTAAAACCTCTCTATCCTCTCACTGCAGTGCTGCAATAGATGAGTTCATATTTTACCTCTTGGGCTTTCAGCTGACAGTTGGAGTCCCTGGTCCTGTTCTGTATGTGGCAGCACTGAGCTGGCAGCTCCAACTGCTTGTCCAAGTGTGAAGATTCATTAGCCTGCATTTATCAGCTCTTGCCAGGGAAATGGTGAATAATGAAGCCTGGCTCAGGTAATTAAATTATTTCCTTCTCGCATCTGATTACATTGCTGCTTATTATTTCCTCAGTATGTAATTTTGCTTCTCTGGAAACTTGTTTTGTAAACACTGTGCAGTTGTGACCCGAAGTTAAACCAGCACTGCAGGAACCTGGAGAGCTTTGTGGCCTGGCTGTTGGCTTTACTGCCTGTGCTTCATCAGCTAATGATGGGTGGGGACAGCTCCTGGCCCAGTGGTGGAAGGTACAAAGAACCCCATCAGAAAAGGTGCAGCCCTTGGCGTCTACCAGGAGCAGCTTATTCCCTTTGTTCGGGTATCACTTGTAATTCAGCCTGCCCTTCTTCTCTGGCACTGAGTTTCTCAGAGACATCTACCATGATGCCTCTCCATTTATAATCTGTTAGCCAAGAAAAAGACATATTCATCTCATTTCTTCCTTTATTCCTTTTCTTCTTGAGTAACTCTCTTAAGCAGAGTACTGCAGGCTATTTCAGATGTTTTATATGAGAGTACTAAAACTGTTTTTTTCTCTACTGGAATGACTTTTCTTGTATATCTTAGAATTGCATCTACTTTTTCCATGGCAGCATCCATTTGGCAGCTTGGTGTCGTCCTGAGTTTACCAAATGCAGTCAGAAATCCTCATCCTTAGACCCGAAGACTTGATTTGGCACCATGTGCTCTTTGCCTCATTTATATAACATAAGGGGGTCTTTGAGTTTTCCTAGGCAGTCTTCTCACTGACCTCTGTGTGAGCTTGATGACACCACTCCCACTTTAGCCACTTCCTTCTTCAAATTGTCTTTGTTTGTAGAACCCTCAGTTCTCACAGATATTTGTACCTATGAGAGACCTTTTTTGAGGGTTAAGCAAATGAGAGGAGCCCATCTAATGTGGGTAGCACGCTGGAAACATCTCATATATCTATGATAAACTCTATTCTTGAGTAAATCCCTCCTTCAGTAAGACAGCTCTGCCATGGGTTGTGTATGTATTTCCATGACGTGCATAGTCCAAAAAATGCAGGACAGTTTTGAGTTACTGTTGAAGAAATGAAGTCCTGTTTATGTAGGATGTAATTTATTTTTAAGCAGCTCCTGGCCCCCCTGCAGTCATTATTCACCTCCTCAAGATGAGTGTCTCATTTTCCTCCTCATTATTGCTTTGCCAGACTACATGGGAGCAGCAGGAGCTGCCTGGGACTCCCTTGTGCCTGGCACTGCACAAGCAAGGAGCAGAGGATTCACCAGCATGAGTGAAGTCACTTGAGCATGCAGGCAGACACAACCAGTGGTTTAACAAGGCAACAAGACAACACTCCTTCACCAAAGCCCCCAGGCCACTATGCAGAGACTTGTGTGACAGATTTTTACTCTCCTGCCCTCTCCATGCTCACTTGGGTGGCCATGCATCTCTTAGGAGATGTGTTTCCCTGTGGTCCCTTTAAACACATAAAAGTGTCTGGAAGCAAGTCTCATCCTACCTGTAGATTGTTTCACCCAGGAGCACTTTATGGTCTCTTTAGGAGGATTGTCAAGAAACAATCAGTATATTTGAGGAGGCACTTGGCTCTGTTATGGTTGCTGTGTTGTTCATTACTGGTGCAAATTATGCCCAGGGCAGTGCCTCCCACTGTGTTACCAGAGATACATGTGTGTCAAGCTATTCATGGGTTTAAGGACTTAAAGAGCTGTCCTAGGGTGGCTATGATGCTAGTATCCCCAATCATCTGTTCTGTGTGTGCTGTGTCTTCTGTACCTTTAAGACTGGTTCTGAGAGTGAAGCAGGGAAAGAAGGAGCACACAGTTTGTTTTGAAAAACAGTGTTCACTCCTCTGCATTTTTTCTTCTTCCTCGGGACTGTGTGTGTTCATTGGATGCACGGACAGCAGCCAGATAGAGGGGTTTTTTTTCCTTTTAGTTAGTTTAGCTAGCTGAGACAAAGAAGCTTCCTGGACTGTTTTTTTTTTCCCTTTTTCTTGGTACTGTTTAAATCTGCTCTGGACTGAAAAACCCAGAGGAGGACCAGGTTCTTGCACCCGTGGCCCACTGGGCCTGGACCTTGGCATTTTCCAGCGCCGAAGGGACTGGGACTGAAAAGAGACTGAGAGAGCTGAGCTAATTCATAGCAAGGACTCTCGGTTTTGCCATCTCTCTTTGGAGCAGCAAGAGGTTTTATTGTTTCAATTCATATTATTCATTCCTTATGCTTGTGGGCATTTTTTTTGTCAAATAAATAGTTTTTTCCACTTTTCTCCAAGGAAGTTCTTTTCCTGGACCGGCTGGGGGGAGGGACCGTTTGGGTTTTCTCTCCAGAGGAACCCCATTTGGAGGTTTCCTCCCAAATTTGCCCTAAACAAGGACAAGAGCCAAGAGCATTTTCTGGTTATTACAAAGTTGTTTATTATATAAATGCATCAGTCTCGAAGGCAAAGAGTTCTAAGTATGCGATCTTACTAAAAGCTGTAAAGCTTAAGTTCCCAGCGGGGTGCAGAGGCAGATTGACAGAGAGTCCCAGCCACGGGGGAAAGGCAGATTTTCAACCCAGATTCCCATGCCCAAGCAGCATTCTCTGCAGCAGTAGCTGCAACGGCAAAAACTACTGCTGCAGCAGCAGCAGCATCCCCATCAGCAACCCAAGCAATAATACGTAACAAAGTCCTGGCAGCGTCTCCCTGGCAAAGTCCTATTGTCTCTTGTTGTAGATGGTAGGAGGGTGGATCAATCAATCAAAAAATCGATGAATCAATGCCATTGCCCCAGAAACAGGGGCTTTTTATCCATAAATCATAAATGCATATTCATATCCCTATCTATAGGTTACCCAATCAACTAAGGACACAATTCTAAAACATTATTTCTACACCAATCTAAACCTAATTTTGAAAGTGCGTAAAACTACGAAAAACTATGAAGGATGGTATCAAACCTTACACAAAACCTAGGCATTAACGTAAAAGGTTCTATCTTGTTGGAGTCCAGGACATCCCCTTGGATGACCTGGGACCCGAGGAAGGGAATTTGAGCCCTGGACAGGGGGGTGTGGAGCCAGTCCAGGGGGCTCGGAGACCTTGGCACAGAGCCGAGGAAAACACTGGGTTTGATTTTAGTCCATGGGAGAGGCTTCCGACACAGAGAGAGGAATTGCAAACCACCGGGATGTGAAAACAGTAGTTTAGCACAGTAGAAGATGCTAAATTCAGTAGTTTTAGGGTTCATAGAATAGAGGTAAAGGGGGGACAAAATGGTGGAATTTTGGTGGTATCTCGTGTCCTTCTCCTTCCTTGTCCTCCATCTTTTGGGGTGGTGATGACACAAAGTCGTTTGAGTGGATTGGGTCAAAGTAGAAATGACACTTTCAGTGTGAGCACTAGGCATTGGTACAAAATAGTAAATAACCGACACGTAGTTATCTGTATAAATGTGAGGTGACATCCCATTGGTGGGCAGTCACCTCGTGTCCCAGCTGCTGTCTGGACCTCGGCTGGGAGCGGAGAAAATTCTGAGATATCAAATAATAAACACGAGAAACCTGAAAACAGACCTTGAGGACTCTGCTTTTTTATACCAACGCGACTCAGGGCTTTTAGAGGGCCAAGGACTTAAAACCACCTAAATCTCGGGTGAGGAAACCCTCCCCAAGAGTGGTGCTTCATGAAAGAGGAAAAACCACGTTTGTCACTGCTGTGATTTTCTTCTTTCCTCAGCATCATTAATTCCATGTTCCCAAAAAATATAAAATGTCTATAAATGACAGCGTTTTTTCTTGGGGCAGAAATTGAGGAGCCAGAGCTGCATCTCTTTCACATCGTTCATCCTTTCAGTCCCTTAAGAATATCCCTGCCAATATGTGAAGTACTCCTCCCTTGCAGTCTCTCCCCTTGCTCTTAGACACATTTTGATTATCTGCAATATTGCATTTGATAGTGTTAATAAATAGTTCTGAAAATTTTCCTTTTGGCAACTGCTTCTTCCCTTTTGAATGGAATTTTTTCCCTACCTGTAAATCAGCCTTAGGGCCTTGTATGTTTAAGGAGAGTAAATACGCCACAGCTCCAAATGAGAAGTATTTTGCATTTCCATTTCCTGACCCAAAAGAATTTTGTGCAAAATGCAGGAGAAATGTCAAAGTAATAAAATAGCATTGGTTACGGTTCTTTCTCTGGTTAAAACAGCTGGTGTTATGGAAACCATTCAACACTATCCAGACTTTGTGGAGAGCAAATACTTTATAGGTACTGCTACATTTCAATGACAGTTTTACTGACTGACAAATACTAAATCAGCTGAGGTTTTAGTTATAATTTCTAAGTTTACTGTTTTAAACCTGAAGCATATCTGAAGTATATTTCTTTGCTAGGAAAGTTTGCAGTCTGGATGTGAGCTGGACTCCCCATACTGCATTTATAGGTACAGACATCAACTTTATTTTCCTGCCACCAAACCACATTTATTCTGAAATGTGGTAAACACTGCTCCTTTTCCAAAAATCTCTTTAAAGCAACTGATTTGCAAGATTATTTTGTAGCTGAGAACAATTAAGAACCCTAACAGCTTAACCAGCTGTGATAATTAGCACTCACTAAGCCTGTCTTTGGGGAAATAAAGCACACTGTCTTATTTTAGTTCCTCCATAGTAAGAACTGAGAAAATAATGTAAATAGCCACTGTTCTCCTGAGCAGCTCCTTGGTATGGGGAGCCTAGGGCAGAGTCTGGGCTGGGCATGAGCTGCCACAGCGGTGATTTCTGCCTGCCCAGCTCCCAAGATGTGTCATTTTAGTAAACACGAGTGATAAATTTAACTTGTCATCATGAAAACCTGTTGTCAGTTAGGGTGGAAGTGCATGCTACTCCCTTCTTACAGGGAGGGCTATTTTTACTTTAATGAGTCCTAGAAACAGCCTCCTGTTCTCCTGCTCAGGCTGGTGGGGCAGTGGTGGTCCAGGGTAGGCTGCTGGGGAGGCTGCTGAGGCACAGCCCTGGGCTGTGGCAGTGGGTGGCTTGGCTGGTCCTGTGCCCCACCAGAACTGCTGGCAGCAAAGCAAAGAACACCCAGGACATGGCTTTGCAGATGGCTGATCCAGGTGGGTAGAAAGCCTTTGGTCACTGTTTTGTGCTGCAGCATGGAGGGAAAGGGTATTTGCAGAAAAGGGTGAAAAAATGACTCTCATTATCAGCCGTGGCTGAGTTACTGCAGTGCTTGGTCTCCTGGGGCTACAAATGCTCCTGGGACAGGGAGCATACATGTTGCAATAGGGCACGAAATAAAGATGCTTGACTCCAGCCAGAAGGCAGTAGAAATCAGAAGGCTTTATTTACAATTCATTCAGCCCTTTTATAACATGCTGCGCTAAGAAGGCACGATATTGGTCCATAGGACTGACACTTCTCTAATTGGCTAAGTAACAGAAATAGCAAACAACACCTGTTGTTATGGGAAAGGAATATTGTTTACACAAGATTGTTTTGGGAAAAAGAAAACTGTTGAAAAGTTTCCCTTGGGAAGAGCTAGCAATTTTCAGGCTCAGAAAATATCAGGTCCACACATACCCAGAGCTCTGACCAGCACAGTGCACAAGGCTAAAGTTTTTTTCTGTTCTCCTATGGCAGCAAATACCAACTGATACTTCATGTCAGGGAATATGTCAAAACAAATAAATGTTCCTCCTCTTATCCAGCTGCCAGGTCTCCAGAGGAGGACCGGTGCATGTCCCTGCATGTGCAAGGCTGGTGCAAGTGAAGGACTTACTCCTCTCTGCTTCTTGCTCTGATCCTTGCCAGGTTACAGCTACAGCTGTGTGTGCTTGTGTCAGGCAGTGCCTGGATTATGAGCCAGGGAGCAGGCATGGGCTGCTCCCAGATGGACAAGCTTCCTGGTATGGACACAGTTTCTTTTCTTAACTTGCACCACTTTCTTGGCTGTGCCTTTGCAGACCCCTCATCCTAGGAAAGTTTGGCTGTATGGCCTGCCTGTGCTCCTGTGGGATAGCTGGGGGTCTCCAGCATGGGCCTTTGCCCTTGTGTTCCTTGGGATGGAGCATGTGCTTTTAGCAAGTGTACTGCTTGCTGCAGATTTGATTCTAGCACTTGCTGATGTAGCTCTCCTGGTCTCACTGCACTTTGTGAGAGAAATAGGAGAAGCAGAAGACTAAATTTACCTGGGCCAAGATTTACAGCTAGGATTTTTCAGCCACTTACAAGTCCTGGCATACATGAGCAGTCTGGGGCCAAAGCACTTATTATAATTTCACCATCTCAGCACAGGCAAGAAGAGATGCTCCCCATGCCCTGTTCTGTAGCAGCAGTGATTTCCTTTCAGCTGGCTACCAGCAATCCAGCAACAGGCAGGGAGTGCAGGATGCTGAGATTGGGGACATCTTCATGTCCATCTCTTCCTGCCTGTCCTGATCACAATTGGACATTTCTCAACCCAAGTCCCACATTTGCAAGCATGGGGCGCTATAGTGTGGCTTCTTGGGTGCACCTACCTGGATGTAAGTACTGGGTGAGCAGTCTTAGCTACCTTGCAAAGACCACTTGTACAGGTGTGCACTGCAAAAGCCAGAGTTTGAGCTAGCTGTTGCTTGCTGTGTTTTTCAGGGTCTCTCTGTCACTGTCCTTGTTGTTGCCTGTTATTTGGCTTGTTTCCATCAAGAGGAGCCAGAGTCCTTTTCTCATTGTGCTGTGGGTGACAGCATGCAAATGGCATCACCGTGCTAGCCTGATGAGGTGTAATGTATCATCATTAGAGTGCAGTAATGTGATATCCAGCTTGCATGAGAACGACTGCCAGTCTCCCACCAGGCTGCATTTTAGCAGACATCATCTCTCCATCAGTAATTTCAGGAGAAGCTGTTGAGGAGTTAGCTACTTGTGCTGCTGGCAGTTTGCTTAACTCACTAGTTGGGCCATTTAAAAGCAAGATGCTCACAGGGTGAGATATTGCTGTGGGCTTGGGCACTTCAGCTCCACATCATTTGCCCCCTTAATCAGGAAGTTTAGAAGACATTTTTAGTTTAAAGCCTACCAAAATTAAAGGGAATAAAGTCAAATTAAAGAAGTTGCAAATGTAACAAAGCACCTCACACCAGCTGCTGAGTCTTTTTGATGTTAGAAAGCACATTTAGCTTCCACAGAATAGAAAAGTGTAATTTTAAACTTTCAATACTTTTCTCTCTATACCAACAGCTCTTTTCCCTTCTTGAAGCTTAGCTCATTGCTGTAGTGGTGTGTTTTTGTTTTATCACTTTTATGTATGTATTTATTCCTCGCTTTTATAATGTTTTTTATAAGTTGTAATGGTTTGTCCCATGTACCCCCATGTTAAAACCTTCATGTTTTCCCCCGTTATATTTATGTGTCAATCATAAGTTATATAACTCCTGGGCCCAGTCCATCAATTCGAGGCCTCGCCCTGATGTCTTGAAAGTTCTAGTGAGGGCGTCAAGTGATTGGACAGGATCTCTGATGTAACTGAAAGATGTATAATTTGCCAGAAGGTAAATAAAAAGATAATGAGAAAAACGACATTAGGAGGTCGAGAGAGAGCTCTCCGACCATTTCAAAGTATCCAAGTGGATTTTACTGAACTTCCACAAATGCAAAGATGGAAGTTTTTATTAATGATAACAGACCACCCAACTCTTTGGGTGGAGGCTATTCTCACTGTTAAAGCCACAGCCAATGTGGTATGTAAAATCCTTTTGGAACAAATTATTCCCAGGTATGGAATGGTCAATAGGATAGACTCCAAGAGAGGAACACATTTCACATCAAAAGTCTTACAGCAAATAGTTCAAGCCTTGGGAATAAAGTGGGAATTACATACTCCATGGCATCCACAGAGTTCAGGTAGGGTAGAGAGGATGAATCAGACTTTAGAGAGAACTTTAACAAAATTAGTAATTGAAACCCAAATGTCGTGGGTAAAATGCCTACCTTAGGCTTTATTGAGGGTTCGTACACAACCCAGGTCAGACTTGGGAGTGTCACCTTATGAGTTGATGTTTGGATTACCCTTTCTGACCACTCAACATGAAACAGCCACTTATGATGTAGGGGAGATGAGTGTTAAGAAATATGTTAACACTATTGAAAAAAACCTTGAAAACCTGTGGCTGAAAGGGATAATCCCTCGAACTGCACCTTTAGACTTTAAAATCCATAATATCCATCCAGGGGAGTGGTACTAGTTAAAACTTGGAAAGAACAATCCTTAACTCCACAATGGGAAGGTCCACTTCAGATATTGCTGATGACCAAAGCTGCGATCTGGACCAGGGAACGAGGGTGGATCCATGCCAACAGGATCAAAGGACCCGTGGAAGAAACAAAGGAATGGACTGTAACATCTAAACTGGGTGATACCAAACTGACTCTTAAACAAGGACTGGGTGGTAATGAACTGGGGAGAACCTAAATGACCCAAGAAATATACAAAGAATCACACCTAACTGGGAAATAAGGCCAAGCTTATATCAGTGTTTTCGAGTTCAGCCTGGAAGAATTCCAAAACACCTCCATTATCCCCCCTGGGGAGGAATACTTCCACTTCAAACAAGAGGATCAGGACTGTTTTGGTCAGCAGATTCTCATATTCTCACCCTAGCTTGTGACTTATGCACAGGAGGAGTTACCCACCCCCGTCAAAATTATACTATATACCCTGTTTGATTCATCCTGATATTGGTCATGTTAGCTGGGTTAAATGTAAATGTTTAAATTGTGGAAAAATTTGGTATTGTAGTTCACAAAAGTGACGCTTTTATTGTAGGAAGTGCTTTGTGACAAATCTATTCCCCATCCTGGTAGAACTAAGAACAGCTGAAATAGTAACTTTGCTTTGCGGATGGGAATTACTAGTGCCTGTTGAGTGGGAAAATACCTGAGGAACAGTGGGAAACTACAGTTAAGAAGTATCAAAGATGATTTGCCTGGAAATTAACAAAAAGGAAGTGACAAGGAAATAGAGGGCAAGACTGGGTTGGCCACTGTACTTGCCACCAAGAAGATCATATACACCTGCTGTGGGTTGCAACCCCATAGGCATGCAAGGTGGAGGTCTAAGCCGTACCAGACCTCTGTTATTTCTTTTTCTGTCACTCATTCTTTGTCTTTTCCCTTATGGGATATCAGCAAAGTCATGCCACAGATGCTATTGAAAGTTGTATATGCAAAGAAACCGAGGTTCCTTTCTTATTGCACATACCCACATCAGCAGTCACTGTTATAACCCATCCAAATTAGATAATTGTATTCATAATGGGAAAAAATACTGGATTGATGAAAACCTGGGGACCAGTGGTGACAGGTTGGGAAGTAAGTGTCCAAAAGGGGAAAGATGGATTTGTTTCACATATGCTGTTGGGAGTAAAGTCCAAGATTTAGTAAAAGAGCAACTGGTAAGCAAAAAGACAAAGCTAGCACAGAAATCAAACCCAGTACAGATTTCACTCCAAGATTTGTATACAAAACTGGACCAGCAATTAGAAAAAGAAATAGATATCTTGAGACTGGGAAAAAATCTGTTTGTGGAATTGGGGGAAAGAATAAGTAAGGAACTTAATGTAACCAGCTGTTGGGTCTGTGGAGGGGCTTTGATGACAGGAATGGTCATGGAAAGGCAGTAGCTTAGGCCCGGTTGAGCTCCTTAAGTGGAACCAAACAAATATAAAAGGGGAAAACCTACCAGAAGGGTGGATTTTAAGCTCAACAGTGATAGGGGAAGAATGTCTCTGGCACACTGGAAAAAGCTTTCTTAATGAAGTGGGAAACACTCCCTGTAAAAGATATAAGGTAAGCAGTGGAACTTTTACCTGGTGGATCCCAGAGAAACCAACTCTGTTGTATTTCTCTGGGGAATGGTTTTTCCCCAGGACCCCTGAAGCCTGTAACCATGTAGTTTTACCCTTCCTTCCTTTCTTGACCCAATTGGCTGAGATCCAGCCATCCCCCCTGGACAGAAACCTTGATAAGGGTCTGTTCTTCCCCTTTCTTCCTCTTGCCCTCCGGCCCTCCAAGGCCCCAGCCCTCTTTCCCTCCTTCTGGACCTCCCTTGCCCTCTGGGCCTCCTGCCCTCATTTCCCCTCCTGGAATAAACGTCTTGGATCAACCCTGGGGGTAAGAGCCTCTTTTGGATCTTTTGCCCTATCCCTGAAATATTCCCCCAAAGCCTCCCAAGAAACTGAGCTAGCCCCGGGGGGCTGCGGGGGATTCGTTTCATTTGGCGCCCAAACGTTGTTTTTTATGAAATATTAAAAGCCCACGCAGTAGCTGGAGCCCTTATCCAAGGGTCTCAAAAGCTTTTTGAGCGATCAACTACCCTACCGTCTATGAGTTGCTTTTTGTGCGGCTCTGGGTGGTTGGGATTGTGCCGGTAGCTTGCTTTACGCCTGAGGCAAGTCGGCTCAGGACAGGGACTTCTGACGCAGCTGCACGACAACCTACGATACACAGGAGACAGGTAAAACCCCCTCGTGTTGCGGCTACCCCGGGACTGCTCCTAGCTGGGGGGTGGTGGGGGGTGGGGGTGTTTACCAGTGAATCGTGGGAACTGCGTGGCTGCAGGGTGCGCTAGGACCCAGCAGACGCGGTTTGAGTAAACGTGGGAGGGTTTTTCCCTGGCCGGAGCTCCACAGCGAGCGGTGCCACCCCGGCCGGCAGAGTCCATGTTTCGGGATACCGAGTATCGGGACAAATTTCGTGCTGTGCAATTTTCGCGTCAGAAGGTAGATCTTGGACAGATAGCTCTTTAAAACATCAGAAACATGGGCGTACGGCTATCTGTTCACCAAAAGGGTTTATTACAACAGCTTAAAAGTATTTTAATTAATGCTAAAATCCCTAAAAAGTTACTAACACAATTTGTGTGCTGGCTGTCAGCTGAAGTCCCAGATTCTGACTTGCAAGACCTAAATTCCGTTTCATTTTGGGATAAAATTGGACATTTATTAACTTTAAAAATCGAGAATGGTGATAAAAAAAGCTCCTCTGTTCATTCCGATATTTCTACAAGCTCGCAAACAGCTGTTAGAAGCAAAAAATAGCAGACAGCCACAGATAAATTCTTCAAATGCCCTTTCCCTTTTCCCTGATTCCTCCGTTCCCGAACTGGAGAGGCTGAGCGAGTCTCCCCAGCAGAAACAGGATTCGGTCCTGAGTCCCCCACAGTACCACGTGGTGGGGGGAATGTTGGACACCATGTGCTTGCTCCTTCTCTCAACGACCCCTTCTCCTCCCAAATCCCCGCCCCTACCCTATATCCCTTCCGCGATCCATACACGCCTCTGGCTGTCCCGCCCCATCCTTCCTCCCAGTGCCTCCCCCTCCCTCCGAGCCCCGGGAGCAAGGACAGGGGGTGGGGGGTGGGGGGGCGGGCCCCCTGCAGCCTGCAGCCCCGGTGGGGATGGGAGTGGACAGCGTCCAGCCCACAGCCCCTGCGGGGGATGCGATTTCCTCGCAGCGAGGGGACATGGGCAGCCTCCCCCGGGACCCAGGGAGAGGGGAGGAGAGCTGACTCTTGCCAGACCCCAGGGGATGGGGGAGGGTATACCTCCTGTCTCCCTGGGCAATGGAAGACCAGCAGAAATTTTAGTAACTCAGGAAGATGTTGATGCAGGCATACCCTCTATGGCACCTGTAGTTTATCTTGGTAAGAGAAATGGCAGGAGAACTTATCAGCCATTATCTTATCAAGATAAAAAGGAGCTTTACAAAATACAGAGAGAATTTGGAAGATCCAGTGAAATTTTTAAAGGTATGTTGAGGGCAACTTTTAATTCGAGTGAAATGGTACCCACTGACATTAAAGACCTATTCAGATGCCTGCTAAGTCCCTCCGAATATGATTTATGGGGAACTAGATGGAAAAGAGCTCTGATAACAGTATTACAGGAGATTCACCAAACTCCTGGCGAAGCAAAAGAAAATGATGATAATGATATCATATATGATCATTTGTGTGGTGAAGGGGAATGGCACTGTCCAGACAAGCAAACTCGAGTGTTATCTAAGTCAGTCTCAGATAAGATCTGTAATGTTGCAGAAAAAATGTTTTATCAGCTACCAACAATAGAAGTTAAGGGCAGTTATGTTAACATTAAACAGTTTCCTTCAGAGAATTTCTTGCAGTTTGTGGACCAACTGAGAACACAAGTGGAAAGACAAGTGCAAGATCCGGTGGTGCAGGCAGAATTGATCAAGGAGATGGCTCAGAGGAATGCTAATGAGACCTGTTGTAGAATTATTCTCAGCCTTCCCCTCGACCCATCGCCTAGTCTTGCACATATGATTGAAGCCTGTACCAGGAAAGCAGAATTGTTCAGTGCACCTGAAAGGAATCCAGGACTGGCACACCCACAGCATGTGGAAGCTGCGGTACCAGGACCAAAGAGGCAACCAATGTCACCAGAACAGCTGCAGCACATCACCTGCCACCGTTGCAAAAAGCCAGGACACTTTGCCAGAGCCTGCCCACAAAACCAGAAACAGAAGTTCAACAAACAAAAAAACTGAGCTCACAGCGCGTACCCACTGTTGATACAAATACGTGCAAAGATATAAATATAGCGGGACCCACACTGGCGAATGCCTCTCTCTTAACAAAAAAGGGGGAGGACAGGACACACGGTGTGGGGGTACAGAAAAATAAAAATGTCAAAGGTTCAATTAAAAAGGTTTGGCAGCCACGAGGCCGATTTAGGCTCGTGACTACCAAAGGTTTTAATTTCAGGTCTACTGATTGGACAGTCATTACAGTGGACCTGTCAAACATCTCATAGGACCTGACGGTTTACCACATGGGACTGGACAGTGAGTATTTTGTTATTGGGGACACAGCACACACACCTTTGGAGACTGAGGTAGCTCCCATGACCATTAAGGGAGAGATAACAAGCCTTATGCTGTTGGCACGCTGCATGCACCCACCATTTTACCTGGCAGAGGGGCAAATTCTTGCCCAGGCTATTCCCGTTCCAGCAGGATTGGATCAACATAGGTCCAATGAAATTCCAAAGTCACACACTCCCCCACCACACAGAGATCATGAACAGCGAGCTGTGATGATAGTGAACCCCTTAAAGGAGTGGTTGCAAAATTTTCCCAAAATAGCTCAGGAACCTCAAGAATTAGTTACTGGGTTCTTCCCCTGCGTCATACTGCGTACATTTTTCTGTCTTCCCAAAACCTTCGAGCACTGAGGAGTATTTCAGCTGGTGGATGGGGTCCGCCACTTGAGACTCAGAGCGCTACAGCCACCCCAAAGTATGTTTCGCTAGAAACAGCTCCTTGGGGGGTCAGGGCGCTCCTCAGCTGGACAGAGGGGCTTCTCAGCATCGGACAGAGCAGTGATTTTTCAGCTCAGTGATTTCAGCTTTCAGTGATTTCAGCTCAGTGCTCTTAGCTCATGCCCTTGTGAGTTAGCCCCTCTTTTAGCCGGTCGTGGTGAGAGAGAGAGAGGTCTCGTATGGAATTTCCGCAGGTGGTACTTTATTGAGAGGGTACCAGCGTAAGGGGTCCAGGGACGAGGAACTTCTGCTGACCAGAGGAAACTAAGGGGTTTTTATGGGACACCAGGGTGGGAGGAAAAGGGTACAGAACCAATCAATTGTAACAGATCTACAGAAAATCCCGAGGGGGCTTGTGGGTCTCCAGACGGGTCACCATAGCTAGGATGTTTGCCTTTGTCTTAGGTGCTGTTCTGGGTTGAGCTGCCTCCTATCCCATATATCCATCCCATATCTTGGATATGTTGTTATGTCTCGCAGCTGAATCCCGCCCTCTTGGGCAGGAGCCTGGAGTTCCTGCCTCCTTTTGGCTTCTTGGCTGCTTTTCGGCTCTTGCTTCAGCTGGCTCAGCTGCTTTTGCCTTCTTCGCTTCGCTTTGCCTCGCTCTGCTCTCCGGCTGCCCCTGCCGCCGTTTTTCTTCCCCCCGCTGCTTCTGTTTGTTTTTTCTCCTCCTTTCTTTCTCTCCCCCCCCCCAAGGTTTGAACCGGCTCCGGACCTGACCTGACCTGACAAGTTGGAGAAGACCCGGGCCAGACAGAGACGCGTCAGCACCCTCCCCATCGACACAGTAACCCGTCCTTTCCCACTATTCGGTGTTGGGGAGTGTATTTTTGTCAATAAACCGGTTTTTCCACTTTCCTCCGAGGTATTTTCCTTCCCGAACCCAGGGCTGGGGGGCGGAAGGGGTGGTGGAGGTTTGGTTTAGGGGACTCCTTTTGGAGGTTCTTCCCTAATTTACTCCAAACCAGGACATTTCTTGGTGCGTTGGCCGGGAAAGGGCCAGAGAAAGTGGAAAAACCTTAATAATAATATTGGTGGTTCTAGTTGTTTTGTGGGTGTAGTGGGATGTTTTTTTCTGGATTCATAATGTCATTCGTGGTGAAAGCCTGCCAATATTTCTGGTCCCCAGGGATTTTTGAGGTTTTAATACCTCTGTGGTATCTAGGGTTATTCCCTTATATAGAAAAAGCTCTGGTATTGCTACTAATACGTAGCTTTTGGGGCCGTGGGGTACTAACCAGAATATTTATTGGACTAGGCTTGCTTGTGATGCTTTATAGAAGGGCTGTTAAGATGTTTAAATCTGTTCCGGAAGTGTATAGTTCATTGTTATGGTGGTGCATTCAGTTTGTTAGGGGAGAAGCAGGGGAAGAGTTTTTTCAGCCTCTGTCTTCCCTCTTCTCCTTTGAATTTTTTACATCTCTATTAGAAAATGTTCAGTTTCCCCTGAGTGTTAAAGAGACCATCTTTCTGGCATTTAATCTAGTAAGTCTTTTCTATACTGTCTGCAGTTTATATAAAATGAAAGCTGAGATTTCTAAAAGAGCTAATGAGACTCCTGATTTAGGGGTAAAACCAACAAAGAGAAATCTTGAGTGGAGTGGGAAATGGGAAGATATGGGCCAAATTTTAAAGGAATTTTCTGACCCTATAATCTGGGACTTCCCATCTGAACAAATTCAGAACCCAGCTGAGGTGGCGAAGTATTTGAAAGAGAAGTGCTGTGGTAATACGAAGGAGAAAAGGATTGTTGCAGTGAGCTGGGCCCTGGCATATGTTTACCGAACTCTGCTAGATACTGAAGGACAGCAGATAGAAGAAAGGGAACAGGGAGATAAGCTAGTTACCACCCCAGTCACTCAGGCTGCAGCTAATATCCTGGGCTCCGAGCCAACAGCTAAACCAGACAGGGAGTCTAAGACACTGGCAGTTGCAGGGGCAAAGAGAGCACGAAAGACTGATCGACCAGTAGAGGATGATGATGATGAAGGTGAAGGGCCCTCAAGGCCTCCCGAGGACACCCAATCAGAAGCTGGACAAACTGACGTAAAATCAGAAGCCGAACTAACTGACACTCAATTGGGAGCCAGATCAACTGGCCTAAGATCAAATGTCCAACCAGCTGGCACAAGATCAGGACCCACTATTGATGCTTTTTCCCTGAAGGACCTCCGAGGTTTGAGAAAGGATTACACTCGACGACCAGATGAGTCTATAATTAGTTGGTTAGTCCGTCTCTGGGATGCTGCAGGCGAAGCTACAATTCTGGATGGCACTGAGGCAAGGCATTTGGGCTCCCTGTCACATGATCCAGTTATTGACCAAGGAATGATGAGGGTAGCTACCCCTTGCAGTCTCTGGGAACGAGTCCTGGGAAGTGTGGCACAAAGATACCTGTGCGCAGACGATCTCTACATGCAGCAGACCCAGTGGAAGACCATAGAACAAGGGATTCAACGCTTGAGAGAAATGGCAGTGGCAGAGATTATCTTCTCAGATGACCTAAACACTAAGAACCCAGATTTGGTACCATGTACACCCGTGATGTGGCGAAAACTTGTACGACTTGGACCATCTGAATACGCTTCTGCTCTAGCAATAATGAAGCGGGAGGAGACACACGAAATCGTGCTCGATATGGCAAGGAAGCTTCGAGCATATGCTGATTCAGTACATGGCCCAACTCACGCCAGGATTGCAGCTGTGGAAACACGACTGCAGAAATTGGAAGATAAATTAGAGGAAAATCACAAAAAACTCAGGGAAGAGATTAGGGAGGACTTCCTCCAAATTTCGGCCATTCAAATTAGAGACCCTGGTGTTCAACGCGGGCGTACCTCTGTTGGGGAGAGAAGGCGCACTCCGCGAACCGAGTTGTGGGTCTTCTTGCGTGAAGCTGGGGAGGACATGAGGAGGTGGGACGGAAAACCCACTGCTGCTCTGGCACAACGGGTGCGTAAATTGAAAGAAAGTAGGATTCAAAGAGGGAGTCCTACTAAACAGAGAGCAGCACCAGTTGTCTGCAGCCGGGACGATGATGATATGTCTGATCCCCTGGAGGGAACCTCTAGGACATATGTCCAAAGAAAGAAAGATAATCAGGCTTAGAGGGGCCCTGCCTCTAGCCAGGTAGAGGTTGGGGAGAATCGTGTGTTTTGGACTGTGTGGATTCGATGGCCTGGCACATCGGCGCCACAGAGACATGAGGCTTTGGTGGACACTGGATCGCAATGTACTTTGGTGCCATCAGAACATGTGGGGGCAGAACCAATTTCCATTGCCGGGGTGACAGGGGGAGTACAAGAGTTGACTTTGTTGGAGGCTGAGGTGAGCCTGACTGGAAAGGACTGGCAGAGACACCTGATTGTGACCGGCCCAGAGGCCCCGTGTATTCTGGGCATAGATTTTCTTCGGAATGGGTATTTCAAAGACCCAAAGGGATTCAGATGGGCATTTGGAATAGCATCTGTAGAAACAGAGGGTGTTAAGCAACTGAACACCCTGTCTGGACTATCGGATGACCCATCTGCTGTGGGATTGTTGAAGGTGGAAGATCAGCAGGTGCCAGTCGCCACTTCTATAGTGCATCGGCGGCAGTATAGAACAGTTCGAGATGCAGTGATTCCCATCCACAAAATGATTCGTGAGTTGGAGAGCCAAGGGGTGGTCTGTAAAACCCACTCACCCTTTAACAGCCCCATCTGGCCTGTGCGCAAGTCGGATGGAGAATGGAGGTTGACTGTGGACTACAGGGCATTGAATGAAGTGACTCCACCGCTGAGTGCTGCCGTGCCGGACATGCTGGAACTCCAGTATGAGCTGGAGTCCAAGGCAGCAAGGTGGTATGCCACTATTGACATCGCCAATGCCTTTTTCTCCATTCCTCTGGTTGCAGAATGCAGGCCTCAGTTTGCTTTCACCTGGAGGGGTGTGCAGTATACTTGGAATCGACTACCCCAGGGGTGGAAGCACAGTCCTACCATTTGTCATGGATTGATCCAAACTGTATTGGAAGAGGGTGAGGCTCCAGAACATCTGCAATACATCGATGACATCATTGTGTGGGGGAACACTGCAGCTGAAGTGTTTGAAAAAGGAGAGAAGATTATCCAGATTCTCCTGAAAGCTGGTTTTGCCATCAAGAAGAGTAAAGTTAAAGGACCTGCTAGAGAAATTCAGTTCCTGGGAATTAAGTGGGAAGATGGACGGCGTCAGATTCCCACTGATGTCATCAATAAGATCACAGCGATGTCTCCACCAACTAACAAGAAGGAGACACAAGCTTTCCTAGGTGTCATAGGTTTTTGGAGGATGCATATTCCAGAATATAGTCAGATTGTGAGCCCTCTCCACCTGGTAACTCGCAAGAAGAACACTTTCCAGTGGGGCCCTGAGCAGCAACACGCTTTTACTCAGATTAAACAGGAGATTGCTCACGCGGTAGCCCTTGGCCCAGTCAGGACGGGACCGGACGTGAAGAACGTGCTCTATTCTGCAGCTGGGAGCCATGGTCTGTCCTGGAGCCTTTGGCAGAAGGTGCCTGGGGAGACTCGAGGCCGACCACTGGGATTTTGGAGTCGAAGTTACCGAGGGTCGGAAGCCAGCTATACTCCAACAGAAAAGGAAATTCTAGCAGCCTATGAAGGGGTTCGGGCCGCCTCAGAGGTTATAGGTATGGAAGCACAACTCCTCCTGGTACCCCGACTACCAGTGCTAGGGTGGATGTTTAGAGGAAAGGTTCCCTCCACCCACCACGCCACCAGTGCTACCTGGAGCAAGTGGATTGCCCTCATTGTACAACGTGCTCAAGTTGGGAAATTAAATCGCCCTGGAATTTTGGAAGTAATTACAAACTGGCCCGAAGGTGAAAGTTTCAGTGTTGCAGATGAAGAACAAGAACCAGTGACCCGGGTTGAGGAAGCTCCGCCATACGACCAGTTGCCAGCAGAGGAAATATGTTACGCTTTATTCACCGACGGTTCCTGCCGTGTCGTAGGGATGGGTCGGAGGTGGAAGGCAGCTGTATGGAGCCCCACACGACAGGTCGTAGGGGTCGTTGAGGGAGAGGGTGGATCCAGTCAATTTGCTGAACTTAAAGCAATTCAACTGGCCCTAGATATTGCAAAGAGAGAGAAGTGGCCAAGGCTCTATCTATACACTGATTCTTGGATGGTAGCCAATGCTCTGTGGGGATGGCTGAAGAAATGGAAAGAGGCGAACTGGCAGCGTAGAGGTAAACCAATTTGGGCTGCTGAAGAGTGGAAAGATATCGCTGCCCGGTTAGAAACCCTACCTGTGAAGATTCGCCATGTAGATGCCCATGTCCCCAAGAGTAGAGCTAATGAGGAGCAGCAAAATAATCAGCGGGTAGATCAAGCTGCAAAGATAGGGGAGTTGAAGGTAGATCTTGACTGGGAGCACAAGGGAGAGTTATTTCTAGCACGATGGGCCCATGATGCCTCAGGTCACCAAGGCAGAGATGCCACCTATAAGTGGGCACGAGACCGAGGGGTGGATTTAACCATGGACAGCATTTCTCAAGTTATCAGTGACTGTGAAATATGCGCTGCCATTAAGCAAGCCAAGCGGATGAAGCCTCTCTGGTATGGAGGACGGTGGTCTAAATACAAGTATGGGGAGGCCTGGCAGATTGATTACATCACACTGCCTCAAACCCGCCAAGGCAAGCGTCATGTGCTGACCATGGTAGAAGCCACCACAGGATGGTTGGAAACCTATCCTGTGTCTCATGCTACAGCCCGCAACACCATCCTGGGCCTTGAAAAGCAGGTCCTTTGGAGGCACGGCACTCCCGAGAGAATTGAGTCAGACAATGGGACTCATTTCAAAAATAATCTTATTAAAACCTGGGCTAGGGAACATGGCATTGAATGGGTGTATCATATCCCCTACCATGCACCAGCCGCGGGTAAAGTGGAAAGGTACAATGGGCTGTTAAAAACCTCCCTGAAGGCGTTGGGTGGAGGGTCCTTAAAAAACTGGGAGCAGCATTTAGCAAAAGCCACCTGGTTAGTTAACACTCGAGGTTCCACCAACCGAGCGGGTCCTGCTCAGTCCCAGCACCTTAATGTAGTAGATGGAGATAAAGTCCCAGTGGCCCATGTTAGAGGTTTGTTGGGAAAGACAGTATGGATCAACCCTGACTCGAGTACGGGCAAACCCATCCGTGGAGTTGTCTCTGCTCAAGGACCGGGTTGTACATGGTGGATAATGCAGAAAGATGGAACAATGCGATGTGTACCTCAGGGAGATCTGAATATGGGGTGAGATTGATACGTGCTGAATGTTACTACCATTGTCTGCGTGTTAGATCAGTTAGACATGAAACAGAAGGGAATGTGTACGTGTCGAAGGTCTGAGCAAGTAAGACGGACGGAAATGTGTAAGTGCTAAAGGTCTGAGTAAGTGAGATGAAAGTTTTAATTGGATGGATATATGGGATAAGGGGTGGAATGTTCTGGGTTGAGCTGCCTCCTATCCCATATATCCATCCCATATCTTGGATATGTTGTTATGTCTCGCAGCTGAATCCCGCCCTCTTGGGCAGGAGCCTGGAGTTCCTGCCTCCTTTTGGCTTCTTGGCTGCTTTTCGGCTCTTGCTTCAGCTGGCTCAGCTGCTTTTGCCTTCTTCGCTTCGCTTTGCCTCGCTCTGCTCTCCGGCTGCCCCTGCCGCCGTTTTTCTTCCCCCCGCTGCTTCTGTTTGTTTTTTCTCCTCCTTTCTTTCTCTCCCCCCCCCCAAGGTTTGAACCGGCTCCGGACCTGACCTGACCTGACAAGTTGGAGAAGACCCGGGCCAGACAGAGACGCGTCAGCACCCTCCCCATCGACACAGTAACCCGTCCTTTCCCACTATTCGGTGTTGGGGAGTGTATTTTTGTCAATAAACCGGTTTTTCCACTTTCCTCCGAGGTATTTTCCTTCCCGAACCCAGGGCTGGGGGGCGGAAGGGGTGGTGGAGGTTTGGTTTAGGGGACTCCTTTTGGAGGTTCTTCCCTAATTTACTCCAAACCAGGACAGGTGCTCTGGCTGAAGTTGCGAAATTCTTCCTTGACTCCTCAGCTTGGCTCCCTACAGGGCAGAGCAGCTGGGGCTCCGCCCACCTCCACAACTCCTCCTTTTATATTTAGTAAAAAAGCCTCACCAGCCGTTCTTTTAAAGCAGCATAGGAGGCATGAAAACATAAGCAATACGATAACAATCACAATGAAAATCCATAAAACACTTTTAACCAAAGAGGCCACCCACCCTGTCAATCCCCACTGTCCAAAGAGGTTGTTGATTCAGTCCAGAGACTTTTCTGTTTTTATGTCTTTTACTAATCCTTCTAGTTTCTGTATGTTCGCATGGATGGATGTTGAGTGTGAAGAAAGGTTGAAACAGCACATTCCTTCAAAGTCCTGGCATCCGTGTCCATTGACAAGCAGCAGATAATCAATCGCTGCGTGGTTTTGGAGGGTTGCTTGTCTGGTGGTCTCCTCATCCCTTAAAAGATCACTTAAGGCAGCAGATGTGGCATTGGCTTGCTTACTGAGCCAGCACCCCAGGTGATCTATATCACCAAGGGCTTTAAGCGCAGCTAACCAAGGGGTGAACACAGAAACTGCAACTCGCTTTACCCAGTGTATGTTGTAAATATGACTGTCACAGTTTGCATCATATTCTGAAAAGGATCTCTTTTGGCGTGTGGATACCTTTACTTTCCTCCAGTTATGTAGTAGTGTAATATTTGGAGTGAGAGTAGAAAGCTTTCCAAGGCTACAGGGGCCCCCTTGGAGGCATGAGGGAATCCCAGCCCAAACTCTGTCACCACAGATAAAAAACATCCCTTTAGGTAGCACTTTGGGGTGGAGAGTGGACATAGAAAGCATATGACTGGTATAGTTGCACCAGTCATGGTTATTGTAAGCTTTATTAATTGGTGATATGTCTCTTCTGTAAGTGTTTTTTGCCTGGTCAATTCCTGGCCAGTGTTGATTTTTGTGTCTGAAATAGAATTTGATACAATATGTTGCCTTAGAGGACCCCAGCAGGTTTAATTCTTGGGGTTCATCTTTAGCATCTGACAAAATTTTGGTCCACTCATCCTAAGTATCTACTAAATTAGGTCTCTTACCTGTGGTGCGAAAGATTTCTGAATTAGTGATGGACCAGTCATCTGCTACAAAGGGAATTCCTACCAAACATGTGGAAAGTGGGTTATCTACACTTCCCATAGACAAGCACAAATTGTCTTATTGGAATGTTTTTGCTAGACTTACCCAAACGTTGTGGCTAAGCTGTAGAACGACCCAACTGCAGGTATGAGGTAAAGTGAAAAGCATCTAAACAGCGATGAGGACAGCATTAGCGCAAATAGATTTCATCTTTGAAACAGGGATGGGGCTTCTGAGAGGGAATATAAGCAAAAGTGATTAGCTTTATGGTGAGACGGGGGAGGGAGGTTTGGCAGGGGTTGAGGAAAGGGAATAATTTGGGGTGACAAAAAGGGGTGATAAACACCTAAACTAAAAATCAACTTTTGGTCAGACTATTTCTGACCTATGGCTTAAGTTTTTATTTCTTTCTGGGCATCTTGCTCGACTCTATCTCGTCTGCTGTCGGGTGACGAAACAATTTCCTTTCTGGTCTGAGGTCATTCGACGACGTCTCCTTCTCCAAGCCGAACTAATCTAGTTCTGAAGAAGTTTTGTGATTGACTCAGGAGAATTTTTGTTTGTGTTTGTGGGAGCATTATTAGCAAGGCTCAGGTATGGTTTAATGTTCTTTCCTAAAAACCATTTTAGGCCAAATGGCAATTGGACACAGGCATAGCCTCTTTATGGATTTTCATTGTGATTGTTATCGTATTGCTTATGTTTTCATGCCTCCTATGCTGCTTTAAAAGAACGGCTGGTGAGGCTTTTTTACTAAATATAAAAGGAGGCAAACCGTAAAGCGTCCTATGAGTGAAGCGGGATATGGAAGAAACAGTCCTTTATATCAATGATGGTAAGCATCCAATCTCGGGGCATCATCGATGGTGAGGGTAGGCCGGGTTGGAGGGGTCCCATGTCTTCAATGAGTTCATTAATTTTGCGTAGATCTTGGAGTAATCTCCATTTGTTTATGCCGGGCTTTTTTAGGACAAAAATGGGAGAGTTTTAAGCACTGGTTGTCTTTGTGATATGTCCTTTGGTAAGATGCTCTTCTACTAGGTTCTTTAGTGCGTGCAGTTTTTCTTTTGATAGGGGCTACTGTTCAGTTTAGCTTGGTGTATCACTTTTTTAGGTAAGCTGGGGAGTGGCTGGTGGCACGCTTTTCTCAGTGGCCCCAATCAGAAATTTTGGTTGGAGATTCGGATGGATGCCCCCCATTGGGATAGGAGGTTACGGCCCCATCGGGTGATGGGGGCCCTTACTACGTAAGGTTGGGTGGTTGCCATCTTGCCTTCGGGTCTTTTGATGACAACATTGTGTTTGCTTCTTATGGAAACAGCAGCTTTACCAATCTCCGAGATTACATCTGCCACTGGTTTCAGTTCCCAGTTGTCTGGCCACTCAGAGTGGGCCAGGATGCTAATGTCCGCGCTTGTGTCGAGCAGACTTGGTCGGTGGACTCTCTCTCCTTTGCAGAACAAGGTGCATTCGATGATTGGCGTATTTGGGCCCACAATCTGTGCCCACATCACTGTCGGGTTGAGTGGGAGTTGTTTCGGGTGGTTCTGTGGAAGCAGGAAGGCTTGTACTATTGGTGTTCCTTGTGAAAGAAAAAAGGGAGGGTCTGTGCAGCAAAACTGAATAAGAATTTTTTGTTTATGAAGCACAGTTTGTATTTTCGGCAGTACAGAAATTTGCTCTGGGCTTCGGAAGGTGTCACTTAGGATAAGGATGTCCGACGGGCCTCCTGGGGGTCCGTATTTTCCTGTGGGGATACAATAAAAACATTTCTCGACAAGGTTAAGAGACAGCGATGTTACCAACTGGCGACATGTTCCCGTTTGTGAGGCTCCGTATGTTGGGTCCTTCTCCTGTCTTCTGGGATTTTTTGGGATGGTGTGTTGTGATGTTTTTACTTTTTCAGCTCTTGGGTGGGATGGTGTGGCTTTTGATTTGTTGTTCGGATGCGGGGCCTGACTGCGCTTTGCTGGGAGTTTTTCGGATGTTGTTGGTATTGTTGGGGTCTTTGGTACTTTTGGATGCGACGGCCTTGGATGGGTGATTTTTTAGGATACGTCTTGATAAAATGTTCGAGTTCTCCACATAGGAAACAACGGGAATTTTTCTTTGATAGTGTTATTGCAAAAGCACTAGAAACTCCATCTACAATACTTTTGATAACTGCTTCGGTTATGTTGTTTTTTGTGGATGCATAGCGTGTGCAGCTTTTTACCATTTGTTCAATAGTTGGTTCAGTATTTAAGGGCAAAGCTCTTAAAATAGTTTTATATTGTTTATTTGCATTAGTTATAGTAATTTTTGTTAAAAGTTCTTTTTGCTTCTCTGGGCTTTTAATTTGTTTTTTTAGGCTTAATTTAAGTTTGTCTATGAATTGGACAAAGCTTTCATTTATTTTTTGTTTGATATTAGAAAAATGTTGTGTAGGAACAGAGTTATTTGGTGTGAGGAGTAGTGATGTCTTTGTAGTATTAGCTATGTTCTGTAGAGCTGCTTCCGGCAGCGTGTTTGTTTGTTTTAGGGGCTTTTGGAGGTCATTTTTTTCAGTAAGTTGCTGAATTGTTAGGATTCTTTGATTTGGATCATTATGATAGGTGTCTGATAATGTTTTTAATTGTTTTTTTTACTGTCTTTTTTATAATATGTATTTAGTAGGAGTAAGAAGGCAGTTGATAATATTTTTAATATTATGTGGTACAAATGTGTAAGTAGAGAAAGTAGCTTTTAGTAGATTTTTAAAAAAGTGAGAACTTTTACTATGTTCTTTTGTTGTTGTATAGAGTTTTTTGAGTTCTTTGTAAGGGATAGGGTCTTATGTCTGAGATATTAATTTTAAAGAATTAAGGGCTTTAGTTAAAGTAGATGTGGACTTGCTGACGTAGACTTCCCTTTACATTTTGAAGAGCACGTAGACTCCCCTTTTACTAACTAGACATTGCTGAGGTAAACTTCCTTTTTTAACATAAGCCGGATTTAAGGAACCGATAAATCAGGAGACCTGTCAACTTAATCAATAGACCCCAAGAACACAATGTGATCATAAATCAGATAGTCTTGAGAAAACAGGATCCAGGTGTCACCAACACTAAAAGGTTAAAAAGGCAAAGCGAGGAAGACGCATCTTACTTCATCATTTTGAGACCCCACCCCCTAAAAAGGACCACCGACCCATTTCAAAGAACAAACTACGCATGCTTAATTGCTTTTTGGCTAATTACCATACGAAGCGGGGAATGGGATGGACCAGAGTCATGAATATGCATTTGTGTTTTGGGTATTCAACACTTTTGTACATAAAAAGACCCTGTGATCATCTGTAAATTGCGCGTGTGTATTTGGGAGCTATCCCTCACGCTGCCCGGCGTCGTAATAAACATACACTTTCTAACTTCAAACTGTTAGAGAGTCTTTGTCCGTCATAGTTGGATATTGGTATTAGATCAATATCCATATTTTTTTAACAAATCATTTTGGCGACCGCGGCAGGACACTGCTCTCTCTGGCCGAGGGGGCCATCGGGGTCTGGGACCCCTCAGGGCGCCCGCCCAGAATTTCCTGGGAAGAGGGCTCCCGCGGCCCCGCTGACACCCCGGGGAAAGACCAGAGCCTGCTGGAACTACGGACAAAAGGTATGTTTAAAATATTGGGAACAGGTACCTTGGAATAGAGGCGGCTTATAAGTCATAAGAGACGTCTTATGCAAAGCAGAAGCCTGACTGGGTTTTGGAAACTCCGCGGAGTCTTGTAAATGGTTGGTTGTGTTCCAGGTAGAGCTGGTAACTTGTAGCTCCCTCCCGTAGAGGGGAGGGCAGCAGCGGCCCCAGGGCTGTAGGTTTTGTTGGTTTGGGGAGCAGTGGTGGCTCCGATTTTGGTAACTTGTAGCTCCCTCCCGTAGAGGGGAGGGCAGCAGCGGCCCCAGGGCTGCAGGTTTTGTTGGTTTGGGGAGCAGTGGTGGCTCCGATCTCGGCTTGTAGTTTAAAGGTGCGCCTTGGTGATTCATACTCTGAAAGGCCGGCCCGAGTTTTGGGGCACGGAAGGTGCTGTCTTGGGTCGTGGTCCCGCGCCGAAGGTGTGTGTGTGGTGGTCCTGTGGTTTGGTGATTGTGTGCGTTTTGGTGAAGAAAAGAATCATTTGTGTACCGTATGTGTTGTGGTTTGTAAAAGCTTGTGTAGTACGCGTTTTGGTTTGTGTGACTTTGCTGCGTGTTACTAACCTTTGTGAGTGTTTTTGGAAGTTTTGCAAGTTTATGTCGTGATTGAAGTGTATCTGTAATTTGAATCAGTGTGTTGTTTAGTAGAAAAACATCTGTGGGTGAACAAATTGTTTAAAAGAAAAGGAAAAAAAAAAAAAAAAAAAAAAAGGGAAAAAAAACAAAAAAAAAAACAAAGCAAGGGTAAGGGGTTTTCCTTTTCAAAGTGAATGCCCGACACAGCCGCGGTGATTGGGGGTGATTTGTTTCCCCGGTAACCGCAGAGGAATCTATGCTTGCGCAACCTCAAGCCACGTCCTTTAGCTCTATGTAAGATGCGGAGAGGTTTTGGCGAGTGGATGTTTTAGTTAAAAAGAAATATTCTTATCTGTTTGTGAGGTTTGCAGTTGCCAGTGTGTGGTAGTATCTTAAAGTGCTGGTGGCTTAGTCCTCAACCACAGAGGAGCAGAAAAGCAGTGTAAGATCAAGGACTCCCCCGCTTTCCTGCGGAAGGGTCTGTGCTACGTCCCGGCTGAAATCTGTGGGAATTTTGGCGAGACCTTGTTAAATTTTTTTTTTTTTTGGTTCAATGTGTTTAGGGGCGCAAGGGACCCCAGCTGTTTCTTTTGTGAGCCTAAAACTGTTGGTGTTTGAAGCCAGGTCCCTGCAGAAAAGGGAAACCCGGTCTAGCAGCTTTTGATTGTGTGCAGAGAAGGGAAAGCCCAGTGCCAGCCGAGGTGGCCGGGATTTTAGTAGAATCGTTGGATTCCTGCGAGAACTCGGTTGATACTCTGCAAAGTTCACATTCGTTAATTTTAATTATTTTAGTAGTAATATACCCAAGGCAAGGCATAACAGAAGACCCGGTTTAATAAGGGATTAATAACCAGCAATTTGGGGTCAAGTGCCTGGCTGATTGTGTAGTGGGTTTTTTTAAGAGGAATTTTTTTTTCTCTGTTCTTTTTTTCTTTTTTTTCTTTTTTTTGTGTGTCAAAAGGCATTGGGAAAAATAGGATCCTGAATATGGGGGCAAATGAAAGCAAAGAGATTGCCAGAGGAAGCCCTTTGGGGTGCATTTTAACACACTGGAAAGAGCTGGTGGGTTGTGATGGTACAGAAACCAGGAGGGAGCTGGTTAAGTTATGTACACAGTGGTGGCCACTCTATAAACTTGATGAGGGAGTGAAGTGGCCAGAAAATGGTACACTGGGCTATGAGACACTATTACAGTTAATGCTTTTCCTCCAGCGACATATGCATATGCATATATTTTCCTCCAGTGACATATGCAGATATGTTTTTCAGCCTTCGAGATCACCCTGAGTAGCAAAGGCATTTTGGAATGAAGCCTCTATCTGATCCTTTAGTACTGGCCCTTGAAAAGGACAATAAAGCTACTAAAGGGAAGCCCAAACGTTGCTGCAGCACCTGCTCTATAAATCAGAGGTGCACACATCCTGACAAGGTATACCAAGTAGAGGCTTTAGAACAGGAGACAGAAGACATACTTAAACCACCTCCAAAAAGACAGGAAAGGGGGAGAGTGGGGGGAAATGCAGACTTCATCTTCCCTTGGAAGGACAGCAACTAAGGCAGGGATTTCTCCACCCACTCCTGAACCATACCCACCACTGCCTAGCAGTGACAGTGAGTGGGATGAACCTGAACTTCCCGTCAGCCCCCAAACTTCCCCCACAAGGGTCTATAGCATCCAGGGCCCGAAAACAAACCACAGGGGTCATACAAGCATACATACAAGCAGATAAGCAATGACCTCTGATGGAGAAACAAAACTGATTAAAGTTCCCTTTTCCTCAATTGATTTAGAGATCTGGGAAAAGAGTGCTAAGGGTTATCGAAGTGATCCAATAGGGGTTGCTAAGAAAATGAAGTTTATTATTAAGCAGCATTTACCTGATTGGGCAGACCTCCAATTGCTGCTTGATGCCTTAACAGAAACTGAAAAGCAATTAGTTTTGAAAGTGGCTAAAGACCCAGGCTGGGATCCTAATAATGATGAGGGGTTGGGACAATTAAAAACATACCAAAAATTGATAGTAGAAGGGCTAAAAAGAGCAATCTTCAAAACCATAATTTGGTCAGCACTATATGCTGTCAAACAAGGCCCCTCCCAAACACCTTGTGGATTTCTAGATGACCTGCAAGATGCGATGCACCGACACACCACCCTGGATCCTGGATCTAATGAAGGGACACAACAATTACTGTCTACAAGAGACATCAGGTGGAAACTCCAGAAGATCCAGGGTCCAGACAGCCGGAATCTAGAAGGTTTACTGGATGAGGCCTGAAGAGTTTAATTCTTAATAGACAGCAGGGCAACATTTTCAGTGCTAATGGTAAAAGAAGCGACTGGCCAATCTGAAAGAGGTTACTTTTGTGAATCACTGGAGAATAATTTGGGAAATAATAAAAAATTCTTCAATTTTTATATATGCCTAAAGCTCCATCTGCACTTTTGGGCACAAAACTGCTAGAGCAGGTGGAGGTAAAAAAAAAAAAAAAAAAAAAAAAAATTATCAAGTGTTTCCTGGAGTGTGGGCTTCTGACATACCAGGCAGGGCAAAGAATGCACTACCAGTACAAATCAAACTTAAAGAAGGAGAACAGCCAGTAAGGGTTAAACAATAACCCCCAAAAGAAAGAAGATAGAGAAGGGATTAGTCCAATTATTGAGAACTTTCTGATTTTAACACTCCTCTCCTGCCAGTGAAGAAGCCCCACTGCTCATACAGGCTAGTACAGGACTTAAGGGCTGTTAACAAGATAACTTTAAACTTGTATCCAGTAGTTGCTAATCCTTATACCTTGTTAAATTGTTTAACTCCCGAACTAACCTGGTTTACCGTTTTAGATTTGAAGGATGCTTTCTTTTGCCTCCCTCTCCATGAAGCCAGCCAGAAGATCTCTGCATTTGAGTGGGAGAACCCCAAAACAGGACGGAAGAACCAGCTCACATGGTGTGTACTTCCCCAGGGGTACAAGAATTCACCCACTATATTTGGGGAGCAGCTTGCAAAGGACTTAGAGTCTTGGGTACCTCCACCAGGAGAAGGACAGTTGCTCCAGTACCTCCTAATAGCCACCCAGACCCAGGAAACGTGCGTGGACAGGACGGTAAGCCTCCTAAACTTTTTGGGCCTGCAGGGGTATCGAGTATCTCAAAAGAAAGCCCAAATAGTGACCTGGGCTATGAAGTGAGTGCTGGACAAAGAACCCTAGGGCAAGATCGCAAAGAGGCAATATGCCAGACCCCAAAGCCTCAGACAGTGAAGGAACTGAGAACCTTTTTAGGTATGACAGGATCACGGAAGGAAGCAGAGATCTTCAATGGACCAAACCAGCTAAAGAAGGCCCTCATGTCAGCACCAGCCTTGGGACTTCCAGATGTGAGTAGGCCATTCTTTTTGTTTTCTCATGAGAAGCAAGGGATTGCTTTAGGGATACTAGCACAAAATCTGGGTCCATATCGAAGGGTAGTTGCCTACGCCTCTAAACAGCTGGATACGGCAGCTAAGGGGTGGCCAGGGTGTCTCAGAGCCGTCGCAGCAGTGGCAGTGAACATCCAAGAGGCACGCAAATTCACCCTGGGTCAGAAGATGTGCTAGTGTCTCACACAGTGTCTACAGTCCTGGAAACGAAAGGGGGGGCACTGGCTCTCCCCACAGAGATTCCTGAAGTACCAAGCTATACTGGTGGAACAAGATGATGTTGAGATTGTGGTAACTAACATTGTGAACCCAGCTTCCTTCCTCAGCGGCAGTATGGGAGAACCAGTGATCCATGATTGCCTGGAGACCATTGAAGCCACCTACTCCAGTCGCCTGGATCTGAAAGATACCCCGCTTGAAAATGACTGATGGGAGCAGCTATGTCATCAGTGGAAAGAGACATGCTGGGTATGCAGTTGCCACAAGCAGAAAGGTGATAGAGTCCAAACCATTACCAACAAATACCTCTGCACAGAAGGCTGAGATAATTGCCTTAATTCGAGCTCTGGAGCTGGCAAAAAGGAAAAAGAATTAACATCTATACGGACTCAAGGTATGCATTTGGAGTAGTTCATGCACATGGAGCCATTTGGAAAAAGAGAGGACTGTTAAACTCACAAGGAAAGAACATTAAACACGCACAAGAAATATTGAGACTGTTAGATGCAGTGCAACTGCCTGAAGAGGTAGCCATCGTGCACATCAAGGCACACCAGAAAGTGAGCTCGGAGTTGGAAGAGGGGAACATGCTGGCGGATAGAGAGGCAAAAGAAGCAGCAAAAAGTAAGATAACTGATGATTTCTATTGAAGGTAAGCCAATATACAACAAAAAGGATAAGAGACTTATTAAGGCAGAAAAGGCAAGTTATAACCAGGAGGGATGGGCTGTGACAAAAGAAGGAAAACTTGTAGTACCCTCCTATTTGTTGTGGTCATTAGTACAGAGGGAACATAAGAAAACACACTGGGGACAAGTAACTTGTCAGTGTAGTCTTTGCCTCCGAACTAATCCCAAAAACACCCCAAAGCCTAAAGTGGGACAAATTGGGAAAGGCTGTGGACCTGGGCAACAATGGCAAATTGACTTTACAGAGCTGCCCAGGAGGGGAGGATATCGTTACCTATTGGTGTTAACTGATACTTTTTCAGGATGGCCAGAAGCCTTTCCTGCTAAAAGAGCTAAGGCCCGAGAGGTAACCAAAGCACTGTTGCAAGAAATAATACCTCGTTTTGGAGTTCCAGCCACCATATCCTCATATAGAGGACCACACTGTATTTCACCCCATATCACCCTCAATCTAGTGGCCAAGTGGAAAAATGAACCACTTGAACAAATAGTGAGACTGGGGCAAGAAGCAAATTTGCCCTGGCCCCAGGCTCTCCCATTGGCATTATTGCAAATTCGGACAAAACCAAGGGCAAAAGAGAAACTGAGCCCTTTTGAAATATTATATGGAAGGCCATATGCAGTTCAAGAAGGAACAACACCCATGCAAGTAGGGGCACTAAATAGACAACTCAGAGAAATTGAGAAACGTGTCTGGAGCTCAAAACGGAATTAGATGGGCCAGTACATGATATACAACCTGGGGATTATGTATATATTAAGTCTTTTGCAGAAAAGACCTTGGAACCACAGTGGGAAGGACCATTCCAGGTGCTTCTTACTACCTTCACTGCAATCAAGGTCAAGGAACAGAAGGCCTGGATCCATCACTCCCGAGTGAAGAAAGCCCCAGAAGGGATCTAGAAAATCACACCAGGCAATAATGAACTGAAGCTGAAGTTCACTCGGAATCACAAATAGATGTATTGACAGTATGGACATTATGTGGAAAGTTGTAATTATTGCAGTAATTCCCTTAACCATAATGAGAGTCAATGCAGTACCACGCAGGTACAATGTGACTGAGATAAATAGGTGTCAAGGGAGAGCTTATGATGCTTACTCTCGTAAGGCTCTAAATAAGATGCTAAAAGTCACGAATGCAAGCTTGTGGGAAGGAAGAAATGTTTGGAGATGTAAATATGCATTCGTACAGGATGGGTTCCACAAGGCTTACCACCCACTCATGAGATCCATCCGCATTAGTCCTGAATGTTGTGACAAATGCTTGAGTAAATGTCCACAGTTTAGGCTCAAAATAGAGGGGTGTGCAATAACCACACATGATGCCTCAGTGGACCTGATACATCCAATAGTCCCCTTAGGATTAAAATGGCAAACTGTTAATCTAGAGCCCTGCACTGCGAGGAGACAACTAGGATACATATGTGAGGGGACATTGGAAGGTGTCAAAGACACTTGCTTAGATACAGATCAAAATATTTGTCACTTTGAAACACATCCAGGCGAACAGAAAACTTCATTGGTGTATACAGGACAAGGTTGTGTCTGTCTAAGGACAGCGTACCCCATTATAAGAATAGACAGCCAAATTGTAAGGGAGACCAAATTCAATTTGTGTGTTTGCAGTTTTGTCAGAATTAAGGGATGTGATTTTTCCTATCGAGCACCTGTAGTATCACAAGAAGATACTGCCTGTGCCCATAGGGATGAATTTGACTCTAGTTGCTCAATTGATGAAACATCCTGAACTGAGAGAAATCTTAAAGGAAATCAGAGAAGGGGGCAAAAAGACATTAATTACAATTCACCATGATACAGAGACCATCAAAGGAGTTTTTAAAAGGTTTGAAGAACATTTGTCTCATCATTGGTGGGATGTTCTTTTTGGGTGGTCTCCAACAGCAACTGGTATACTAAACACCTTAGTCTACCCCATAGTTGTGTTGCTTATTTTAGTTAGTATAAGTTTAATTTTATCTGTTGCAATACTTGTTTGGAATTGGAGGATGCTACGACAAGTAGCAGCCTTAACCTCACTATCAAAAGCATATGGCTTAGTCTTGAGAGACACCAGCTGTGCGGCTTGGATAGATGAAGAAGACTCTCTATATTGAGTAAAAGAATTTACTCACTTTAAAGAAGAAGTGGGGAATGAGATATTAATTTTAAAGAATTAAGGGCTTTAGTTAAAGTAGATGTGGACTTGCTGACGTAGACTTCCCTTTACATTTTGAAGAGCACGTAGACTCCCCTTTTACTAACTAGACATTGCTGAGGTAAACTTCCTTTTTTAACATAAGCCGGATTTAAGGAACCGATAAATCAGGAGACCTGTCAACTTAATCAATAGACCCCAAGAACACAATGTGATCATAAATCAGATAGTCTTGAGAAAACAGGATCCAGGTGTCACCAACACTAAAAGGTTAAAAAGGCAAAGCGAGGAAGACGCATCTTACTTCATCATTTTGAGACCCCACCCCCTAAAAAGGACCACCGACCCATTTCAAAGAACAAACTACGCATGCTTAATTGCTTTTTGGCTAATTACCATACGAAGCGGGGGAATGGGATGGACCAGAGTCATGAATATGCATTTGTGTTTTGGGTATTCAACACTTTTCTACATAAAAAGACCCTGTGATCATCTGTAAATTGCGCGTGTGTATTTGGGAGCTATACCGCACGCTGCCCGGCGTCGTAATAAACATACACTTTCTAACTTCAAACTGTTAAGAGAGTCTTTGTCCGTCATAGTTGGATATTGGTATTAGATCAATATCCATATTTTTTTAACAAATCATGTCTTTATGTGTGAAGAGCTTCTTTTTTTGCCTTTTCTTAATATGATTGGGAAAGCTGTGATGTTTTGGGCTATCTTTTAGTCTTTTGCTTGTGTTGTTTGCTTACGTGTTTGTACTCAATGGTCATTTGAACTGGAGTTTGAATATGATGGGGTGTTATTGGAGGATGAATAAGTTGTAGTAGGAACTTTTGTACGGCGAATTCGGGATGCCGGCTTTTCATTGGGTAGGGGAGGGCGGGTGGGGGGAGAGGGGTGTCTGGGGGGATGGGAAGGGAGGGGGTCGCGGCGGTGGGGGGGGTTTGTGTGACAGCAGTATGTGGAACGTTGAGTGGGGGGAGGGGGAAGGGGATGGCAGCAGCGGTCTGCGGCGTTCGTTACTTCTGCGGTTGGAGGGAGGGGGGGAGAGGGGTGACAGGAGCCGTCTGTAGGATTCGGGATGTCCGGGGCGGGGGGGGGGCGCGCAGTACGGGACTGCGGAGGGAGTATGCATACGCGGCTGCGGCTGCTCTGCCGCGTGGGAGGTGTAAGCGGTGGGGGTTGGTAGGATTGAGGGTGGTTGCGGGGCAGCACTGCTCGGGGTCTGTGCGGACGGCGGCGGAGCCGGCGGGCCGGTCTGAGCGGGGGAGGTGCCTGTGGCTGGCACCGCTGGAGTCGCGGGGTGGGGGGAGAGCGGGGGGTTCTGGGAGCGGGGTGGATCGGCGCCGGCGCGAGGGGGGGCGTGGCGGCGGCGGGCAGCGGAGGCGGGAGGGGCGGGGACACGCGGTGTCAGGGCTGGGGGGCGGGGTCGGGGCTGTTGGTTTGAGCGCAGGGGCGGGGCCAGCTGCGGAGTAAAGCACATTCCTCACATCTGGTCCCTTCCTGACTGGGCCCAGGGCTACTGCATGAGCAATCTCTTGCTTGATCTGAACAAAAGCTTGTTGCTGTTCAGGCCCCCAGTGGAAATCGTTCTTCTTGCGGGTCACCAAGTAGAGAGGGCTCACGATCTGACTGTACTCAGGAATATGCATCCTCCAAAAGCCTATGGCACCTAGGAAAGCTTGTGTTTCCTTTTTGTTGGTAGGTGCGGACATGGCAGTGATCTTGTTGATTATCTCTGTGGGGATTTGGCGACGACCATCTTGCCATTTGACCCCCAAAAACTGGATTTCTTGAGCTGGTCCCTTAACCTTGCTTCTTTTAATGGCAAAACCAGCTTTCAGCAGAATTTGGATAATTTCCTCTCCTTTCTTGAAGACCTCCTCTGGTGTATTCCCCCATATGATGATGTCATCAATGTACTGCAGATGCTCTGGAGCCTCACCCTTTTCCAGTGCAGATTGGATCAGTCCATGGCAGATGGTGGGGCTGTGTTTCCACCCCTGGGGCAGTCGGTTCCAGGTGTACTGCACGCCCCTCCAGGTGAAGGCAAACTGAGGTCTGCACTCCGCTGCCAAAGGAATGGAGAAGAAGGCGTTGGCGATATCAATGGTTGCATACCACTTTGCTGCTTTGGACTCCAGCTCGTACTGAAGCTTTAACATGTCTGGCACAGCAGCGCTCAGTGGTGGCATGACTTCATTCAGACCACGGTAATCCACCGTCAGCCTCCATTCTCCACTGGACTTACGCACCGGCCAAATCGGGCTGTTGAAAGGTGAACGGGCCTTACTGACCACCCCTTGGCTTTCCAGTTTACGGATCATCTCATGTATGGGAATCACAGAGTCTCTGTCTGTGCGGTATTGCCGACGGTGTACTGTTGCTGTGGCAATTGGTACTTGTTGTTCTTCTACTTTCAGCAGTCCCACAGCAGAGGGGTCATCTGGGAGACCAGACAAAGTATTCAACTGTCTGATGTCTTCTTTCACTACTGCGGCTATCCCAAAAGCCCAACGATATCCTTTTGGATCTTTGAAATATCCATTCCTGAGATAGTCTATGCCGAGGATGCATGGGGCCTCTGGGCCAGTTGCGATAGGGTGTTTCTGCCACTCGTTCCCAGTTAAACTCACTTCGGCCTCTAATACAGTCAGTTCCTGGGACCCTCCTGTTACACCTGTAATAGAAATGGATTCTGTTCCTACATACCTTGATGGCATCATGGTACATTGGGCCCCAGTGTCAACCAATGCTGTATATTTTTGTGGGTCAGATGTGCCAGGCCATTGGATCCACACAGTCCAGTAGATTGATTGTCCCTTTCTTCTTCCTGGCTAGAGGCAGGGCCCTCCTATTCCTGGTCATCGCATACGTTGTTCTCTTCCTGTAAATGAGCTGCTGAGGTTCCTTCAAGAGGATCAGTCATATCATCATTCCTGTACCGTCTGGAGTTCTGTGCACGAGAGACCAGAGCAACACTGATTCTAGATGAGCTTTTTGTGGTAGGCATTTCTTTTTTCAGTTCACGTACCCGGGCTGCTAAGGAGGAGGTGGGTTTTCCATCCCACTTCTTCATATCTTCTCCATGCTCCCGAAGAAAAGACCAAAGGTTACCTCGGGGTGTGTATTCTCTCTCCCTGGCTGGGGGACGCCTGCTCCTAATCACAGAGACTCTCGTCGGCTCTGGTGAGATATCGTAAATTTCTTCCTTAAGTTCTTTTTTCAGTTTCTGATGGCCTTCTTCAATTAAGTTCCTGACTTGCTCAGCCAGTCTTGTTTCCACAGATGAGACATGGGCACGAACTGGGGCGGTGACAGTGTCCTCGTAAAAATCCTTAGTTTGTTAGTCAGGACACCCACCTTGTCCTCACCTTCTCTCCATTGCAGTGTTGCCAGGTAATGTGAGTACATCTCTGGTCCAAGCCGTGCAAATCTCAACCACATCCGTGATGTGCACTGGACATCATCTGGGCTCTTAGGAAATCTCTCATCTTCTGCAAAAATGATCTCCAGCACAGCCAATTCCCTTAGGCATCGGATACCTTGTTCTATTGTGTTCTATTTTCCTTGGTGCACTAGGAGGTCTTCTTTACAAAGGTATCTGTCTTTCACACTTGTTAGCAGTCGCTGCCAGAGGCTGAGAGTTTCTTGGGTTTTTCCAATTCCCTGGTCAATGACTACATCCCGGGACAGTGATCCCAGTTGCCTGGCCTCAGTTCCATCCAGAATGGTGTCATTGGCTGCAGCATCCCAGATGCGGAGCAGCCAGGTGAGGATGGACTCGTTGGTCTGGCGGGTGAATTCCCTTCGCAGGTCACGCAGCTCACCCAGAGATAGAGAGCGGGTGATGATCTCTGTTTCTGTCTCTTCAGCTGAGTGCGAAGGTCCTGCTCCATCCTCGTCAGTCGCTATGCGGACTGATTTGCTCCTTGCTTTCTTCTTCTGAGTGGTGGCAACTGCTACTGGTTTAGGCTGTTCCGGTTCAGTGACGGTTTGTGTGGAGATGCTGACAGCACTTTTGGTTCCTTTCTCCTCTGTAACAGTCTGTGTAGTCGTCGATGCTGTTGCTTTGCTTCTTTTTACCTCTTCTACTTCTTTAAGAACATGCTCCAACACACCATGCAGTGTTTTGATTCTAAGCATGGTGCGGGCCGTACAGAGAAAACCAAGCAAGACTAACAAGAACATCATGCTGTCCTTGGCATCCAGAGGGTAGTCAATATTTTCAAAAACTGCTGTGTCCTTCCTGAAAAGCTGGAAAAAATCATTCTTTACTCCTCCCCACAGGGGCTGGGTGAGATTGTTGAGGCTCCAGACGTAGCATCCTAGACTAGAACAAGAATACAAAACTGGGTATATATTCTGAATAATGTTCATTGCCTCAGATTTTATCAAGCAATGGACATAATAGACCAGTAAAGCAATTTTAGTACCATATCCTGGTCTACACAGGAGTATTAAGGCCGGCAGATAGTGCCCTACATTCGGAAAAATATAGAGAGATAGGTATAAGACACATGTAAGCATGTTGGGCATCATAACAGACAGGTGTCTTCTTCAATAAAATTGTAATTTCTGACTTTTCTTATTGCCTCTGCCGCACATTGGGCGCCAAAAATATGTTGTGGTTTGAAAACAAACCAAGTGAGAGGCTCTAAGTCAGAAATAAAATTTAATGAGAAGAAAAGGAAAATAAAATAGAATAAAATAAAATTAAAATAAATACAAAAAAAAAAAAAAAACACTGACAGAGTCAGAATACAACCTGATCAGGGTGATGGAAACAGTCCAGACGAGGTGGTCTTCCTGAAACAGAAATCTTGTAGAAAGGTCTGGTAGCTCCGGTCGTCTGGGAATCCAGTGGGTGAGGGCTGCTTCTACTGTCCCAAATCCCAGTTTATATCCAGGTGAGAATGCTTGGCTCTTCCCCATGGGCGGAGCATCTCACAATGGGATGATGAGTCATGGAAGAGGGCCTTGATGGCCCATTAAAGAGAGAGATAACTCCCAGAGGGAGTTATCTCTGAGTCATGCAGAAGGCATTGATGGGCCATTAACTGAAGATGGTGATAGAATACATCCTAAACTACAACCCAGGACACTTTGTTAAACAAAAAAGGGGGAATTGTTGTATTTCTCTGGGGAATGGTTTTTCCCCAGGACCCCTGAAGCCTGTAACCATGTAGTTTTACCCTTCCTTCCTTTCTTGACCCAATTGGCTGAGATCCAGCCATCCCCCCTGAGCAGAAGCCTTGATAAGGGTCTGTTCTTCCTCTTTCTTCCTCTTGCCCTCCGGCCCTCCAAGGCCCCAGCCCTCTTTCCCTCCTTCTGGACCTCCCTTGCCCTCTGGGCCTCCTGCCCTCGTTTCCCCTCCTGGAATAAATGTCTTGGATCAACCCTGGGGGTAAGAGCCTCTTTTGGATCTTTTGCCCTATCCCTGAAATATTCCCCCAAAGCCTCCCAAGAAACTGAGCTAGCCCTGGGAGGCTGCGGGGGATTTGTTTTAAACTTGGTATTGGACTCAAAAGAAAATGAAAGAGGGAAGTTGTAGATATAATAACGAAGTTGGACATTTTCGATGTAATGATACAGGAAAAAATCCTTATTTTGGGATCCCTGAAATATCTAAATTTTGGGAGGATATAAATCGACAGGAAAATGATTATTGGAAAGCACCAGATGGTTTATTTTGGGTATGTGGAAAGAGAGCATACCCAAGGCTCCCTTCTATATGGAAAGGGAGTTGCAATTTGGGAATTATACAGCCAGGATTCTTTCTTTTACGAGGACCAAATGGAAATCAGTTAGGGATACCAGTTAATGAGGACTTAAAAAATAATAAAAGGGATGTGACAGGATGATTCCAAAAATGGGGGAATGACGAATGGCTCCCTGAACACATACTGGAAACATATGGGCCAGCCACCTGGGCACAGGATGGGAGTTGGGGATATCAGACCCCAATCTATATGCTGAACTGCATCATAAGACTTCAGGCTGTTGTAGAAATAACAAACAAAACTGGCCAGGCATTGGAATTAATATCAAGTCAACAACGTCAAACAAGAGCAGCAGTATATCAAAATAGGTTAGCTTTAGATTATTTACTAGCAGAAGAAGGGTGTGTGTGTGGAAAATTGAATACATCAGATTGTTGCTTGAAAATAGATGACAATGGAGATGCTGTTCTGGACATAGTCAATGATATCAGAAAAATAGCTCATACTGGTTCAAAGGTGGGAATCAATGCTAAAAACCAGCTGATGGGATAACTTATAGGGAATAGAATGGTGGAAAAAGCTAGGATTTTTTCTCTTATGTGCTACTGCTGGCCTGATATTTCTTTCTTGTTTGATCCCTTGTTTTATTTGGCTGATCACAAACATAGTTCAAGGCATGCAAGTGGTAACAATGCCTATAGACCCAAAATTGACTACATCTGAAACAGCATTAAAGATCATGGTGTTAAAGAAACAAAATAATACATAAGACTCCTTGTAAGAAGCAAAATTGATCTGTGAAAAAAAATGAGCAAATAATGGAGGCTAGAAAACAAGGAATATGGCTCAAGCCTAATGAATTATAAAAGAGAGAGAGGGATATTGTTATAAATGCATATTATATAGTTGACTTTTCGCAAATATTAAAATGAATACTATATGTATAATTGTACTGTATTATGTTTTATTGATAGAGTTTAGAAATGTAATAATAAATGTATATTTTCTAATTGCACCATAGGGTTAACAGTAAAAAGACTATTTTTTTTTTCTCTTTGTAACATCTAAACTGACCAAACCAGAAGGTATTGGGGGGGGGGGGGGGTCACCTTGCATTTCTGCATAAAGGCTGCTGAATTTCTGTTTCTTATCCAAATGAAGATAATCAAAAACCTCAGGAGAAGAATTTATGAGACCCATGTTACCAGACAGAGCGGAGCCACCCACAAATGGATCTACCAGAAAAAATGATTGGGGGGGTGTCACTGTTAGGGACACAAAAGAACAAAGCGGGCAGCAGAAAGGTCAGCAGGAAAGTTCTTTCTTTAATTTTCTGACTCCATCTTATATACACTTTGATCAGAAGGCAAAAGATTGGCTACACAGGTAGCCACCTCTTTGACCTCATTGGTGAACATCACCATCAATCATCTTTCTCCTCCCAGAGGACAAATATGTAAACAAAATAGGTAAGTTCTAAACATATACATAGTTTTCTTGAATCTGTGTGAGAATAAAGTACAAACAATGAAAAGCAGGCAAACTTGGGGCAACAGGGGCAGGTTTGAAACAGATCAAACCCAAAGAGAATGTTTGAATCATTGTCCTGGTTTTGGGCAAATTTGGGAGGAAACCTCTGAATGGGGTTCCTCTGCGGAGCAAACCCAAATGGCCCCACCCCCAGCCAGTCTGGGAAAAAAAATTTCCTCAGAGAAAAGTGGAAAAAACTATTTATTTAACAAACAAAATGCCCACGAGCATGAGGAATGGAAAAGTTAAACAACAAAACCTCTCGCTGCTCCAAAGAGAGATGGCAAAACTGAGGAAGTTCTCGCCAGAAGTTAGCTCGGCTCTCTCAGTCTTTTATCAATCCCAGTCTCTCTGGTGCTGGAAAATGCCGAGGTCCAGGCCCTGGTGGGCCACAGATGCCAGATCCCAGTCCTTCTCTGAGTTTTCAGTCCAGAGCAGACTTAAACAGTCCCAAGACCCAAGAAAAAGGAAAAAAAAACCAGTCCAGGAAGCTTCTTTGCCTCAGCTAGCTAAACTAACTAAAAGGAAAAAAAAAACCTCTCCCTGGTCACTGTCCAAGTATCTGACGAACACACTGTCCTGAGGAAGAAGAAAAAAAAAGGAATGTGGAGGAGTGAACACTTTTCAAAAACAAACTGCGCACGTCTTCTTCCCTGCTCACCCTCAGAACCACTCTTAAAGGTACAGAACACAACCTACAGCACACACAGAACAGACGACTGGGGATACAGAGGCATCATAGTCACCCCAGGACAATCATGCATTAGGATCTATTGAATATGTAACACAGCAATCCTTAAAACACAGAATCTAAAAGAGAAAAGGAGTCCTTTATGATGAAGCACCCCAGCTTGATCTTTTGCTTCTCTGTCTCCTAATTGTCTATTTTTTTATTTTTATTGAACTTATACATTTTTCTGAAGAAGTGGAATTCGTTTTTTACAAGGCACTTATAAGGTGAACCCCTGGCCTCCACAACCCTCTCAGGCCAACGGCACCTCCACCTCCCCCAGACCACCGGCACATCCCACCCCCAGAGGTTGAATGAAACTGCAGCGACAGTCTGCAGTAAGTAGCGGTTTGCTCTGGATTACAAACTTACTTTGCTGGGGCACCATACCCACCAGCTCTCAGGCAGGTTCCGCTATCCCGTGGTCATAGAGATCAGTCCTCTCTAGGAGGGCACAGGGGAAATACTCCATACCTCTCAAGGGGAGGCAGAGGGAGACTTCAGTTCTTCAGTCTTGGCTGCAACGAACATCGGGGTCACCATATATCGTTATGTATTAGGGATGGCGAATAATGATATAAGACTTCTCGGAGGGCATAAAGCAACATTTGTTAGAAAGCAAACCTTTTTTATACACTGTTGTGATACAACTGAACATGATTGGTCATTCAAACCAACACGTCTTCGTAAACATCTTTGCAAGTAAACAAGTTGGCAAAACATCAGGTGCAGAGATTAGAAATTGTTTGGAATGTCTTCTCACAGCTCTGCCAGAGCAATGCCTGGGAAAGTCTATCTGACTTTCTCTTCTGACCATCTTTCAACATCCACAATGAACGATTTTAAGGTTAAAGGTCTTTCAAGATTTTTTTAAAAGCTTTCTTAAATCTAATCCATCACTAATTTCCATATATCTTGCACAGCACTAGGATAATGTAATGCATCACCACTTAAATCCCTCTCTGATAAAATTATCCCAGGTATTACAAAAATTCAAAGTGTTGTTCTAAGCTATGTGAACCTTTTTCAGATGTCTCACTAGTTAAGACATAAGCCTAATGTGTTCATTTTTTTTTCCTTTGGGACAGCTGGAATAGGAGATATGACACCTTGGCAGCTTATATTTTTCACATCAGCAGATGTCATAGGCGCAACTTCTTTTTTTAATGACAGCTCTTAATAGAGAAGAGCTAGCTTCCTACTCTTGTGTCCCCAGACATTTTTTTGGCCCCAGTTCCAGTGTTTTTAATCTGACAAACAAACACTTTCCCTCTAATGTTATGTAAAACACTGATGTGACTCTTTTACCCTTTCATCATTGATTTCCTCAAATAATTTTGGTATTCTCTGCTATACAAGATATACAACCACCAGTCTAAGCATCAACAGTACTCTGCTTCTGACAGTTGCCTTGTTTTGCCATCCAGCCATTATTTTCACAGAAGAGATGGAGATGGCATTATCCAATGTTATAAGTATTGGAGAATTAATTCGTGTTTTATAGAAATATAAGGTATTGAATAATTTTAATTCCATCAAATAAAAGTAATTTTGAAATTGCAAGCCTCTGCCAGGAACAGGGGAAGCAACGCATTTGCAACAGAAAGGAGAGTGTCTCTACCAGTAGATGGGTCCTCTCCGAAGATGAGATTGTCAACGACCCGGTGATCAACACCTGATAAAAATCTTATCTACATTGGCCTGTGTGTGCATTCCAATACTGGTTCCATAAATGCAATCAGATGCCCAGCCCTGCCTGGAAAACCATTCATCGGACCGGCAGACGGAAAGAAAAGAAATATGAATATGAAACAATGACTGAGTAGAAAATGGGATGAGGCAACCTTCTTTCTGGCCAAAAAACTGTATATAAGTTGGCCCTGCAAAAGCAGACTTTGTGAACCGGGGAGGATACGGCACGCTGCCGGTTCTAAGGTTCATCTAGCATGAATCCTGGGCTCAGTGCTGTCTGTTGCTTGTGGCTTTTTCAAATTTCTATTTCGCAATTTTTCTTAATAAAATGGCATATTGATTAAATTAGGCTGATTACTTATTACATCCAACTAATTAACTGCATACTCAGCTAAGACCAGACAGCTTTTTGCCTTCTCTATCCTATTAAGAAATTTCCAATAAATGGTGGGAGAAGGTTAACACAAGAAGCCGAGCCAGGTCTACCACAGTATATGTTACAGGGAAAGTTTATGTCCAGGGTCTAGGAGGAGCAGGCAAAAACCTGACTTTTCCAAGAAGTCTAAGAAAAACTTGAAAATACAAGCCTGTTAGCACATCACAAAGTCAATATAACATCTTGTTGGAGGTTAAATTTCTTGCTTTTTTACTTATGGAATTTTTTCCCATGAATTGCTAGGAGACTAACTGCTGGATACTTGTGGGTGGTTGACCAAAACAAAAGAGATGGCCAAAAGTTGGGAGAGAAGTGTAGCATCTGGCTACATTTCTTTTGTCTCTGGGAGTTTCCCTTGGAGGGGAAAGATATGGCAATTTTGGGGGCAGGTAAAGGACGGGGCTGGTCATCGAAAGGAGGACAGTCAAGCTGTTGTTTTCTGTGGGTAGAATTCACTGTCACCACCAAAGTCCAGCCTTAAGGATCTACCACCATGTGGTTGTGTGTCCAGGAATTCTGAGTTCACCTTCTCTTGCCCTGATGGAGCTGAGCCACCCCCATCCCACCCCCACTGCTTCTTCAGCACTGCCCTGGGTCTTTTGCTACGCTGTAGCCCAGCACCCGCTGCCCTGCTGGGACGTCCTGCAGTTCCAGCTACCACCGTGGAGCTTCTGATACATTTCATCCACCAGCCCAGGATTCCTGCTCATTCCTGCTGTTCCAGCTTGGTGCTCCTCAAGAGTCCTGCAGGGGCACGGAGATCAGACTGCCCCAGGGTTTTGTGAAGCAAAACCTCTCCTCCACCCCTTCCCATCTCTGCCGAGAAGGCCGTCACAAGGTTCCTGGTTCTGTTTTGTTGTTAATGCTGTAGTTGTTGTTTTGTTTGCCTTGTTATACATACTAGTAAAGAACTGTTATTCCTATCCCCATACCTTTGCCTGAGAGCCCCTTAATTTCAAAATTATAATAATTCGGAGGGAGAGGGTTTACAGTCTCCATTCCAAGGGAGGGTCCAGCTTTCCCTGGCAGACGCCTGTCTTTCAAACTAAGACATATCTGAAAAAGTACAGAACAGGAGATAAACTGGAAACGAAGCATCGCTAATAAATTGGAAGAAACATGGTGTCCTAGGGTGATGTTATGATGTTTGTATCCCAAATCATCTGTTGGGTTTGTGTTGGATATCGCCCTTTGTGCCTTTGGTGTTGGGTCTGGGAGCAGGGGGGAGGGAGAGGGGTGCAATTTGTTTTCAGAAACTCTCCTCCGCCGGCTGGCCTTGAGAGTTGAAGTCAGCAACACATGGTGCGGGATGGAGAACCCTTTTTTTTCCCTGCCTTTTTTTTTTTTTTTTTTTTTTTGGTAGTTAGTTGGTGTGTAGCTAACTGATGGGGAGAAGCTTTGCTTTTTCTTTTCCTCCTGGGTTTTTTTTTTCCTTTTTTCACCTTCCCTTGGAACTATTAAAATCTCTCTGAACTGAGGACCCAGGGGAGCGCTGTGGGGGCTTGCACCTGGAACCCACTGAGATTAACCCTGCGCAGCAACTTTTCCCAGTGCCAGAGGAACTGAGACAGAGCAACCACCTCCAGGAGGGACTTCATTTTTAAATCTGTCATCTCTCCAGAGCAGCATGAAGTTCTTGGCATCGGGTATTGTTCAATTTATGGTGCTGGGGAGTGCTTTCCCTGTTTAATAAACAGGTTTTTTTCCACTTCTCTCTGAGGAGGTTTTCTTTCTGAACCGAACTGGTTGTGGGGAGGGGAGGGAGGGCCCCTTAGAAGGTTTCCTCCCAAATTTGCCCTAAACCACTACAAATGGTAATGGAAGTCTTGTATGTGAAGTCAAATGTAATGGTTGTGGCAAGAAAAAACATTGTATCAAAGCCTGCAGACAAGAAAGGACAAGAAAAAATAGCACATGAAATGAGCAGTGATTCAGACAAGGTGACTGTGCAATTTCTTAATATCTCAGCAACAACAGAAATAAATTGTGTACATTCAGCTTTCCTCTGATGGAAGAACCTGCTTGTGCAGCCCCTAGGGAGCAGACCCCCAAGGAGGAGCTGCAGGAGGTCACCTACAGGGAGTTGAGTACCTGTGGATAGGTTTATTGGATGCTCTGTAATGCAACTGTATCACATCTGGGCTGTGCCAAAGCCGATTGTCAAGCCAAACTGAGTGAGCAGTTCAGAATCAGTGGCAGCTGCTGAAAGCAAAGGCAGACATTAAATTACAGAGAAACCAAATGTCTCTGAAACTGTCTCTGAGGAGATTTGTTGTTTTAACCTAATATACCTGACACCTTAAAGCCCTTGAATAACATCACCAGTACAGCTGCACTGTACATGAAAGGAATAAAAAATTCACACTTGGCTGGGTATGTATCACCTATCCAAGGCTGCTCAGTGCTTCTGTGTTCTAAGGAATTTCAGGTATTTCTGAAACTTTGAGATGTTCAGGTGGTTCACCAGCAGCAGAGCTGGTTACTTTCTGAGAACAAGCTTTGTTGGGGCTTGCAATAGGGAGAACTCACTCCACTGGGTTATTCAGTGCAAGTCCCATGTCAGCCTTAAAATTGCAAGCTTCCAGCCAGGTTTCTGAAACCAGTATGTTTCAAAAAAGTGCCTGTTTTATTTTCAGGTTGCCATTAAAGGTTGCCATTAAAGTGAAGATTTCCATCACATTATTAAAATAATGTTGCTGAGAATGATGTGACCTCTATTCATGCCTCATGGCCATAAATGATTTATGCTGAGCGCACCTCCATCCTCCCCCCTGTACTGCCTCATCTGTGCTGACATTTCCTTGTGAATATTTAAGGTGATATCTGCTCTCATCTCTTGTTCAAAATCAAACACAAGCACACTGCAGCACATGAGAGAAAGTGGATATGCAGCACATAGCACACGGGTAGTGACACAGAACTGGGTAGTCTGTGAAAAGGTAATACTGAAAATGGTGCTTTGGGGTGTGGGTTGAATAACTCTCATCAATAAGCCTTTGAAACTTGCCTCAAATGTGATGCAAATATTGTAGTCCTATTACAGCCTCTCCTTGTTTCAGTGCAGGAATATTGGTTGGCGCAGAGGTGCCTATATCACTGAGTCTGGTCAGCCCTGACACCACAGCAATATCTGAGTCTTGGCTAGTCAGGAGCGTAGTGTGGCGGTGACAGAGAGAATAGAGGGACTCTCAAGGGGGTAAATCCAGCAGGGGGTTATTGGGCTCTGACATGGAGTCCTAACCTCGGGGTACCAACCTCAGAGAAACACCCAAGTAGGACTTTGCAACAGCTTTTAAGGGGGGGTGTAACACAGGGGAGGGTTCAATCAGATCGCCAATGGGGTACAGTAAGGGTGTGGCTCAACATACAATAGACAGGTGCAATAACTATACAGAAATAATGGGAGGGGGAAGCCTGGATCCTGTCCAGTCACTCGACACTCTCCTTGGAACATTCTGGATGCTGGGAGAGATGCTCGAGTGACAGACAGGACCAGGGGGTTATATAACAAATGACTGACAGATAACTGTAACTGGGGGGAAACCACAAGGGAAAGAACATGGGGGGGGGGGGGGGGGTACATAGAACAAACCATTGCATATAACTTAACAAAATGAATATAAAGGTGAACTTAAATAAAATGGACCACCACATCTCCCCCTTTTTTATTAGTTAAAAAGAGGAGAACTGTGTTTGGGGGGCCAAATACTCTGATTTGAGGTATAGATGCCCAAACCCTGGCTGATTTGTGAGCCAGTCCTCGAAAGGAACAGGCCACTGTCCTTCCTTCTCTGGAAGAAAGTCCTCTGGATCTTCATAGTTGTCAAAGTCCTCTGGATTTTCCTCGTTGTCTCCTTCTTCGCCCAAGTCCATCATTTCAATGGGCGTAGAAGGGACCACAGCATGGTTAACTTCAGGGGGTGTGGTGGAGGCAAAAAGAAGTCTGTAAATGAGTCTTTTGATAAGTCCAAAAGCAATCAAAACAACAATTTTAATAAATAAAATCAACAATCCAGTTTTGACAATGGAACAAGTCCAGCTGTAAAGACCCCATTTTCCTGAAGGAGGTGTGCTGCTCTGGGTGTCTTCATTCTTGGGCTGGACCAGTTCCGCCAACCTAATAAAACTCAAAATAAGACAGAGTTAAAAGGGAGCCACTTTAGGGGTCTGATGGGGAAAATGAATCCTCACGGAGGGTCTGTCTCCTTTCTCTTCCTCCTCCAGGAGGCTACGGACACTTGTGCCGTCTGCTCTCCAGAGGCCTTGGGAAGGTAGGGCCTCACCCATTTTGAGGGGATCCACCTCAATCTGGTGGGCGTAGAAATGCAGGCGTACCTGCGCCCACAGGTGACCAAATCATGAGGTCCCTCTGTTCTCAAGGTCTCCGGGTCTTTGATGAGGACCTTCAGCCTTTCCTGGAGAGCTAGTTGACCACTCCCACCAAAGTGCCTCACAGTGGGAGCATTCAGGGACTCAAAGGAACAATTTAGAAAATTTAATGTAAACAAAGCCCGGGCAAGTCACACTGAGGGAGGTTCGATTTTCAGAACCTGCTGCTGTTGACAAAGGACTCTTTTTAGATTTAGATAAGTCCTCTCCACGATCACTTGGCCTGTTGGGGAGTGGGGGATGCCAGTTTTATGTTCCACACCCCATTGCTGCAGGAAACTGCAGAATTCCCTGGACTTGTACACAGGGCCGTTATCGGTCTTCAGAGACTTCAGGATGCCCAAGCAGGAGAAAGCCTGGATTAGGTGCTTTATGGCATCAACAGACTTCTCCCCTGTGTGGGCAGAGGCGTAGACAGCACCTGAGAAAGTGTCCACCGAGACGTGCACATACTTTAGCCTCCTGAATTGGGAGAAGTGCGTGACGTCTGTCTGCCACACCTCGCAGCTATTGAGCCCTCAGGGGTTCACTCTCACACTCATGGTTGGGAGGGCATGTTTTTGGCAGTGGGGACAGGCGGCCAAAATCACCTTGGCCTGGTCTCGAGTAAGATGGAAATGTTGAACCAGACCTGGCGCGTTCTGGTGGAAAAGCTGGTGGCTGATCTTCGCTTGCTTGAAAATATTTGGCAGCGGAGCCATCTTAGCAGGGGCAGCGAGAACGTCTGCTCTTCTGTTTCCCTCTGCGATGAACCCCGGCAGGTCCGTGTGTGACCTTGTGTGCATCACGTAAAATGGTTGCTCTCGGTGGGAAATCAGCTTTACCAATTTTGAGAGCAGCTCAAACAATGCAATGTTGGACTACTCCTGCAGAATGGATCCTTCTGCTCTGGACACTACTCCAGCAACATATGCTGAATCTCTTACCAGGTTAAATGGTTCAGAGAATGCTCTCACGACTGCAGCCAACTCAGCAACCTGAGGTGATCCTTCTACCTCAGCAACATCTGATTCCCACTGCTGAGTTTGAGGGTCTTTCCAAGTCATGACTGACTTGTGAGATCCTCCAGATGCATCTGTAAAAATGGTCAAAGCATCAAGAGGATTTTTCCTCTGAACACTTTACAATGCCAGTTTAAATTGAGCATCCGAATTGAAAATTTTGTGGGCAGGCTGATGAATTGAAATTTGGCCTGAGTAGCTATCCAGAGCGAATTGCAGAGCTTCATTTTCTTGAAGCAGGTGTTCCAGCATGGCTTTTGTAATTTGGCCTGATTTGAGTTTAATTGGCACATGAATACATTTAAAGTCACAGCTGGTCAGTTCTCTAATCCAGACTCTGGCCTTCCGGATGAGATCTGCCATCAGCTCTTGTGGCCGAGTCATTCTCTTGGACCGCTGGTGGCTGAGAAAGACCCACTCTATGAGCAAAAGAGGATCTTCTCCGCCTCGGTCCTTCCTGGGAGTGTTGGCAATTCCCTCATCCCACTGGAAAATCAACCCATGGAGGTGTGGCAACTGTTCTAAAATGATGAAACAGAACAGCAAGTCAGGGTTGCATCTGCTGGCCTGCCTGGAGGACATCACTGCTTGGACCCTTTCCAGGGCTTTCCTTGCCTCTGGGGTGAGTAACCTAGGGGAACTCAGCCCCTCTCCCCCTTTCAATAAATTGAAAAAGGGGGATAAGTCTTCGGTGGTCAGACCCAGCCAAGGCCTCACCCAATTCAAAGCCCCACACAGCTGGTGGACAACTGCGAGAGTCTCAATTTTGGTTTTGATTGTCAATTTTTGTGGAACAATGGTCCGTTTGCCGATCTCGAGCCCCAAGTACTTCCAGGCAGGCATCTTCTGAATCTTTGACTCCTGCAGCTCAAACCCTTCAGCAACCAGTGCAGTCACTGTCAGGTCAAGCGCGTGTCAACAGGTCGTCGTTTGGGGCACACACTAGTACATCATCCATGTAATGATGGATGATGGCTTCGTGTGCAGCTGCACAGACAGAAGACAGCAAGGAAGAGACATACCACTGGCAGATCACAGGGTTGTTTTCATGCCCTGGGGAAGGACCTTCCAGTAATACCTCTTCCTAGGGGCTTCTCTATTGATGATGGGAACCGAGAATGCAAAATGCAGAGCATCGTCAGGGTGCAGAGGAATTTGAAAAAAACAATGTTTTATATCAATGACTACCAAATTCCAATCTCTGGGTAGCATGATTGGGGAAGGCATCCCTGGCTGAAGAGACGCCATATCTTCAATCACTTCATTAATTTACCAGAGGCCGTGGAGGAGATGCCATCTGGTTTTATCAGACTTTTGAATGACAAACACTGGGGAGTTCCACAGTGAAGTGGTGTCCTCGATGTTGCCCTTTTTCAGCTGCTCCTCTATGAGCTCATTGAGCGCCTTTACTTTCTTATTTGATAGCGGCCACTGTTCCACCCATACTGGGTCATTAGTTTTCCAATTCAGTTTTTGGATGGGGCGCTCCGCAGTGGCCGCTGCCCAAAAGTTTTTGGGAGGGTCGGGTATGTCAATCGTGACCCCCCACTGGGCCATCAGGTCTCTTCCCCATAGGGGTCCCTCATAATCTAAAATGAAAGGACGCAAGGTTGCCAATTGTCCTTTTGGCCTCAATTTGCACCACGCTCTTGGACTGCCATGCCAATTGTAAACCCCCTACACCTTTGATGTGACCGGCCACGCGTTGCAAAGCCCAATGTGACAGCCACAGTTTCTCTGGTATAACAGTCACATCCGCGCCCGTGTCTAGGAGACCCTCAATGACTTGGGTCTCCCCACCCACCATGAGTTTGCAGGTCTCTTTTGGTTTGTCCTCCCCAATTATCCTGACTGCATTTACTTGTGGGATGCTTTCAGCGTTGGCAGGAATAACTTGAGCAATGATTTGACCTTTAGGGAGGAAAATCGGTGGGTGTAGACAGTGCAGCCATAGAACAAATTACTCTAGGTCCGAGGTCAGCAGCCCAGGAGCAATCTCAATTTCTTTTGGGGTATGTTTACAGTCCCCAATGACGACAAACTTTCTGTCGATGCCATGTCACATACCTGGTTCCTTTGACACCACTGTGGTGTGCCAATCCTGATCCTTTAAATGGAGTGGTTCAACGAGGCTCAACCAGAATGGCTCGTACCGTGAGGTCGTAGTCAAAGTTGTTGACGGTGGCGGCAAAATCAAATGTTGTGTCGTGTCCGGTGGTGAATCCTGGAGAGGATCTGGTGTCTCAGTTGGTTCAGGAGATATCATACAGATACTGTTAGATTTTTGATGACATTCTTTCCCTTCCCCTCCTCCCCCCTCTTTGGCTCGGGCCACCCTATTGTTATCATCACGCTGGGTGGTCCCGTACTCATCCCTCAGTTTTTTTGCTGGTTACCTCTTTCATTCCCACCCCCTTTCTTTCCACCTCCCCCTTTGTTCCTGAACTTGTTAAACTCTGGCTTCAAAGGGCATTGCTGGCACCAGTGCCCTTTTTCGCCACAAAGCGCACAGGGTCTATCAGCAGATCCTCGAAAGGGCCACCTCATTTGGCCTGGAGCGTGTAGAGCAGGAGCAGTGTTGGACACTTGAGCGGCAGCGGCGTTTCGATTGTCCGTCTTCCTCCCTCTGTAGGATGGTGGAGGACCCATTAAACGAACTGTGCTTTCCACCACTTGGAACATGTCCTGCAAAGTCGGCAGAGGCTTCCTGGGCAACGTCATGATGGCCGCCTTGCATTTCTCATTTGCATGTGTGAAGGCCATCTGTTCAAGCACTTCCTCCCAGGCATGCTCTCTGGCAACCTGCTGCTCAACAGCTGCTGTCAGTCTTTCAATGAAGTCCACATAGGGTTCTGTTGGGCCCTGGAAAATCTCTAAATAGAAAGGGAGGTGACCAAGAGGCCGCATTTCCACATAGGCTTTCTCAGTCGATGAGGTGACAAGTTCAAGGACTTTTTTGGGGATGCCCGCAGCCTGATCTGAAGCTGCCACCCATTTCTCCCTACCCATTAGGTGGTCGAGGGTAATTTCGTCCCCATTCATGTCCCTAGCAGTGTTAGGATCCTTTAACAAGCTCGGGAGGGTGTCTTTTAAAAGATCTCTCCACTGCCTCCCAGAGTTTATACCCTGTTTTGTTGTTGAGACAGCGGAAGAGATGCTTTAAATCAAAAGGGACAGCCACTATCCCAGCAAGCTGGGCATTCAAAATTCCTTGGAAGTATGAACTATCTCTTCCATTCTCCCTCAGGGCCTTCACCAAATCCTTAACCACATGCTAGGACAGAGATTGCCAGGTAATGCTGATTGTGTTTCTACCCCTTGCTCTCCTGTAAGTGACAGGGGCAAGGGATGGGATCTGGCTAGGGACTGGGCTTTCGGTTTCCAGCTTCTCCCCTCCCCCCCCCCCCCCCCCCCAGTCCCAACCGTGGGAACCGGGGGGAGGGGAGTGTGGGAACCAGAACAGAGGCGAGGCTTGGAGCATCCTGGGGGAGTGGTCTGGGAACCAGCTGATGTCATCCGGGGGGGCATGTCTCGGGGAGGAGCAGAGGAAGGGGTTTGGGAAATGAAGGGGTTGGTCTGTGAACAAAAAGGATTTGGGGAAGGAGAGGGAGAAAAGGCGGGAAAATCAGACAAAGAAGATGATTGAGCCATGTGGCAATCGCCATTATCTGAGAGGGCGGGAAAATCAGACAAAGAAGACTACCGAGCCACGTGGTAGCCGCCATTATCTAAACCACAGCTGGAGGGGCTGTTTTGTGGCAGCTCGCCCCCAGCCAGACAAAAGCAAACTTGGGGTTTGGAACCGGGAAAAGCGCGGGGTAGGGAAAAGTCCTGAGCAGCCTGGCCAGGGCTACTGTGGGAGCCCCGAGCAGTCTGGCCAAGACTGCCTAGGTGGGGGGACTTCGGGATCCTCTGGGAGCCGGGGCTGATGGGGAGTCATTTCCCCGCCACTCCCCAAAGGATCCTTGTGTGGTAAATGTACTGGATAAATTTGTGTATCAAAGATTTGGTCTATTAAAAAGCTACTCCAGGGCATCTCCGAGATTCCAGGACCTGTGGTACAAGCTGTGAAACCACAACATTTACAAAAGAAATGACATAGCCGGACAGGAGATGGCCCATTCATCAGGGATGGGCCTCCACTTCACAGCTGCTCGACATCTGATATCAATCTTGATAGGGGATCCGGAGGATGATCAAATCAGCACCCCAAAGATGAGATCCGGGAAGACTCCTGAATCGACTTTTCATACTTACGGGAACCCCTTCCAAGACGTCGCTTAAAAATAGATACATGAATATTTGGACTTTCAATGGACTTAGCCTCAGGGCGAATAAACTGTATAAAAACCTTACACCGGGACCCAGTGTGTGTGGCTGAGGTTGGATAGTACCATTGTTACTGTCACTCTGCTCACCCAGCATTCGATCGATGTTGTCAAATTTTATTGTGGCTTTTAATTGGGTTTTTTTTTAATTTGTTAAATAAATTCTGTTATTTTGAATTGGCTTCTTATGATTTATAACAGATTTGGTGCTGTGACTCGGATTACAATATTGGTGCTGCAGAAAACCCTTTGCACGGGAGGCCCCCCACCTATTTTCGGTGGCCCGGCGAAGCGGGAAACCCCGTAGCACCTATTGTATCATGAACAAATTTAGGTAAAGTGCCACAATAAAAGAGGGTTTTTTTTTGGATCCAAGGAACTCAAGAAAGACCTGGGGGGGGTGTCTTTCAGAGCCACAGCTATTGTTTTCACTTGTAAAATTTCTCCGTGAACGAAGATTCCACGCAAGAAAATAGCTGTAAGTATTGCTGGTTGAGTGAGGGTGATTGGGTGAGTGAATGAGACGTGACCTGGTCACAACGCAACTACGGATCTGGAAGCCGCATTTCCAAACACCCGCGAGGGACTTGGTCGTCGGACAGGGAAGCGAGTCGGGGAAAACTCATTTCGCTCATCAAACCCAGACTCAGGGGAGTCTGGGGAATCGATCACAAGGAAGCTAAAAGGAAAGGAGACATTCCTCTGAGTTCGGGAGAATGGTAAGCCTTTTAGCTACGGGCTGGTGAGAAGCTCAGGATGCAAACCGAAGATTTATCGCTGGACAAACAGACCTGTGATAAAGTATGTTTGTTCACTAAATCAAGGATGAAAGAAGATAGATAAGGGGGGATTGTGATAAAGTATGTTTGTTCACTAAATCAAGGGTGAAGGGAGATGGATAAGGTATGTCTGTTCACTAAATCAAGGATGAAAGGAGACAGATAAGTTGTATAACTTTACTGACCCCTTCCTGTTGAGATAAACATTCCCAGGGACAAGCTAATTGCGATAGCTAACAGCATCCGGAGAAGACTAATCAAGACCCTAGCAACACGGAGATGGACATGCGCAGAGTACACCGAGGACAGTCACGTCAACAAGAAATAGAACTGTATAAAAGGACGACTAGAGACCCGGATCGGCGTGGCAGCTTTGTGGGACGGAAAACCCCCCCTGTCGCCCAGCGCTGAATTGCCTTTCGTTTTGCTTGCTGTAATTAATAAAATTTCAATTGGAAACCACAATTGGCTTTTGGTCATAAATTATTAACAGACCCACAGCTCAGGTTGCTGGACGGGTAAGTAATCCAAAAAGCGGAATCCGGTTTGTGACAAAACAGTTTGGGAAAGGATCCCAGCTCTTAGCAGAAGCTAAGAAAGAATTCAGTGCAAGACCCACCAACAAAAAAGGTAAGAAAGTTTTTTAATATAATGGGGCAAAGGAAAAGCAAACACCAAAAATAGCCTTTTGTGTAAGGTAAAACTTTTACCCCAAACCCATACAAACCCAGGCTGCCCACGCTCCGAAACCCCCGCTCCAAACCTTGCAGGCAAACCCCTCCCCCCTTACCTCCGGCTTCAGTGTCTCCTCCCAGCTTCAGTGTCTCCTGCTGGCAGGAGTGCAGTCTCCGCTCATGCTCGCCCCCCCCAGCACCGGGGAGTCCTGTCCCGTAACTAACCCTCTCCGGCAGGCTCGCTGCCGCTGACACCACAGACAAGCCCCCCCCCAGAGCAGGGGGGGCGTCCCTTCCCGGTCCCGGCCCTCGTGTCAGTCCCGGGTGGGGAGGTTGAAAATTAAACCAATTTCAATTAAAAGTTTCCCCGTGGTAGCCAATCCCTATACCATTCTAGACAAGGTCCCTCCAGAGGATGTGTAATACAGTGTAATTGATCTAAAGATGCCTTTTCGACTTCCCCTCTAAAAAAATCAGGATTATTTTGCCTTTCAATGGGAGGATCCTGAAATAACTTAGGTAGACATCTCTGCCTCAGGGATTTGTGGACTCTCCTAGCCTTTTTGGTCAGGCCCTTAAACATTATTAAGTCAATTCGTGCCAGCAGAAGGAATTAAGTTATTACAATATATTGATGATTTGTTAATAGCTGGCCCAAGGGAGGAGCAAGTGAGAAAATGTACAATCTCATTGTTGAATTTTCTGAAAATTACAAGTTTCAAAATCAAAGCTACAATTTGCTGAATCGAAGGTAAAGTACCTAAGACACTGGATATCAAAAGGTAAAAACAAATTAGGTCCTGAAAGGGTGGCTGGAATTATAGCTCTGCCCCCCCACCCCCCCGACAAAGAGTAAAATCAGGCAATTGTTGAAACTATTAGAATACTGCAGACAATGGATTGAAGAATATAGTAAAAAGGTAAGGTTTCTTTATGAGAGACTAAATACAAATAGAGTGAAATGGACTGAACAAGATGGATTAAGATCTAAGAGGTTAAAGGTGGCACTAATAACTGCTCCTGTGTTGAATTTGTCAGATGTAAAAAGGCAGTTTGAGTTGTTTGTGGATGTCAGTAATCACACTGCTCATGGTGTTTTAACTCAGGATTGGGCAGGGGAAAAAAAAAACCAAAAAAACAAAACAAAAGAAAACAAAACAAAACAAAACAAAACCACCAAAAGAAAAAAAAACCCTGTAAGATACTTCTCTAAGCTTTTCTTGCAGGCCATTGTGGCAGTAGCTCTGCTAGTGGAAGAAGCCAAAAAGGTAACATTTGGGGCTCCCCTAGTAGTATACTCACCACACAATGTGAGGAGCATTCTGCAACAAAAGGCAGATAAATGGTTCACAGATGCCAGGCTCCTGAAGTATAAGGCTATTTTGGTACATTCACATGGTTTAGAACTTAAGACAACAGATGCTCAGAACCCAGCCCAGTTTCTGTTTATAGAGGTACTGGGGGAAACCACTCATGACTGCACTGAAATGGTGGAACTGCAAACCAAGGTAAGACCAGACCTGAGAGAGGAATAAATGAAATAAGGAGAAAAATGGTTTGTAGATGGATCAGCAAGGGTAATAGAAGGAAAAAGGAAATCAGGATATGCCATAATGGATGGCAAATCTGGGAAAATAGTGGAGTCAGGGCCTCTGAAGGCAAATTGGTCTGCCCAAGCCTGTGAATTATATGCAGTGCTAAGGGCACTCAAAAGATTAAAAGGAAGAAGAGACACTGTCTTCACCGATTCAAAATACGCTTACAGAGTAGCACACACTTTTGGTAAAATATGGGAAGAAAGAGGTTTAATTAACACTCGAGGACGAGGGTTAATTCATGGGGAAACAATAAAGCAAATCCTGGAGGCAATCAGGGATCCCAAAGAAATCTCCATTGTCCATGTCAAAGGACACCAGGTGGGTATGCAATTCCAGACCAAAAGAAATAATTTGGCAGACAAGGACCATTGCTCACAGTAAGTATCTCCAAGGTTCAGGAAGGGGAGATCCTGGAATATCCCCCTTACCATTCTCCAAAGGAAATTGAGGAATATGAAAAAATAGGGAGTAAGGTAGAGGAAGGAAGGTGGAAATTACCTGATGGAAGGGAACTGGTATCAAAAGAATATACCAGGAAAATTCTGAAAAGATTGCATCAGCAAACACATTGGGGAGCACAGGCTCTAGCAGAACATTTTCTGAGATAATTTAAAATGTCTTGGGTAAAATGCCTTCCTCTAGCTCTCTTAAACATAACAACTATATCTCATTCAGAAACAAGATTGTCACCATTTGAAATGCTTTATGGAATGCCTTACAGACACAGAGTACTGGTTGGTCATCCTCAAATAGAGGATACCCAGATTCAGCCATATCTAATTGCCATAAACAGAAATTTACAGGACCTACAGAGAAAGAGGCTCATTCCTCAAAGTGCCCCTTTGGGGTTTGCTATTCACAAAATAAATCCTGGTGATGAAGTTTTGATAAAAAAATCTGAAAGGAAGTCCCTCTGGCACCTCACTGGGAAGGTCCTTTCACTGTCCTTACTACAGATACAGCAATCAGGACTGCAGAAAACGGTGGACGCATGCTTCAAGAGTAAAGAAGGTTGAGTCTCAAGGCACAGCCCCAAAGTGGAGAGTGTCTTCATCTCCCAGAGACTTGAAAATCAGATTTCAATGCCACCACAAATGAACAGAGGGGATCAGATAAGTTGTATAAAACCAAACTGTGATTGTTTTCCCTTTGTTTACTTTAAGTGTGTATACTGTAAGCATATTTGGGTTACCCATTGTAAAGGGGGGCATAGACCAAGTGGATTGTGTACTAATTGTCTGGAAGAAGAGCAAAAAGAGACTAACCGTTTTTTCAGTAATTACCACTACCTTGGGTCTACTGGAGTTAGATTCTCCAGAGTGGTATCAAATATATAAAAAGGGAATAAAAAGGACAATTGGATGCAGAGGCCAAAGTGCTCGATGTTGAATGCCGAAGGACAATCAAAGTACCTTGCTACTCAGATACAGTCAGGTTGTCCCGGTGGAGTGTCTTTAAAAGGAGGTTTGTGGCTTGGACCAACAGGACCCCAAAAAAATATGCCTGCTGCCAAGAAGATGGGTTACCCCGCCGCGGACTGCTACCCTGTGGACAAAGGGAAAGGCAGAGGAGTGTTGTGCTGCAAAGTCCTCCTAGTACTGAGCCTAGTCCTGAGCCAAACTGGGCGATTTCACCCCAAGAACCCGCAGAGGTTGGCCCTCATGAAGGAGTGTGAACCATGGCTAGAGGTTACACAAAATGGACAAACAAAAAAAAACCCTGAGGTATCAACCACATTATGATTGTCCAGGGGATAGAAAAAAGGGATATTGTTTTTTTAATGGTACTCAATATAAAATTTGTGAATCAGAAAAAGGGGTGATATGCCATAACCCAAGGGCAATTACTAAAAACAGGCAGTCAAAAGCACACAGAATTCACAAATGAGAAACAGGAAAGATACCACGTATACCTATGTGTGACCAATGTAACCGGACTGTGTGGATAGGGGAAAAAAAAAATCTATTTCTTTGGGGTACTATCAAATTAATAGACTATGCTATGACAGAAACAAATTAGAAAATATGTACTATGGATGGAAAAATGTAGTAGGTAGGAAAGAACCTAAAACATGAGGTAAAAACACTTTCAGGAAATGAACCCATAATATTGGATCTCCTCAATCAGGATGACGGTAGGACATGTTTACAATTTGATGAGACCACCTGTTTTTCAAAAAATGAGGAAGGGCTCGTCCCTGAAAGTAAGGTGCAAATGTTAACACAAGAATTAAGGAGACAGGAATCAGAGACAAAAAGAAAAAGAATTGAACAAGAAAGATTAAGAAACATTAAGTGAACATTATGAGCCATTAGAAAAACAATATAAAAATTGGGGATTACCTGCTCCAAATCAGAACCTATTTATAGATCTGATGCAGGAAATTGCCACTGAATTAGGTCTATCTAACTGTTGGATTTTCAGAGAATTAAAATCAGCAGAAAAATAGCCATGGAAAGGTGAAGGTTTGACTCCAGAACAACTCCTAAAATGGGACAATACCCAGATATCAAAAACTGTTCAAAGACGTGAAGGGTGGATTCTAGACAAAAGAATCATTGGAATGATTTGTATCAGCAGAGAAGGTAGGGAATACACTGAATTGGTAGGCTACACCCCCTGCATATCCACCCTAGCAATACATTCAAATAACAAGTCAAAAGTCTGGCAGCCTGACCCCCCAAAGGGGTTTTGGAGCCAAAAAAAAATGGTCAATTGTGAATAGTTTGAGTCAATTGGATTATGTTGGTATAAGAGTCCTGGAGTCAACCCTTTCCAGTCCTTTGAAGATCTGAGAGAGTACTGGAAAGAGCCTGAAAAGGTAAACATAAAGTGGAAAGCCCCTGATGGAATCTACTGGATATGTGGGAAAAAGGCTTATAGTGAACAACCTCAAAAGTGGAAGGGATCTTGCACTTTGGGAATGATTAAGCCCTAATTTTTCAGTTTTACCCAGGACAGAAAGTAATCTGCTGGGGGCCCCACTATATGAAACCCTAAATAGACAAAAAAGAGATTTGAAAAAAGGGTGCTCCACACAGACATAACAACTATCAGCAATTGAATTCACAGCCCTGACCACATGCCAAACCGAAATACAAAGGGAAAGAATGAAAAAAAAATCAGGCACAGAGCGAGAACCACTCTGGGAGGTAAAGACACCCCCCCCCTCCCCCCAGGGACTGCGCAGTCTGAATGAGACATTAATTTTGAAGAATAAAGGACTTTAGTTAAACTAGATATTGCTGAGGTAGACTTCCCTTTGCTAACTAGATATTGTTGAGGTAAACTTCCCTTTGTTAACAGAAGCCGGATTTAAGGAACGGATAAATCAAGAGGCCTGCCAACTTAATCAATAGACTCCAAGAATACAATGTGATCATAAATCAGATAGTCTTGAGAAAACAGGATCCAGGTGTCAGCAACACTAAAAGGTTAAAAAGTCAAAGCAAGGAAGACCCATCTTACTTCATCATTTTGAGACCCCACCCCATAAGAAGGACCACCGACCCATTTCAAAGAACAAACTACACATGCTTAATTGCTTTTTGCCTAATTACCATATGAAGCAGAAAATGGGATGGACCAGAGTCATGAATATGCATTTGTGTTTTGGGTATTCAATACTCTTGTACATAAAAAGACCCTGTGAGCATCTGTAAATTGCAGGTGTATATTTGGGAGCTATCCCGCACGCTGCCCGGCGTCGTAATAAACATACACTTTCTAACTTCAAACTGTTAGAGAGTCTTTGTCCGTCATAGTTGGATATTGGTATTAGATCAATATCCATATTTTTTTAATAAATCATGAACTCCTCAGATCAGTATCTCTGATCGAACTCTTTTGTTGAGGCTTTTAGAGCCTCGAGGATAGCATAGCCTCCCAAAGACAAAAGGAGAAAGTGTTCGCCCTTACGGAAGCCTCCACACTCCACGACTCTGATGCCGGTAGAAATGGGAACGGCTGTGCTGGACCTCCTGCCGAAGAGGACTCCACCCGGATGCTGGAGAAGTTGTCCTCTTCACCCCCCCAGGAGCGCACCCTCCACGAGGGCTGCTGCTACTGGTGGTGCGCAGTGTGCCGATGGCTCTCTCAGGTCCCGAGTAATCCACTGACCCCTGGAGCTGTTCCGCAGGGTCCATGCTGCCACGCTGTCAGAAAAACGCACTCTGGCTGCCCCAGTCTCAGGCGTCACTCTGCAGTCTGACTGCCCCACGTTCTGGGTGCCACTCTGCGGCGGTGCCTATATTGCTGAGTCCAGTCAGCCCTGACACCACAGCAATATCTGAGTCTTGGCTAGTCAGGAGTGTAGCGTGGCGGTGACAGAGAGAATAAAGGAGGGACTCTCGAGGGGGTAAATCTAACAGGGGTTTATTGGGCTCTGACGTGGAGTCCTAACCTCAGGGTACCAACCTCAGAGAGACCCCGAGTAGGACTTTGCAACAGCTTTTAAGGGGGAGTGTAACACAGGGGAGGGTTCAGTCAGATCACCAATGAGTACAGTAAGGGTGTGGCTCAACATACAATAGACAGGCGCAATAACCATACAGAAAATAATGGGAGGGGGAAGCCTGGATCCTGTCCAGTCACTTGACACTCTCCCTGGAATATTCTGGACGCAAGGAGAGGCCTCCGAGTGACAGACAGGACCAGGGAGTTATATAACAAATGACTGACAGATAACTGTAACTGGGGGGAAACCATAAGGGGAAGAACATGGGGGGGAGGGGGTACATAGAACAAACCATTGCGTATAACTCAACAAAATGAATATAAATGTGAACTTAAACAAAATGCACCACCACAGGTTGGGGCAGGAGTTAAGTGTGGGTGATGGCACCAAATATGAAGGGCACAGGGTTGGCTCAGCCTACAGTGGGAGATTCACCACTCCAGAGCAACAGCTGGACTTTTCAGAGGTCTTCCCTCAGTCCCAGGGTCTGCTTGGGAGTTTGTTGTTCTGGGGAGGGCAGCTCTGCAGCTGGTGCAGTGGCACAACTATGTCTGTCTTCATGTTAGCCAAGTCAGAGCTCATTCCTTCACCAATGCACTCACCTTGTGTGACAGCACTGGTAGCAAAAGACATTTCAAGACACTTCTGAATGGGGACACCAGGTAATTTGTTTGTTTATTGAAATGACACCACACTGCCTGCAGGGCCATCTGTTAAACCTTCTCAAGCAATATATATATATAAAGAGATAGAGTCATATGTACATATGTACATAAAGCAAATTTGATGCTTCATTTATGTATTCTTCTCATTACAACCTCTTGGACATACTCCTGACCTATGATCCAACTGTCAAAAAACCAAAACAGTAATCTGTCCCTAGTGCCTGTGGGGTTTGTGCTGCAGAGCTACTGGAATATGCACATGATGTAGGAAGGACAGGGACACCAGGGTTATTAATAGCACTGGCCTTTTCCATGTGGCTTTGTAGCTGAGCACCACCCATGCAAAAGAGATCCCTGTTTAATTCTGCACACCCTGGGTGAGGTACTGAAAATAATTCAGTTTGCAAAGTAAGGACAGGCTGGAGGGAATGAGGCTGTCACTCTTACAGGGCACAATGTCCTGCCACATCCTCCCTCCCTCCACCCACTCCTCCTGTGGGACTGCCATGTCCCATGGGCTGAGCCATGGCTCTGCTCCCTCCTTGGTCATGGGGACTCTGCCATGAAAATGTGATTGCCCCAGGGTGCTGCTAAGAGCAGCAAGAAGGATGCTGAACACCCTTCAACTCCCCTCTGCAGGTCACATCTGCTTTGTCCCCATTCTCCATCCTTCAGAATCATCCTGGCGCTGGGCTGAGTTTACAGCTCACCTTCCCTACAATGCATGTGAAAGTGAAAGGCTTCTTCCAGCTTTCCAAGGCCCTTGCACCTTTTAGTTACTACAGGGAAACACCAAGACTTAGGCAAAACACTTAGCATGTGTATTTTCCCATCAACACTCTTACAGTACTCTCAAAGTCAGGTGGGAGTTCCTCTCCATTCTCCTGGCTTGCTTTTTACTTCCTGTGAGTGGAAACTGGGATGTCACAGGGCCATTTGTGACAGAGGGAACTGCTCCTTTCCATCTCCCTGTGCTTCTTTGGTTCTTTTGTTGCAGTGGCTCTTGCTTGGAGAGTGTTCTCTGTGTTTGAAAAGCTCTCCATACTTACAACCCCTGGAAATTGCACTGTGAGTAGCTTTGCCTGTTACACAAATTTCACCAGTACATTGCAATATTTGGAGATTTTTGTCACCTCTGGCAACATCATGACAGCCTTGTGTGGGAAAAATAACCCAGTGCCACCTTTGGTCATGTTGGGATGAATTTGAGTCATGCAGATGACAGCCATGCAGAGACTGGGGACATCTTTTTGTTCACTGTTACCACAGGCTTCATTTACAACATTACTGTCTGTTCAAAACATCTTCTAAACAAAATCCTGTGTATTGTTCATAATTTTTACATCTGGGTATTCTTTTGGGAAACCTCACACTATTCTTTTGAAACTAAAGTATTACTGCAAGTGCTTTTAAGATTATTCATAATATAAACATTTCAGTTGTGCAAATCCATGAATATTCATTCACATGAAGTTGAGCTTTTGATAGATTCAGCTTCTGATTAAGGTGTTGGACAAAAGATAATCTTTAGGACACTTTGCATGTGTACTCAAGGGCTAAATAATTACTTGCATTGTCACTTTAGTTGCAAATATTAATTTCAATGCATATGGGAAATTGTGTTCTTCAAAACAAATCCACAAGTGATTAGGATTTTGTGGTTATATGTTTGTAATATGCTAGTAAAAAGAGCTGGAAAATGTTTTGGTGGTTAGTCACTGCCTCTCTCCCTTTAAGGGCAAATAGTGAAGGACATGTAGTCCAGTCTGAACCTGCAGAGCATCTAATGAGATTATGATGCTGTATAGCAGTGTGTTCTGTTTAACTTAATAAAAATGCTCATCACAAGCAGTGATATTGTGAACCTACCAAACAAGAAGGAATCTGCTTTACCCAAGTGGCAATCAGACATTAGAACAGGCAACGTCTTTGGCTTCAACATGATTTACTCATGGCACAATCTGCAAATCCTCTGTGCTGGTGTAAAAAGCCACCCAGAAATGAAGAGCTCTAGGAGAGACTGAGGGAGGTGTGAGCCTTTCAGGGCCTGTCCCCATTGCTCCCCAATGCCTGGGTAGCAGCAAAGCTGGGCACTGCAGCCTGGACTCTGCTCCATCTCTGCCCTTGCTGGCACCCAGTGCCACACAGGAGGGAGGGCTGGTTCCAAAGCAAATGCATTAGCACAATTTGCTGGCAGCAATCACAGCTGAGGTGTGGAAAAACACCCCTCTCTTTGTGCACCAGGGTGTTGACAACAAAGCAGGGAATTTAGAGGAGCATCCCAGGGGGAATAAGGGCAGGCTAAATGTTATTATTATTACAGATACATTAGTATGATTAGAGAAGGTGGTCACAGTGCAAGAGGCATTTTCTCTCTTCTCTTAGTTCTCTATTACGGAAGACATTAATCCAAAACCAAACCAACCCCTCCTTACCAAAATCTTACTTATGTTGTTCATTCTCATTCACTGCTGCAGTCTTTGAGCCTTCAGCTTACTGGCATGCTTCAGATGATTTTTAAAACATCATCAGATGGTAGCTGTGGATAGTTAATACCCACAGATGTACTTTTATAACATCATCATCAGATGGTATTCACAGAGAGTTAACATCCATGGATATACTTTCTGTGCATAGGTTTCCCAGCACAGGGACTGCCTTCCTTATTGCACACCACCTAAATACAGAAATCTTCACCTGTAAGAGGATCCCATGGTACTGTGAAGTCAGAGCTTTTGAGCACTCTCCTGTGCAGTCATGTACCATGTTTAACATCCCTAAAATTTCTGGGAAATAGGCAGAGGGTCCCCCCCATTCAGAAAAGGGAGAAAAATCATTTAACTCTGAAGAACAGAAAGACAAGCAGTGGGCAAGGGCAAATGGTGCCCAGAGAAATAATCGCCCAAACTCAGGAAGCGAGAACCTTGAAGGAAACAGAAAACTGAGCTTGGATAATTTTCCAACTTATTAACTGTTGAAATGGAGCAAATTCTACATCTGGACCTGCCTTCATTAAATTGCAGGATTGAGGCACATTTACATTTTACTGCCTAAGCCCATGCCTCTCTAACCAGACTAGGAAGCCAATCCCTCAGACAGGCAGTGTTCAGCAGTGCTGTCCCATTCCAATCATATGCCTCAAGCAGCTCCAGGCTTCCCATCCAAGATTTATCACCATCTCTGCTGCTCAAAGGCACAGCAGCCCACATTACCTCTTTCTCTGAAATCCTGGAGGTAGAACAAGCCTGTACAGACCTAACATACCTTGGAATTGCTGCAGCTCCTGCTCTTTGATCCCACCAAGATGCTCTGTAAATGCTGCACTGTGGCAGTGCTGGGGGATGAGAAACAGCCCCAGAGCACCAGGCTTCAAGAGGACAGCTGGCTGCTGCATTGCGCAACACATCTCCATGATTCTGACAGCTCAAAATGTTTGTGGCCTGTAGGGCCCAACAAAAAATATTAAAAAATAGATACACACATTTAGCCCCCCTCAGTACATTTCTAGGCACCTACTTTCCAGCTGGGACAGACAGGATCTGAGTTGCAAGGAATTGAGATCAAGCTTAGCAGGATGCCCACACATTTCATCATCCCACACAATATCCATGATTGTTACAACAGAGCAACTAGTCTGTAATTAGAACAGACATTGCCAGAGCTGCCTTTGTATTACTTATGAGTCATGTTGCTAAAATATTCTTTATTCATTATCCAATACCTTTTCATTTCAGTGCCAGCCATTACCATGTTGCAGGCTACACAAGACTCTGCCAGACTTGTCAAAGCTAAGTGCATTCTGATAGGGATCTTCATATTTAATCTGACGAAGAGTTACTTTACAAAAGAGAGAGATCAAAAAGGTTCAAGTCTGCCCCCAAAAAAACCAAACCAAAAAACCCAAAACAAACGATCCCTCTCCCCCATGTCTCAAAGTAAGGGATTTTCTCCTTGCTGCTTCTCCAGGCACACACATCTACAGCTAGAAGAACCACTTTAAAACTTGTCTTAAATTGTTCTGCCAGTTGATTAAATATTTGCATTTTAATGTCTTTCTAGTCAACCAGAGAGGAAAAAGACTCATGAAGAACTCAAACTGAATAGAAAACTTTTTTCTTCTTTAATATAGTGTATGGAACTATAGAAAAGGGGAAATACAGCTGAAATGTATTATGACAAGCTAATATCAGAAAATTCCTTTGGTCAGATTCTGTTCTAAGCCACTAGTACTTACCAAGATTCATTTTTTTTATTCACCGTGTTATTAAATCACTGGGTTGGAAAGTCCTTGGGTCATTTTAAACCACTGTCTCATTGATTTCTTACTCCTAAAGCATCCTTAATATAGGACTGTCATTAGAGCTGATGACAATGATCCCTCCATTTCCCTCAGCAGTGGGCTAATTGTCTAAATGTTCTTTCTGCTGAAGAAGAACACTGACAGACTAATTCAGGCCCCAAGATCAGGTTTGTAAATAAATGGTTAGGTTAAAAAAATATTAACTTGACATCTGAAACGTTTCTATAAAAAAACACAGCAGAAAAAGTGCCTTGACTTGCTGTTTCCCAGCTTTCATGCAGCCATACAGATGAAGGTAGCAAGCAGGGATGTAGCATGGCAGGAGAACATCCTGCTACATAGCTGAGGCCTTGGGTACTCAACTTCTTATGCTTTAAAGACTCTATATTTGGTCTTTTAGATTGAACCTGTTATCCTTACTGCTGGAATGCAAGCTGGAGACAGAGATGCCTCCCCTGAGTCTAATATCTTAAGGGAAAGGTGTTTCTCTAGTCACTTAATTTCACAATGTCATGTTCTGCATTTCTAAAATATTTTAAAGTTTTCTTGTATTCTTTTCAGATTTATCTCTGTCGTTTAAAGACTTAGTATTACCAAGAAGTGGAATTCATTGCTTCATGTTTTGGAAAGCACACTCTCAAATGTTCCTCCTTCTTAAGGTGAAAGCGTGGCTTCAGTTTATTTCTGAAGTTCCTCGAATCATGTTTCAATGAGCATTCAACTTTTGCCCTGCACACAGAAATCTCTGCACTTCCCTGCTTGGTATTTCTTGGTTAATGTAGTTTAAGTTTTTTCTTCTGCTTCTGTTTTCTACTCCTAATTTACTTAGCATTTCTCTTTAGACTTTGGAAAACTGCTGGATCCATGTTTCAAAGAGCAACTACTCTCCCTCCCAATCTGCACCTGAGCTGGAGCATTTTGCCTGAGCCATGCAAGCATGAGGGAAAGGAAATGGCCAGCCCTGGTATCTGGTGGTGCAATGCTGAACTGGTGTTAACAGATGTCTGATGCTAGTGGTGCTGAGACAGACCTGTCAAGTGTTTTGTGTCAGAGGAAATCAAACTGGAGTCAAACATTATTGTTGAATTATTCAGTTTAGCCATCTAATTATTTCCCAATTAGGAAGGACACAACAGAAGTACATAACACAACATAATGTTATCAAGAAGATATCAAGAAAGAAAACTTCCAAAGCATTAAACTAGAAATAAAACGAGATTTATATTTTTAGGCTGAAACTATTTTTTTCCCCTGTTGCATCCTTATTCTTCCTTTCAATAAAATCCCTGTGTGCATCCATTTCTGAAAGCGCAAAGAATGTATTTACTGCCTTTCGGGAGAAACCATGCTCTGTGGCATCATTTACTGCAAGAATTAGAGATCTAGAAAAGCACATCCACATCTGTGTGGGGAATGGCATCAGCTCCTTCCAGGCAAAACCCAGCAGCATTTCTCACCTCGTGCTGTGCTGGGAGCAGCCTGCACACAGAGAGGGATTCTTCACCTCTGGGAATGTCGTGCATTGGCACGACAGGACCAAAATAACTGGCATGAACCACTGGACAGGCAGATGAAGAAATGCTGGCTTTACTCAGCTTTATTTCCTCTCCCTTTTCCTAGTACTTTTGACTAGCATTAAAAGCACATGGCTAAAGATCCAGTGGTCAGTTTAGGGCTTGAGAAAATAAAGGTAGGTAACTAAAAAGTAAATCTATAGGAATGACCACAGCTGCTGTTTCCAAATTGTGGCTGAAGGAGTTTAAAACAATGGAAACTAACACAAAACTGCTTCTGAGAGCCAGAATAAGCACTAACAGGCACTAAATTGTAAATTTCTTCATTAACCCATCTTTATACGGAAGAAATTTGGTTTCAGAGGGAATTCAGAAATCATTTCTTCCACATGAAAAATTTGTGCACAATTTGTTGCAGTAAACTGCTGCTCTGAATGCTGAGGAGGTCTGTGTTAGGCAGATGATGAAACACCATCTGCCTTAACTGCTTTTTTCCCCTCACATAACTAGTAAAATATTTCCATTTCAGTGATGAGATGAAAAGCACAGTGGAGAAAATCACAGGAGAAAAGAAATTCCCAGTTTTCCAAGGAGGGCTTTAGAGGGAAATAGCTGATATAGCCAGATTTTGCAGAAAAGAAAATAAGGGAGAATTCTTTTACAAAAGGTTTACAATGAACAAAGAGAGTAAAAGCATTTTGGAGGAGCATGCAGCACACAAGTGGGATTTCAAAACAAAACAAGGGACTTTTAGATAGAGAGATACATCTCTTTCATTATCAAAACTCCTAGACTTGTCTTTGATCTAAAAGCAAACAATGACAATGGAAGGATTTACAGACTCGGGAGTCTGAAATCTGAGTCTAGTTTTCATAGATTTCCAGTTTTTTAGAAGAAGGTAATTGGAAACTACAGCCTCATAGTTGTGCCTAACATTGGCTCTGTATCATCTGTAGATGATAACATCTACCCCATTGAAACTCCCTCCAGTGACATACATGCAAGAAGCAGCATAGATGTGACAGTGTCACTGCAGGACAGTGGGAGCTCACTCATTTCACTGCTGGTTCAACACTAGAAGTGTTAAAGACCTTGACCTTTTCTTCTTTAAACAGTGTCCTGGATACTGGGTTTTAGCAGAGCTTACTTCATATAAAATATGCCCTTTTTAAAACAAATTCTGACTAAAATATTATTAAACACTTTTTCCAAATGCTTGTTCTTTTTCACTCCCCCTAAGTAGTCAGCTCTCATATATTACAGCCAACACCTTACTGATACGATTTAACACGTGGCCAGAGTGTTATGAGCCCTGTGTAAATGTATCAAACCTCTGAGGTTCCAGCCCTTGCAGATTGGCTTAAAATGATTAGTGAGACTGCTCTTTAGGTGTGTTTTGCAAAAGTAAAAGGTTAAATAAATGAAAAATAATAAGTGTTACAGAAACAAAAGAGAAATCCAAGCACAGGTGTCAAAGAAGCTCCTGACACCCTGTTGAGACACCCTAAAAAACCCTTGAGTTCCTTTGTGCCTTTTCTTTTTCTTAATATTTTAGGTGGGCTATTTGGCACCCTGCCCAATAAAATTGGCAACAAGCTTTGAAATACACGTCTAAAACCCAATCAAGTCTTCTGTGTTGGCACTGAGCCAATACAAATGAGAAGGGCACAGAACTTTCTAGTTTGGTTTTCTTATATGTTTAGGTAAGCTGAAACATTTTCCCTTATATAGGAACAGTTGTTTGGTGTGGGAAATGCATCCCTACACCTTACTGCATGTAAAAATCCTTCATTGAATTTGAAGTGAAATCAGAAGAGCTTAAATTGCTCAGTCTTGGGAGGCTCCAGCCCCATCTACAGCAGGAATGCATTCAAGGATTCAGCTTCTGGATTAATCCCATGGCTCAGCAGATGGATCCATATGCCAGCTGGTGGATGGGGTCCGCCGCTTGGGACCCAGAGAGCCACAGCCACCCCAAAGGATGTCTCGCTAGAAACAGCTCCTTGGGGGGTCAGGGCGCTCCTCAGCTGGGCAGAGGGGCTTCTCAGCAGCGGGCAGAGCAGTGATTTTTCAGCTCAGTGATTTCAGCTTTCAGTGATTTCAGCTCAGTGCTCTCAGCTCATGCCCTTGTGAGTTAGCCCCTCTTTTAGCCGGTCGTGGTGAGAGAGAGAGAGGTCTCGTATGGAATTTCTGCAGGTGGTACTTTATTGTAATGGTACCAGCGAAAGGGATCCAGGGACGAGAAACCTCTCCCAACCAGAGGAAACCCAGGGGTTTTTATGGGACACCAGGGTGGGAGGAAAAGGGTACAGAACCAATCAAAATCAATTGTAACAGATCTACATAAGATCCCGAGGGGGCTTGTGGGTCTCCAGATCCATACTTCAAATTCAAGAGGTTTGGAATACCCAGGTCACTGAGCCCAGAAATCCTTATGGTTAGCAGTGGGATCTTGTTGGGATTTCTTAGAGTTCTTAAAGAGTGAAGACATGATTTATATTTGGATTGATTGAGGGTGAGCAATTCCAGACTGGGCCCTTTGGCCTGCAGGCTGCAGTGGTGCAATGAGAAATTCACTAAGGAATTTACATTTCACCTTAAGGTGTCCCAGGGAATAATGGGTTTCTAAATGTAGAATTATAGCTCTGACACTTTAGCCACCTTAAGACTTAGATAAATAAGGTTTGTTTGCATTCTTTGTATGGCCTGTAATTATAAACTATGTGGTGAATCTATGTAATTTACTGTGGGCAAACAATAAACGGCAGTTCGACATGGTAGCCACATTGATTGAGACGTGTCAATTGCTCTGTCCAGCCTCCTATTATTCAGAGTCTCTGTGACAGGATCTCCTAACAATTTTTGCTGCAGGGTTTTTGCTGCAGTCCCCTTCCCTGCAGTAGGTGCAGTGTTCAGTGTGTATTTGCCCCACTGCAGACAAAAATTACCAGGAATAAGTGAATTACTGTGCCAACACTTTTAGAGCTGAGAAAATGGATGACTGCAAAGCAGATTTCTTTTTCTTGCAACATTTTGGCAGAGTTCTTAGCACAGAAAAGGCATCATTCCCAAAAGTGATCAGAAGGGGCAACTGCCATCCATCATTTATCCTTCATGGTTAGCACAATATTTTGGGCTTTGTCACAGAATGGCAACCTGTCTTGGCATTGCAGATGTTGTTTAGATCTTCTCCTTAGTGCACATAACACATGGAACTGGAGAACCAGCACTTCCAAATGTTCATATATTAGAGATGTAATATAGAGGAACAGCAAATATTAATGTGAGGGAGCCCTGACTGGATCCCCTGCTCCTTTGAGGGAGTTTCCAAAGCCTTTCCAAAGCCTTCAATGTTTTATCTTGCTGGGTGATGTTATCTCAGTGAGGTGCTTTGTACTGTTCTCTAGAGGAAGGAGTTTGTCCCCAGAAGAAAGCAGCCATTGATATCAGACAAAGTAGGGGACAGGTTTGTAGCTTCATCTGCTTTAGCAGCTACAAATATCACAAGGAGAAAGCATGATGGGAGAAGTATGTATCCCTATACATGGTCAAACAAAGCAGGAAGCCACATTTGTAAGAATTTTTTGCCGTAAGTAGAAAAATGTTGTTAATAATTGAATATACCCATCTGATCACTATTTATAATTTCAAAACATCATCCTGGTTATACCCTGCACAATCTGCTTAGCAACCATCTCAAAGAAACCAGGATTTTCTCAGTCAGGAAAAATTGGAACATGCCAATTTGTTTACCAGTGCACTACAACCTTTGCTGCATCCAAATTGCACCTACCCATCAGAGTTGCTGGCGTTACAGGAAGCACAAGATAGTGTCATGGAAGAAATTATGTCCCTATGAAAAAGTTACAGAAGTGATCTTGCTGGAAACAGCTGAGCAGCATGGATAATAAGAGTTCTAGCCCCTGAAATGTCAGCAGGATGAGTGGGGACTCTTGGACCAATGCTGGGACAGTTCACCCCCCTCTTGCAATTTAAATGTTATCACAACAATTCCTGTAAGTTTCTAAATTGAAAAAAATAATTAGCAGTGCATAGAAATTACTCATAGGCTTGTACTGGGAAAGCAGCTAGCCAAAATAAAATGAAACTTTATAATGTCATATTTTTGAGATAGTACTGACTAGTAGGAAGTATTTATGTTTGTCGGCTCTGCCTCCAGCCTAATCAGACTAGCACCACTTATAAAGCATATTTACCCTAGCTGGCTTCGAGCTGGCAAATGTGTGTGCAGCTCAAGTCCGAGCAAAAATAAGAAAAGAATTTCCCTCACTCTGATCTTCACAGGTTTCAGGATAGGGGTGGTACTAAGTTTTAGGAGATATCAGTTCCACTCCTGATCAAGACCCACAGAGACCTGGGTGAGTGGGATGAGCCCACACTGAGCCCTATTTCCCCCTTCTTTGCTACGCTGTGACCAGCTGCTGTAGGGCCCTGCCCAGACATGCTTGTGCAGAGTAGCTCTCATCTGGGCATGGTCTTGGAGGAATGGCTGTCTGTGTGACCCATCTCACCTCACCTTCCTCACCTGTGCATGAAATTCCCAGCAGAGCTGATGATTTGATTTGATTTGTTTTGATTTTAATTATATTTCCCATAACCACTGCTAAGGCTGGTTTTATCAAGTACCTTCTAGCCTAATGAAATCCTGTTGTCACTCATGAAGGAAAGGCAGATGTGCAGCAGATGAAGCTGTCCAGGAGAGCTCTGGTGACAGCACTGCAGATGCACTTAGATGCCATCAATTCATGGTAACAGTGTTGAGCAAGGCAGCAGATGTGCCAATGCCCCAGCTGAGGTTTGGGTACTGCGTCTCCGGAGACCTTTAATCCTCATTTTCTCTGCCACTTTTAGCTCTGAGTTTAGCCTGTCACTAGGCTGAGGGTTATCTGGAACAGACAGCAGCCTCAGCTTCCCCACCAAGGACTGAGGGTGAAGAGCAGACAGGCTCCTGGCGTACTCGGACAGTGAAAATAGTCCTGTTTTCCTCTTGGCAGCCCTGAGACAGTTTACTTTTGCCTCCGTGTTGGGCTGGAAGTCAGTTTTTATGACTACAAGGACCAGCTTACTGCAGAAAAACAGATATTGTGATGATTTTATTTAAGTGTTCCTAAATGGCATTTCATACAAAATATAAATTACCTTGCCCACCGCTTCCCTGACAAATACCTTTTCTCTTTTATTGAACAGCGTAAATACATAACTTGGTATTATATGCTTTAAATGTGCCTAGAGATCTTTCTTCCAGCAGTATTTCATCTTGCAAAAAGCAGAATATTCACAAAATGTGTAGTCTTTGAGGTAAAATGTGATGGCCAGCTGGGTTGAACCCATCACTTATAGGAGCAGCAGTCCCATAGAAACATACGTGTTTCAGAATGATCATGCTGCCTTGGCTCAGTTTTCAAGAATACCTGACTGCCTATGGTTTTTATTGTGCCTGAAGTTTATAGTGTGATGGACATCAAGGTTATTTGATAGATTGTTTTATGGCAGTGTTTCATGGTGCAACCCCACATGGCCTCTTGCTCACTCCCTCCAGTGGAATAGGGGAGAGAATGGGAAGAGCAAAACTCAGAAAACTTGTGGGCTGAGATAAAGAGAATTTAATTGGTAAAGCAAAAGTTGCACATGCAGCAGAAGCAAACCAAGGAATTCATGTTTCCCCAGGTCAGGCAGGTGTTCAGCCATCCCCAGGACAGCAGGGCTCTGTCACATGTAACAGTGTGGCAGACAAACACCATCACTCTGAACATCCCCACTTCCTTCTTCTTCCCCAGCTTTATGCCAGCAACATGATACCACAAAGTCTGGGAATCCCTTGGGTCAATTTGGGTCAGCTGTCCTGGCTTTGTCCCCTCCCAGCTCCTTGTGCATCCCCAGCCTCTCAGTGGTGGGGTGGGGTGAGGAGCAGAAAAGGCCTTGATTCTGCCCAGCAGTAACAAAAACATCCCTGAATTATAAACAGTTTTCAGCACAAATCCAAACTGTGGCCCCATATCAGCTACTGTGGAGAAAATTAACTCTACACCAGCCAAAAGCAGCACACAGTGGTAAAATTTAGGCATAATAAAAACTGTGCTGGTGAGTTATGGCATGTTTTCGCAGCTGCCTGTGTTGCCCAGCTTGGCCAGCCCTGGCACCACAACAACACTGGGGTTTCTTGGCTGACCAAAAGCAGGGACGCGGCGAAGGCAGGAGATAAAAGGCGAGACTCTTCAGAGACAGGGCTACAGAGTTTATTGGATCAGGGGAATCCTCACCCCAGGGCTCTGTGTCAGAAGAAACTCCGAGAATGTGAGGGGAGCAACTTATAAAGGGGGGTGGGTCTCAAGGATGGGTACAGTGACAAATCAATAACAGAAAAGTAAGGAGGGGCTCTTAACATGACATACAGGTGCAATATCAAATCATAACCAAATGGGAGGGGACCCTCTTGATTCTGCCCAATCACTCGACACCTCTCTTGGAATTTTCTGGACACAGGGAGAGGCCCCAGAGTGACTGACAGGACCAGAGGGTTATGTAACTAATGATTGACACTTAATGACTATCTGACGAACAACTTGGGGACGAACCAAGGGAAAGGAACAGGAGGGGGTTACAAAGAACAAACCATTTTACATTAAACTTTCTGGAAACAACTCATATAATAGAACAAGCAAAGTAAAATCCAAAACATGCATCACCACAGCATGTAGACTCATTTGAGTCAAATTTGAAAAAGGATCTCAGCAGGTCACATCATGCCTTTGGAGTTTGGCCTAGTGAGGATTTCTAGCCCCAAGAACTGCCCCATGCACCCTCCATCACAGGGCCACATTCACTCACTTCTCAGCAATCAGATAGATGACTGTGCTGTGTATTTCTGTCTTGGTTTGGGAAGACAGGTATCTGCCAGGGAAAGCTGGAGCTTCCCTTGGAATGGAGAATGTAAACCACCACCACCACCCTTTTTCCAATTATAATTTTTTCAGTTAAAAGCTTTTAGGCAAAAGATTTTGGAAATAGAAATAGCAGTTCTTCACTAATATATAACAAAGCAAACAAACAAACAAAAACAACTAGAGTATTAATAACAAAAACAGTACCAAGAACTTCGAGGACTTTGCTTCACAAAAACCCAGGGCAGTTTGGTCTCGGTGCCTTTGTAGGATCCTCAGAGCACCAAGCTGGAAACAGTGGAAAAAAGAGTCTCAGAAGCTGTAGAGTGGCAGAATGTCCCGGCAGGGCAGGGGGTGCAGGGTCACTCTGTAGCAGATGAGCAGCGCTGATGGAACCACGACGGCCGGGCAGGCCTGGCCCAGCTCTCGCAGGGTGGCAGAGAAGGTCAGAGTTCCAGGGCGAGCAGATGATGGCAGATTTCCCAAGACTGGACTGCAGTGAAATCCGCCAGCAGGAGCACCAACCCAGCCGTGCTTTTCCCCCAAACGCCAAAAACCAGAGAGAGACAGGCTACCTGAAGCTCTGCTCTTTTCCTGCCTCAAACCCCCACCCCCCTCCGAGCTTCGACTACCCCTTTGTTTTGTTTAATAGTCTTAGGTACGACATTTAGTCTCCTTGGTAACTTATGGGGAAAAAATTCTTTAGAGTAAAAAGGAACAAAACCTAACCCCCAACAATTTCCTTCCCCTAAGCATCTGTAGAAGGATTTTTTCACAGAGAAACTTTAACACAGAACCTCCAATTTAAGCTGCGCTCAGAGGAGTCCCAGGATGCAGGACAGTTGCTGGGATCAAAGCACCAGCAGGATACCAACTCCATCTCCCTTCAGATTTGTCTACTGCTCTGTTACATGGGATTTCCCAAACACAGTGCTGTGATGTGGGTTTTTTGCATGGTTCACCTCTTTATACCCTTGCTGTCCTGGAAAAGCCCATTAATACAGATTCATTGAACTAAACCACCAGATACCAACTTTAGCAGACTCCTGAATACAGGGAATCACGAATGCCATGAGGGGGTTTTATGTTCATCATCGCTTCTGAAGGTGAAGGTGAGTTGCCTATTTAGATGGATAATGTTATGGGGTGACACATAGTGTATAACCCCATGGTAGCGCCCCCCCCAACAATGTCACATTCATGAAGTCAAAGATTATTTTGCCTTTTGGGTTATCTTACACTAGTCCTAAGCATAGGAAGAAGAATGCCTGTTTTGCACATCACTCACTATTAGGCTGTGTCTGGTTACATCACATCAGCTGACATAATGTTAACCAATGCAAGCAGATAAAATGTGACACAAATGTCATGTTGAATCAGATTTTAACAGAATTGGCAGCTTTTACAGCACAGATGAAAAATACTAAGTTCAACCATGTCCTGGTTTGGAGTAAATTAGGGAAGAACCTCCAAAAGGAGTCCCCTAAACCAAACCTCCACCACCCCTTCCCCCCCCAGCCCTGGGTTACGGAAGGAAAATACCTCACAGGAAAGTGGAAAAACCGGTTTTATTGACAAAAATACACTCCCCAACACCGAATAGTGGGAAAGACGGGTTACTGTGATGATGAGGAGGGTGCTGATGCGTCTCTGTCTGGCCCGGGACTTCTCCAACTTCTCAGGTCAGGTCAGGTTCGAAGCCGGTTCGAACCTTGGGGGGGGGGGGGGGGCGGGGGGGGGAAGAAGGAAGGAGGGAAAAAAAATCAAACAGAAGCAACGGCGGGGAGAAAAACGGCGGCAGGGGCAGCCGGAGAGCAAAGCAAAACGAAGCGAAGCGAAGAAGGCAAAAGCAGCCGAGCTAGCAAAAGCAAAAGCCGAAGCAGCCAAGAAAGAAAGAAGAAAGAACTGCAGGCTCCCGCCCAAGAGGGCGGGATTCAGCTGCGAGACATAACAACATATCCAAGATATGGGATGGATATATGGGATAGGAGGCAGCTCAACCCAGAACATTCCACCCCTTATCCCATATATCCATCCAATTAAAACTTTCATCTCACTTACTCAGACCTTTAGCACTTACACATTTCCGTCCGTCTTACTTGCTCAGACCTTCCACACTTATACATTTCCTTCTGTTTCATGTCTAACTGATCTAATGCGCAGACAATGGTAGCAACATTCAGCACATATCAATCTTACCCCATATTCAGATCTCCCTGAGGTACACATCGCATTGTTCCATCTTTCTGCATTATCCACCATGTACAACCCGGTCCTTGAGCAGAGACAACTCCACGGATGGGTTTGCCCGTACTCGAGTCAGGGTTGATCCATACTGTCTTTCCCAACAAACCTCTAACATGGGCCACTGGGGCTTTATCTCCATCTACTATATTAAGGAGCTGGGACTGAGCAGGACCCGCTCGGTTGGTGGAACCTCGAGTGTTAACTAACCAGGTGGCTTTTGCTAAATGCTGCTCCCAGTTTTTTAAGGACCCTCTACCCAATGCTTTCAGGGTGGTTTTTAAAAGCCCATTGTACCTCTCCACTTTACCTGCGGCTGGTGCATGGTAGGGGATATGATATACCCATTCAATGCCATATTCCCTAGCCCAGGTTTTAATAAGATTATTTTTGAAATGAGTCCCATTGTCTGACTCAATTCTCTCGGGAGTGCCGTGCCTCCAAAGGACCTGCTTTTAAGGCCCAGGATGGTGTTGCGGGCTGTAGCATGAGACACAGGATAGGTTTCCAACCATCCTGTGGTGGCTTCTACCATGGTCAGCACATGACGCTTGCCTTGGTGGGTTTGAGGCAGTGTGATGTAATCAATCTGCCAGGCCTCCCCATACTTGTACTTAGACCACCGCCCTCCATACCAGAGAGGCTTCATCCGCTTGGCTTGCTTAATGGCAGCGCATATTTCACAGTCACTGATAACTTGAGAAATGCTGTCCATGGTTAAATCCACCCCTCGGTCTCATGCCCACTTACAGGTGGCATCTCTACCTTGGTGACCTGAGGCATCATGGGCCCATCGTGCTAGGAATAACTCTCCCTTATGCTCCCAGTCAAGATCTATCTTCAACTCTCCTATCTTTGCAGCTTGATCTACCTGCTGATTATTTTGCTGCTCCTCATTAGCTCTACTCTTGGGGACATGGGCATCTACATGGCGAATCTTCACAGGTAGGGTTTCTAACCGGGCAGCGATATCTTTCCACTCTTCAGCAGCCCAAATTGGTTTACCTCTACGCTGCCAGTTCGCCTCTTTCCATTTCTTCAGCCATCCCCACAGAGCATTGGCTACCATCCAAGAATCAGTGTATAGATAGAGCCTTGGCCACTTCTCTCTCTTTGCAATATCTAGGGCCAGTTGAATGGCTTTGAGTTCAGCAAATTGACTGGATCCACCCTCTCCTTCAACGACCCCTACGACCTGTTGTGTGGGGCTCCATACAGCTGCCTTCCACCTCCAACCCATCCCTATGACACGGCAGGAACCATCGGTGAATAAAGTGTAACATATTTCCTCTGCTGGCAACTGGTCGTATGGCGGAGCTTCCTCAACCCGGGTCACTGGTTCTTGTTCTTCATCTGCATCTCTGAAACTTTCACCTTCGGGCCAGTTTGTAATTACTTCCAAAATTCCAGGGCGATTCAATTTCCCAACTTGAGCGCGTTGTACAATGAGGGCAATCCACTTGCTCCAGGTAGCACTGGTGGCATGGTGGGTGGAGGGAACCTTTCCTCTAAACATCCACCCTAGCACTGGTAGTCGGGGTACCAGGAGGAGTTGTGCTTCCATACCTATAACCTCTGAGGCGGCCCAAACCCCTTCACAGGCTGCTAGAATTTTCTTTTCTATTGGAGTATATCTGGAAGGGAAGGGAAGAGGAGGGAAAACCAGGCATGGCACAGCAAGGCACGGCACGGCACGGCAAGGCAAGGCAAGGCAAGGCAAGGCAAGGCAAGGCAAGGCAAGGCAAGGCAAAGAAAGGAAAGGAAAGGAAGGGAAGGGAAGGGAAGGGAAGGGAAGGGAAGGGAAGGGAAGGGAAGGGAAGGGAAGGGAAGGGAAGGGAAGGGAAGGGAAGGGAAGGGAAGGGAAGGGAAGGGAAGGGAAGGGAAGGGAAGGGAAGGGAAGGGAAGGGAAGGGAAGGGAAGGGAAGGGAAGGGAAGGGAAGGGACCCTCGGTAACTTCGACTCCAAAATCCCAGTGGTCGGCCTCGAGTCTCCCCAGGCACCTTCTGCCAAAGGCTCCAGGACAGACCGTGGCTCCCGGCTGCAGAATAGAGCACGTTCTTCACTTCCGGTCCTGTCCTGACTGGGCCAAGGGCTACCGCGTGAGCAATCTCCTGTTTTATCTGAGTAAAGGCGTGTCGCTGCTCAGGGCCCCACTGGAAAGTGTTTTTCTTGCGAGTTACCAGGTGGAGAGGGCTTACAATCTGACTATATTCTGGAATATGCATCCTCCAAAAACCTATGACACCTAGGAAAGCTTGTGTCTCCTTCTTGTTAGTTGGTGGAGACATCGCCGTGATCTTATTGATGACATCAGTGGGAATCTGACGCCGTCCATCTTCCCACTTAATTCCCAGGAACTGAATTTCTCGAGCAGGCCCCTTAACTTTATTCTTCTTAATAGAAAAACCAGCTTCCAGGAGAATCCAGATGATCTTCTCTCCTTTTTCAAACACCTCAACTGCAGTGTTCCCCCACACAGTGATGCCATCGATGTACTGCAGATGTTCTGGAGCCTCACCCTCTTCCAATACAGTTTGAATCGGTCCATGACAAATAGTAGGACTGTGCTTCCATCTCTGGGGCAGTCGGTTCCAAGTGTACTGCACACCCCTCCAGGTGAAAGCAAACTGAGGCCTGCATTCTGCAGCCAGAGGAATGGAGAAAAAGGCATTGGCGATGTCAGTAGTGGCATACCACCTTGCTGCCTTGGACTCCAGCTCGTACTGAAGTTCCAGCATGTCCGGCACGGCAGCGCTCAGCGGTGGAGTCACTTCATTCAATGCCCTGTAGTCCACAGTCAACCTCCATTCTCCGTCCGACTTGCGCACAGGCCAGATGGGGCTGTTAAAGGGTGAGAGGGTTTTACAGACCACCCCTTGGCTCTCCAACTCACGAATCATTTTGTGGATGGGAATCACTGCATCTCGAACTGTTCTATACTGCCGTCGATGCACTATAGAAGTGGTGACTGGCACCTGCTGATCTTCCACCTTCAACAATCCTACAGCAGATGGGTCATCTGATAGTCCAGACAGGGTGTTCAGTTGCTTAACACCCTCTGTTTCTACAGATGCTATTCCAAATGCCCATCTGAATCCCTTTGGGTCTTTGAAATACCCATTCCGAAGAAAATCTATGCCCAGAATACACGGGGCCTCTGGGCCGGTCACAATCAGGTGTCTCTGCCAGTCCTTTCCAGTCAGGCTCACCTCAGCCTCCAACAAAGTCAACTCTTGTACTCCCCCTGTCACCCCGGCAATGGAAATTGGTTCTGCCCCCACATGTTCCGATGGCACCAAAGTACATTGCGATCCAGTGTCCACCAAAGCCTCATGTCTCTGTGGCGCCGATGTGCCAGGCCATCGAATCCACACAGTCCAAAACACACGATTCTCCCCAACCTCTACCTGGCTAGAGGCAGGGCCCCTCTAAGCCTGATTATCTTTCTTTCCTTGGACATATGTCCTAGAGGTTCCCTCCAGGGGATCAGACATATCATCATCGTCCCGGCTGCAGACAACTGGTGCTGCTCTCTGTTTAGTAGGACTTCCTCTTTGAATCCTACCTTCTTTCAATTTACGCACCCGTTGTGCCAGAGCAGCAGTGGTTTTTCCGTCCCACCTCCTCATGTCCTCCCCAGCTTCACGCAAGAAGACCCACAACTCGGTTCGCGGAGTGCGCCTTCTCTCCCCAACAGAGGTACGCCCGCGTTGAACACCAGGGTCTCTAATTTGAACGGCCGAAATTTGGAGGAAGTCCTCCCTAATCTCTTCCCTGAGTTTTTTGTGATTTTCCTCTAATTTATCTTCCAATTTCTGCAGTCGTGTTTCCACAGCTGCAATCCTGGCGTGAGTTGGGCCATGTACTGAATCAGCATATGCTCGAAGCTTTTTTGCCATATCGAGCACGATTTCGTGTGTCTCCTCCCCCTTCATTATTTCTAGAGCAGAAGCGTATTCAGATGGTCCAAGTCGTACAAGTTTTCACCACATCATGGGTGGACATGGTACCAAGTCTGGGTTCTTAGTGTTTAGGTCATCTGAGAAGATAATCTCTGCCACTGCCATTTCTCTCAAGCGTTGAATCCCTTGTTCTATGGTCTTCCACTGGTTCTGCTGCATGTAGAGATCGTCTGCACACAGGTATCTTTGTGCCACACTTCCCAGGACTCGTTCCCAGAGACTGCAAGGGGTAGCCACCCTCATCATTCCTTGGTCAATAACTGGATCATGTGACAGGGAGCCCAAATGCCTTGCTTCAGTGCCATCCAGAATTGTAGCTTCGCCTGCAGCATCCCAGAGACGGACTAACCAACTAATTATAGACTCATCTGGTCGTCGAGTGTAATCCTTTCTCAAACCTCGGAGGTCCTTCAGGGAAAAAGCATCAATAGTGGGTCCTGATCTTGTGCCAGCTGGTTGGACATTTGATCTTAGGCCAGTTGATCTGGCTCCCAATCGGGTGTCAGTAGGTTCGGCTTCTGATTTTATGTCAGTTTGTCCAGCTTCTGATTGGGTGTCCTCGGGAGGCCTTGAGGGCCCTTCACCTTCATCATCCTCTACTGGTCGATCAGTCTTTCGTGCTCTCTTTGCCCCGGCAACTGCCAGTGTCTTAGACTCCCTGTCTGGTTTAGCAGATGGCCTGGAGCCCAGGATATTAGCTGCAGCCTGAGTGACTGGGGTGGTAACTAGCTTATCTCCCTGTTCCCTTTCTTTTATCTGCTGTCCTTCAGTATCTAGCAGAGTACGGGAAACATATGCCAGGGCCCAGCTCACTGCAATAATCCTTTTCTCCTTAGTATTACCACAGCACTTCTCTTTCAAATACTTCGCCACCTCAGCTGGGTTCTGAATTTGTTCAGATGGGAAGTCCCAGACTATAGGATCAGAAAATTCCTTTAAAATTTGGCCTATATCTTCCCATTTCCCACTCCACTCAAGATTTCTCTTTGTGGGCTTTACCCCTAAATCAGGAGTCTTATTAGCCCTTTTAGAAATCTCAGCTTTAATTTTATATAAACTGCAGACAGTATAGAGAAAACTTACTAGATTAAATGCCAGAAAGATGGTCTCTTTAACACTCAGGGGAAACTGAACATTTTCTAAAAGAGATGTAAAAAATTCAAAGGAGAAGAGGGAAGACAGAGGCTGAAAAAACTCTCACCCTGATTCTCCCCTAACAAACTGAATGCACCACCATAACAACGAACTATACACTTCTGGAACAGATTTAAGCATCTTAACAGCCCTTCTATAAAGCATCACAAGCAAGCCCAGCCCAATGAATATTCTGGTTAGTGCCCCACGGCCCCAAAAGCTACGTATTAGTAGCAATACCAGAGCTTTTACTATGTAAGGGAATAACCCTAGGTACCACAGAGGTATTAAAACCTCAAAAATCCCTGGGGACCAGAAATACTGGCAGGCTTTCACCCCGAATGACATTATGAATCCAGAAAAAAACATCCCAATACACCCACAAAACAACTAGAACCACCAATATTATTATTAAGGTTTTTCCACTTTCTCTGGCCCCTTCTCGGCCAATGCACCAAGAAATGTCCAGGTTTGGAGTAAATTAGGGAAGAACCTCCAAAAGGAGTCCCCTAAACCAAACCTCCACCACCCCTTCCCCCCCCAGCCCTGGGTTACGGAAGGAAAATACCTCACAGGAAAGTGGAAAAACCGGTTTTATTGACAAAAATACACTCCCCAACACCGAATAGTGGGAAAGACGGGTTACTGTGATGATGAGGAGGGTGCTGATGCGTCTCTGTCTGGCCCGGGACTTCTCCAACTTCTCAGGTCAGGTCAGGTCCAGAGCCGGTTCGAACCTTGGGGGGGGGGGACGGGGAAGAAGGAAGGAGGGAAAAAAATCAAACAGAAGCAACGGCGGGGAGAAAAACAGCGGCAGGGGCAGCCGGAAAGCAAAGCAAAACGAAGCGAAGAAGGCAAAAGCAGCCGAGCTAGCAAAAGCAAGAGCCAAAACAGCCAAGAAAGAAAAAAGAAAGAACTGCAGGCTCCCGCCCAAGAGGGCGGGATTCAGCTGCGAGACATAACAACATATCCAAGATATGGGATGGATATATGGGATAGGAGGCAGCTCAACCCAGAACAAACCATCATAGCTGTAGGTACTCAGGATAAAGCAATGCTAGTCAGTCACTAACTGCAAGCCACATTTTCATATTCTAACTTATAAAATGGCCATTTTCACTATCTGTTATGTTAATATTCCTTCCCAAAAGTCATGAAAAACCACGATGAGGACTAACCAGGACAAAGCATGCCATAGCAGGGAATTCATCCACTGAAAAATGGATAAAACTTAGAGCCTGTCTCAAAAAAACCACCAAAATCAGTAACAACCTTTCTATTGATTCAAACAGGAAATGGATCAAGGTGTCCATGCCTCAATAAATATTTTTACTGTTCAACTAATTTCACATTAGAAGGAAAATACTGGGGGGTTTTGTAGGCGGGGGAAAAAAAAGCAGAGCAAATTTTATGTAACAGAGCAGAAGGATTACAAAAGGGGAGGCAGCACTTAGGTGAAGTATCAGTGATAATATCATGTTGGTTTTTCAATGTTTTATTCATTTTCCACTCATATAGAAATTTTACACTGAGGAAAGAGCAAGGCTGATGTTTGCACCATGACTCATGTCCATGCCCCTCCAAGCTACAGCTGGCAGAGAAAACATGGCATTGGGGCATCAGAGAGACCACTGGGTTCTTGCCCCCTCCTTACCCAGCTTCTGGAGCAGAAAACAGCCCCAGGGCCTTTGGAGCTCCTATACTTGTGGCTTCTAAACCAGTCTTTCCAGGGCCACATTGTGCAGGAGATACAGAGAATCCTGAGAGTCCTCTGCAGGGATCCTCCTTAGCCACAACTGCAGCTCATATCAATTGCTTTCAGCATCCTGTGGGTGTTTATCATGCAGTGCCTCGGTGGGATTCTGCCTTTACAGCAGATTATTGTCAGGAGACTGGAAACTCTTGTGCCACACTAATAAGGTAATACTCTGGTAACACAGTTGGTTAATAAATTTTATTGCAAACAGAAGACAAGTCAAAACTACAGAATTGCAGCCTGACAGGAAGAAAAAATGGCCAGCATTGTCACTGCCTGCAGTCCTCACACATCACCTGCTCACCAGCACACCACCTGCACACTGCAGCAATGATCTGTAGCAGCGTAGGGAGGGCATGAGCTGGCAGAGGGATTCTGCTCCCCAAAATACATCACCTAGATAGTTTTCTCACATGCTGGTTTTCCTTCTCTAACCATATCATTTATACATCAGAAAAATTTCCCTTCCCTAGTCTGCATGTCTTACAGTGAAAGGAAAAGGACAGATATCCCTGCAGGGACTGGGATGCTGAGCAGTGAGCTGAAATTGTCTGTCAGGGATAGCAGGAATTAAAAGGACACTGTCCAGATCATGTGATATAAACTTTCATAACCTCCTCCTTGGTTTTATATCCATCACATAACAATGCATCAAAAGAGTTGTGTTTAGCACCCTTTGCATACCTGATCTTGCTGTGCTCTGCTGCTTCTTTTGCTATGAATCTTCCCTTTCTACTTGATGAGAGCAGAAGCTCATCTCCTGCTTATTTTTTTTCTAAAAGCTCCAATAGCTCCACTTCTCAGCCCAGTTCTGGGGGAAGAGAGCACATGCAGGGAGATGGTGGGGGCAAATGTGCCAGTTGATAATTGCTGAAGTAGTGCTCCACTAAGATTTTCAGTATATTAGACAAGGTACCTGTGCTCTTCTCCAGGCTCCCCACAGTAGCTGCTGTCAAGGCCAGGTGGCACTGAACAGAGACCCCATTCCCATTGTGTAGGCCAGAACTGCCCGCTGAGGGTTTGCCTTTTGTATGGAAACTCTGGGCACTTGTACAAATCAGACATTTTCTCTGAAGTGAAAACATTTCCAGCTTCCCCTCTTGATCCTTCAGATTGTTATTCATCATGTGCACTATAGGAGTGCCTGCAGATGGACCCAAGCAAAGTATTAATTCAATAATGAATCCTGCAGTTTACCAGTAGACTAAGATTCAAATTGCAAAACACTTCATCTTCAACCCCATTCATAAGTGAGAAACAGGTATCTCAAGGCTGGTAACCTTTTAGAAACAGCACAGTGACAGATTGTGCCTGGCAGGTTTTATATGAATTTTGCCTGCTGCATAAATATTGATGGGCTTATTGCTCAGCATTGCAGACTTAATCTTCTTAGGAGGTATGTTTCCAGATTTGGAGCTGTGCTGACTGCAGGGTCCCCCCTCCTTCCCCAGCATCGAAGCAATGAGCTCGAGGTGCTATTTACAGTCATTAGCCCTTGAATGGAAAAAGTTAATTGACAAGTTTTCACGAATGAATGTTGTGTACTTGACCATCTCAGAGAAATGGCTCTCAGCCAAGTGGATTCAAGTTTATTAAGAGCCTCTGACACATAGGGAGAGGGAAGGCACAGAAGGGAACAAGGACCCTGTAATAGATCTGCTTTTGTCGTGGTGGGGGAAACAAGCCAGCCTGGCACTGCCACTGCACTTCCAGATTTCCTGCAGGAAAATTTCCCACAGGAAAACTCTGTGATCGAGATGAGAAGGAAGCAAAGATAAACAGGATTTCAATGTGTTTGTTTTCAGACCTTGATCTTCCAACCAGCTCCCCAAGAAGGTCTGTGCCCATGGGGGCTCAGAACCCATCTCCACCAGCTAGATGTGTAATTTATAGCTGCCTTTATTCAGTGTCAAAGCCAATGACATAAAGGTCATACAATACTGAGAAAGACCTAACTTTACTGACACCATGAAATATTAAAGAAGCAAGATAGAAAAAGAACATTTAAAAAAAATTGTGCATCAGTTTGCTGGCTTTTGTTTTCTGCACACCTCCCATTTGTTTATTCCACCTGTGCATCTCAGCTCAACTTTAGGTAACTTGGCTGCTGAAAGTTTGTTTTCAATTTTAAAATAAAGGAAGTTTAAACCTAATTATTTAAATTAATGAGCTGCTCTTCAAAATTTCTATTTTGAACTGAAGCCACTCTCAGTCAGCCCTGCCAAACCAAATTCTTTGACCCAATTTTTAAGAATATTTTCTTCCTGAAAGCTGAAAAGAGTTGCACCAATTCATATTGTTCAGCCTGCTGATTTTATAATGGAAATATGCATAGCCCTCAGCAACAGTGATGCAAATTACTGGGTTGTTTGTTTGTTTGTTTGTTTGGGTTTTTTTGCAAGGCTACTCTGAGATTCTGAGGTCAGTACTTACACGGCTTGATGACAAGGGAATTACCTGCACAAAGATCAGGTGATATTAGAATTTAAAAAAACTCACTGGGAAAAAATAGAAACATTCAATATTGTATGAAGCATAGATGTGCCATTGGTTAAAGAGCTGGAATGATATTTTTTTTTTACTTTTACAGTGACAAATGAATACAAATGAAAGAATTTTGTTCTATTAACTAATATTCTCTTAAAATCATAATCAAATCTCTATGATTAAACCTTTAAATGCGTATTCTATAGAATGAAATATCTGGGTATCATAAATTAACTGCCAGTTACCTGCAACCATGCAGATCATTTCCCCTTGCTTCTTTCTCTTTAGGCTGCACACCCATATCAAGGAGTGTATCTGACTGTCACCTCTTGCCTGCACCATAAATCAGAGGCAGTTTTGCTGCTGAGCTGCTGCGCTTAAATTAAGCCCTGTGTGTATTAATAAATATAAACTGCATAGTAGCTGAATGCTGTAATCCTGATAGGGCTCTGAGGAGGCTGCTATCAGTAACCTGGCAGCAATTGTACCCTGGCACCCAGGATTTGTATTTCTGCTCTTTCACTGGTTAGACCAAAACTTCTGTTTGCTTCAGCTAATGTAGATTGTACTCCTTTGACCTCTCCTGGTGATATTATCACACACTGTTTTCCAGGGGGGATCATGACAGAAGGAGAATACACAGTAAGGAGTTCTACAAGGGCTTAATCTTACAAAGTCCTCACTCAGTGAGACCCTGGGGCACCAGTGCATAGCAAGCCCTGGCTGCACTAAGCCAGCAATAACAGGAGCATCTCAGGGAAGAACTATTTGGTGCCACATCCCCAAATCTCTCTGAGCAGAGTGGGAGGCGGCAGCAGCACCAGCCCAAGCTGTCAGAGCAGTAATCTCTGCTCTCCCAGCACAGCACTTGCTTTAGACACAGCAATAAATACAGTGCTGAAGTCTGGAAGGTTGCTGGAGTAATGAGGAATTTAACACCAAGGAATTTGACCCACAGAGAGAAGAATGGCAGCAGCACCTCAAATACTTGTTGCAGACCCCAGGTTTTCCTGAGAGCCATTTGCCTTTTTCTGAAGTTGTAAACACACAAAGCAAATTTTGTTAATGTGAACATCTCATGAACATAGACAAAGCACCCTCTGTAGCACATCTTCCCACCCACACATGCTGGAATGTGGCAGGATGAGGTGCAGGCAGTGCTCCAGCTACCCTGAGAACTGCCAAGGAGGCCAGCATAGTCACCTAAAAATACCATCCAGAATAATTTATTATATACTTGTGTTCTGCCTTGTTTCTTAGAGGTATTTTTTTTCTGCTGGAAGCATACAAATATATTTTGTAAAACTGATGGATCTTTAAACTATAAATTTTGCCACTCCATCATTTCTGTTTGTTTCAGAGAGAAGACCTATCTCTGAATCAGGGCAAAGCAGGGATTTTATTCCCTTTGATTCAGAAACCAAGATCTGTACATTTCAAAGAGAAATATTTTATCATAGTCAGATGGGCTAAAACGGTGCTAGAAGGTCTTGTCTAGATTTAGCATTATTAGCAAATACAGTTAAAAGCTCTTCCTCAATAAAGCAAACAAAGTAAGACAAATATGAAGGGAAAATAGAACTATGATTCTATACAGACAGCAGCAAGGATGTACTCATAATTTAAAAGAAAGAAAACACCCAATTTATTTGCAGCCTATTTTTTAAAGGAGAAAAATGTTTCTGCCTCCAGCTGTAGAGAACAGAGCTATTTCCAGTCCATCAAAGAGAGAAACACAGTACAGACCTCATCAGCCATGCCATCAATATCAGCATCAGTGCTTGATGGAAGATCCCAGAAGCAGTCCTGAGGACTTACATTTCCTTCAACCACCATTTACCAGTCGGAGAAAAGCTCTTTTGGGGCATGTGGGACTGGCATGATGCTGCAGCTGAAGTACTGCAGGTGCAGCAGGTCCTGTCAAATAAATATTTCACTTTCATACAAAGTCTGAGGACATAGGCCAACCACTGCCATCTCCCTGGATTCTCCTTACTCTTTTTGAAAGAGTAGCACTGGTTAACCACCCTGTGTCATCTCAGCCTTGGGAAATATAAACATATTTGTGCAGAACAGGCCTATTAGCTAAAACTCTGCTGTAGGGCACAGCTGCAGTGATCCACTGAATCTGCATCCCCCTCAAAAGCCTCTGGGAAGCCTCAGGAAACTTAAATAATGTAAGAGCACCAAGCACTGAACCCAGTCCCTTGATATTTTTAGTTCAACCACTTTGCTTTTAGCCTCATCACCCGGTGAAGAGGAGGAAAGTGGTGTTGGCAAAGTTTGCCTTGCAGTGGGGTGAGAGCACAGAGAGGCAGAGGAGGAGTGCAGGGGAATGCTCCAATGCCTGAACACTCCTTCAGCAACATCCCTGTTGTTCTTCTGGCTCCTCAGGAGCCTGGAGCACTCTCAGGTCTGTGAGTGAAGCGAGACTTGTAGAGAACCCTGCAGAGAGCAAGAGCACTGTCAAGGCAAACCACAAGAGACAGCCAGGAGAGGAGAGGATTTGGGGTGTCCAGGTGATCTGGGATGTGGCTTTGCTTCTCTACCCTTGCTGGAGTAAAGATACAGTAAAGATAGAGTAACCACGAATATCAGTGGAGAAGAAAACCATGGCAACAGAAAGTTCATATGTTAATTTATTGCCATCGAGATATTTGCCAAGTGCCAAATCCCTGGGAAAAATGCATTTTTCATCAGTACTGCACAGAAATTAGCATAAGAAGAATTCATGCACTTAATAACTGTCAAAGAACACTTAAAAATGTGCATGAGACATGAAGACAACTATATTTATGTGTCCCTTCAGCCTATAGCAAACACCAGCTAACTGGATAAATGTCACTGCAAGTTTGAATCATAACTTGGTGTTATTTTAAATTCAGGTGAAGCTAGGATTTTCTTCATTTAGCTCACACTGGAAGTGACATAATGAATAAAGGGCACAAGCGCCTTCTTTGTGTTGCAAATCTTTCAGTCTTTAACCTAGAAAAAGGTGAAGGCATTTCCAAAACAGGTCAGGTCATAGGCTAATCTGGCTGGTTTGTACCCAGAGGAGGTGTATAGCAAACATGGGACCTGTCAGATCCTTTAGGCCCTTGGGACTTTGGCCATCTCCTCCTCCTTACTCTTCCTCCCCCATCTAATCCAGGAGACTCTGCAGCCCACTGGCCTTGCTGTGCAAGTGCCTCTCAGCCAGGAGAGCACTTGTTGTGGTTTGAAAACAAACCAAGTGAGAGGCTCTAAGTCAGAAATACAATTTAATGAGAAGAAAAGGAATAAAATAAAATAAATGCAACAATACAAAAAGAAAAAAACACTGACAGAGTCAGAATAGAACCTGAGCAGGGTGATGGAAGCAGTCCAGACGAGGTGGTCTTCCTAAAGCAGTGATCTCGTAGAAAGGTCTGGTAGCTATGATCCTCTGAGAATCCAATGGATGAAAGCTGCTTCTACTGTCCCAAATCCCAGCTTATATCAGGTGAGAATGCTTGGCTCCTCCCCCTGGGCGGAGCATCTCACAATGGGATGCTGAGTCATACAGGAGGTCCTTGATGGCCCATTAAAGAGAGATAACTCCCGGAGGGAGTTATCAATAAATCATGCACAAGGCATTGATGGGCCATTAACTGAAGATGCTGATAGAATACATCCTAAACTACAACCCAGGACAGCACTCATGGAGCACATTCAGCCAGGCATCTGCTGTTCCACAAAGCAGCAGCACAAAAAATCTGTGGGTGGCTATAGGAGATTGTCCTGGGGTGACTTTGATGCTTGTATCCCCAATTGTCTGTTTTGTTTATGCTGTATGTTAAGTTCTGTACCTTTAAGACTAAGTAACCCCTGATAAGTAACAGCTGTGTTAATTAACCAATACAGCCTTGCCCCTGATGCAAAACAGCTATATCCAATAAGGATGAGTGAGGTAAAAGAGAGAGTTAGTTGGTAAGGGGAGGGTTATCATGGAGAAGCAGCATTGAGGAGCATGAAGCAGAGACTCATGAAGCAGGATCTTGGAGAGAGAATCACTGCTGTGAGACTAGTTCCAAGTGCAAAGGAGGGAAAAAAAGAAGGTACAGGAAGTTTGTTTTGAAAACAGCATTCATTCCTCTGTATTCCTGCTCCTGGACTGTACTTGTCTGAGGCATGGACAAGCAGCGGCACAGAGACCTGCTTTGCTCTTAGTTCTAGCTAGCTGAGGCAGAGAAGCTCTCTGGACTGTTGGGGTTTTTTTTTGTTTTTGTTTTTTTTCCTCAGGACTATTTAAACCTGCTCTGGACTAAAAAACCCAGAGGAGCACCAGGAGCTTGCACCTGTGGCCCACTGGGGCCTGGACCTCCTGTGGAGGTGCATGTTTTGGATTTTACTTTGCTTGTTCCTGTTTTATGAGTTATTTCTAGAAAGTTCAATGTAAAATGGTTTGTTCTTTGTACCCCCCTCCTGTTGTCCTCCCTTAGTGCATCCCCAAGTTGTTTGTCAGATAACAGTTAAGTGTCAATCATTAGTTACATAACCCTCTGCTCCTGTCAGTCACTCTGGGGCTTCTCCCTGCATCTAGAAGATTCCAAGAGAGGCGTCGAGTGATTGGGCAGGATCAAGAGGGTCCCCTCCCATTTGGTTATGATTTGATGTTGCACCTGTATGTCATGTTAAGAGCCACTCCTTAATTTTCTGTTATTGGATTGTCGCTGTACCCCATCCCCGAGACCCACCCCCCTTTATAAGTTGCTCCCCTCACATTCTCGGAGTCTCTCCTGAGACACAGCCCTGAGGTGAGGATCCCTCTGATCCAATAAACTCTGTAGCCCTGTCTCTGAAGAGTCTCGCCTTTTATCTCCTGCCTTCGCTGCATCCCTGCTTTTGGTCAGCCAAGAACCCCAGTGTTGCCATGGTGCCAGGGCTGGCCAAGCCGGGTGACAAAGGCACCGCGACAACCTCTGGAGGGACTGATAAGAGACTGAGTGAGCTGAGTTACCCATGGCAAGGACTTTCTGAATTTACCATCTCACTTCAGAACAAGTAAAGGTTTTATTGTTTCATATTATTCATTTTTTATGCTTGTGGGCACTTTGTTAAATAAATAGGGTTTCTTCCACTTTTCTCTGAGGAAGTTCTTTTCCTGGACCAGCTGGGGGGAAGGGCTGTTTGGATTTGCTTCCCAGAGGGACCCCATTCAGGGGTTCTCTCACAAATTTGCCCTAAACCAGGACAGAGCTCCAGGGGTTTGTGTGCTGGGCAGAGTGCCTCTAAACTGTTATAAATAATGAGTCTAATTTCATCAAAATGCCAATTTATTGATAAATTTTGCAAAATAGAATTTATGGAAAAAGCCAAAATCAATCAGACAGCATGGATCCCGGGATTGATGCTGGGTGAACCCTAGAACTGGCAGCATGCCATATCCTCCCTGTTTCACAAAGTCTGCTTTTGCATGGTTTACTTTTATACAGTTTTTCTTGCCAGAGGCAAAAGTTGCCTCATTCCATTGTCCACTCCGCTGGTGTTTCAAATTCATATTTCTTTTCTCTTCTTCTGCTGGTTTGGTGAATGGTTTTCTGGCAGTGTTGGGGCTTCTGATTAGGTTTACAGGAATTTGGCATTCACATGCCCACCCAGTCCGATGTAGATAAGATCCCAATCAGGTGTTGATTACTGGGTTGTTGACAGTCCCATCTCCGGAGAGGACCCATCTCCTGGTGGGGGACACCCTCCTTTGTATTACAGATGGGTGGTTCTCCTATTCCTGGAAGTGGTTTTTAGTTGCACCACTTTTTATTTTGTGGAGGCAGAGGCATTTGATACCGTATATTTTTATACACGATATCTTTCTAAAAAACACGAATGAGTTTCTCAATATTTATAACAAAAACCACTCCAACACTCTGTTCCTTGGGTTATCTCCAAGGTTATCTCTTGCTACCCCACACTCCCAACAGCACAACTTCTCCATATGGCTTTGATATCTCCCCTCCTTCCATATCACAGCCTGCTAATTTGAAGTGCTAGAGAACAAGTAACCAGCTTGCCAGGGCATCTTTGGGCTTTTCATCCTTCTCTCAAGAGTCCACTTCTTGGTTTTGGCCCCCAGAAAAAGAGAAAACCCTTTTTTCCCCAGATCTAATTCATTAAATACAGAACACACAGCTACAATTAGGATGACTACAAGTAGCATCGTTATATTTCTATGAATATTTTTGAAGCAATATAAATTTCTGCCTTTTTTTATTTAATATACTGCTTTACTAACAGACAGAACTGTCTTGTGTCAGATATGCACTGCAGAACTATGTCCTGAGTTTGCTTTCAGGACTGTTGTGGTTTGAAAGTAAAACGAGTGAGAGGCTCCAAGTCAGAAATACAATTTAATGAGAAGAAAAGGGAAAAAAAAGATAAAATAAATGCAATCATAGAAAAGACCACTGACAGAGTCAGAATACAACCTGAGCAGGGTGATGGAAGCAGTCCAGGTGAGGTGGTCTTCCTGAAGCAGTGATCCCATAGAAAGGTTTAGCTCTGGTCCTTTGGAAATCAGTGGATAAGGACTGCTTCTACTGTCCCAAATGCCAGCTTATATCCAGGTGAGAATGCTTGGCTCCTCCCCCTGGGCGGAGCATCTCACAATGGGCTGATGAGTCATACAGGAGGTCCTTGATGCCTTGATGGCCCATTAAAGAGAGATTGCTCCCGGAGGGAGTTATCTATGAGTCTTGCAGTAAAGCATTTGATGGGCCATTAACAGAAGGCACCCCAGAGGGAGGGGGGGCCTGGGAAGAGCACTGCTCCAACAATTGAATTCATCAGTTCATGAAAATGGTGATAGAATACATCCTATACTACAACCCAGGACAAGGACCTACAGAGACTTTAGGAAACTTGGTTTGTGATGGGCTTGTTTGTCTATCTGAAGTAACTGCTCATTCATATGTTTCTAGAAGATGGTTTTTCTAGACCTGGCACCAGACATCCCCCTCCAAATGATTAAACACTTTGTTTACACTGAAAGCAGTATAGCTGATATGCATTCTGTCTCTTAGCCTGTAAGCTTGTAACAAACTGACCACTTTATTCAGCCTCTTGATTTTAACATGGAACATTATTTAGTACCACGTGCAAATTGGCATCTTAACTGTGAGAAAAATAACAACTGATTCATTGTTCAGCTGATGGGAGGAATTACCTTCATCACTGTGTGATTCATCTTGATTCATCTCACACCAAGAATCATGAAGGAATAATTAAAAGCCAACTCAATATAATATAAGCTCTAAGTGGGAAAGCCTGTGCTTAGTACACATTGTTGATGGACAAAAGCAAAGTGTGGGGCTATCCTGTTGCAGAGGAGCAATACTGCAAAGATGGAAGTATGGTTACAGAAATAGATGATTTTCCCCCACCCATGGTTCGCTGTGGAAAGCTGACTCTCAGAGGACAAGGTAGAAAAAGAAACAAGGTAGAGAAAAGGCATAAAAAATTTATTGTAGGCAAAGCAAGATCTGTGCAGGGAGTGACAAAAATTGAACTGCTACATATACTGATGAGACAAATAGGACATGGTAGAGCATCCTAAATCAGTGTAAAGCCTAGTGGTTGCCTGCTTGCACATGAGATAAACAGAGGACAGGTGACAAAAAGGGAAAGCACACAAGTTGGAAGAAAATATGGGGGAAAAGGAGTTAGGAAAGCAACAACACAAAGCAGATACTCCAGGACTCAGTAACACTGAAAGATAGGGATAATGAGAAACACAGCCAGGAAAATAACACGAAGACCAGAAGGATTCAGGTTCCCTGATGGAGTGGGGTAGTTGGGGTGACCTTGTAGACAAATTGCGGAGTATTTATCTGCCACAAAACACTGTTTCTTTCAGGATCATTCTGTGGCCTAGACAAAGGGCTGAATGAGACAAAAAGACAGTGGATATTGTTCCCATGGCACAGCTTTAGCATGTCCAGAAACAGGGGGATTTCTAACCCTGACCTAGAATAGACTAGAAAGCCCTGCTGTGGTGTCAGGGGAACACAGGCAGGGCAGCCCTGCACACCAGGACCAGGTTATGGATTCACTAAGTGAACACTGAAACACTGTAATTGCCATCTGGGCTGCATTATTGCAATATGGGTGTTTTAATGGAGAGTTAAAAGCAGTGCTGACCTTTAAATACCCTAAGTATTTTAAAGCTGTACTAGAAGATTTTACACCAATTATTTATTAGCATTATAAGTAAATGAGTTATTATCATTCATGAATTCTGTAACAGTCAATTTTTTTCTCTGCCCAGAGTCTTGAAGTGCCTATTTCACAATTTCTTAGAGATGTAACCATAGGAACTAAGTAGTTGCCAACCTAAACTCTCACAATTAATAACGATAAGCTTTCACCCTATTGAGTGATAGTGAAATGTATACAGAGCTGATGAAATGCACCTCAAGGGCCATGGGACCCTGAAGGTAGAGGCACATCAAGTGGCTGTGAAACACTCACATGCTGCCTCAGTGAGTGCATTGGCTCAGCTGTGCATTTTTGAAACTCACACACAGAGAAGCGTGCTGTGAAATGGAAGACCAAGACGGCAGATTTTCTGCCCTGGCAAGTAGAGATCCCTCTGAGCTGTAATAGAGAGCAAAGACAGTGTCCTTAACCCACTCCCTGAGCATCACAGAGGAACAGGAAATGGCAATGGAGAGGAGCCACAATTCCCCAGGTGTTGTAGTTTGTTTGAGTTTTATGGTTACTGGACTGTTCTGTATCTCCTTGTTTTGTCTGAGTTAATGGTTTTGTCCCAAAAGTATTCTCCCCCTGAGCTGTCAGTTATACCTACCTCAATCCCTTTTTCCTGAATGTTCTAAGTCAATCTTTCCCTGGACCAATCTCTGTCAAAACCGGTTTTGGGAATTCCCCTAATCCACAATGCACCATTCATCCGTATAATTTGTTTTCTTTCCACTGGTTTCCTATTAGTTCCTAAAGTATAAAACTCTCCCTTGTTCTCCTCCCACACCCTCTCCCTATTGGTCAAAAGTTGCTGCCTACCCCTTGAATTCCCCGTTTATAACCTCCTGTGCCCTGTGCTCTGGGTTGTCAGGGTCTGCAAACATATGCGGGAGACCTGATGGCCCGTTTTAAGGATCTCAGAGTGCAAAAGACACAGCGGGGGACAACTCAGTTTATTCAACAAAAAATGCACCTTTATTTAGTGCCACCAAAATGCAATAGTGGGGAGAGAAATAAAGAATAGTAAGAAAGATAGAAAAGAGGGGAAGGGGATAATAGCTACCAACGTGGAGGGACGAGTCCTCGAGGACGAGATGCTTATAGACACGATCTTCTCCAGTGGGGTGTACATGAAAATGAGCAGGGGTCTCCAGGGTTTTTTTAGGTTGGTCAAGGTGGGGACCAAAGCGAGTGGCACAGAGCCAAAGCAGGAGCCACCTGTGTTGAGGCGAAGCAAGTGGCACAGAGCCAGAGAAGGAGCCACCTGTGTTAAGGCAAAATGTGGGGCACAGAGCCAGAGCGGGAACCACCCGTGTTGAGGTTGGGCGCTCAGGAACAAGCTGCACACCGTACATGTCCGTACTCTGGTATGGACAGACCAGTTTGGGCAAATAGCCTTGGCTCAGTCCACTGTGACCAGTTCCATTGTTCTTGCACTCCGTTTTCATGGAGATGCATACCAGTCCTCCGAGACTTGGCAAACATTCCACCTCAGCCAGGCCAGGGGCTCCTTTCAGAGTCTTGGGTCTCAGTCCTCAATCATTGGAGACGGTTGTGAGGCATATCACATCTTTGGACAGACTCTGACACCACCCCGTGACTCACGACTGACGACAAAGGTTCTCCTCTTAGCAAGGGTCTGCATTGTTATCACGATGTCTTCAGGACTCATTAATGTTGGTAGCATATATCCCAGAAAACAGAGACAGTAAAGAGTGAGAGAGAGAGAGAGAGAGAGAGAGAGAGAAAGAGGGAAAGGAAATATAAAGAAAAGAAAATAAAAGCAAAACAAAATCAATGAATGTTGATTACAACAATTTTTCAAAATACATCACAAAAATCAAAAATCATAATCAATATAAATTGATTATAACTATTTTCTTCAAAATAATCAAAACAAATTCCAAAATTCTCTAAAATTAAACAAAAGCTTAATTTTAAGTACAATATAACATAACTAAAACAAACAACACTAATCAAAACAAACAACAAACAATTTCAAATTAATTTGCTGATGCAGGCCTAATTCTCACTGTTTTGGTAGTGTGTCTCAAGTCAATAACTTTAAGGGTGTCTTTTGCAAAAGAGGTATTAACTAAACTGTGTGCATTCATTATGGATGTCAAGTGTGTCAACTGCTTAATCATTTTCCAATTTAGGATGTATAAAACAAGTGATAAAAGAAAACAAATTAAAACCAAAATTAAAAGGACAACAATTGGATGACACACTTTGTTCAAGATACCTGTAGCAGTAGGTGACCATCCAAAAAGGGTGTCCCACCACCTGTATCCCATCCTTTTTTACCCTTTCTAGAACACAATGTATTTCTTTTACATCATGATGGACTGTTAGTAAAGTTTTCTGTCCATTTTTCTTGATCTTTTCCAAAATTTCTATTAAATCCTGGTGAAGCAACAATTGCTTAATCAAAGTTAGATTCATTCCAATAGGAGCAGGCATCATCTGATGAATCAGTGTAAAATTGGATTGTAAAAGGTGATAGGACGTGACTGGGACTGTGTAAGAAAAGTCACATCTTGTAATTGTGGTAAAATTACAAACACAAAAGTTTGAATGATTCCTAAAATTCACTACTACATTTTCTACAAACACTCCATCACAAGCAGTTCTCACACAAGCACATCCATTGCCTATATACACAAGCACTGTTTCAGGAGCTTCATTAGGGTGTACTTCAAAGTGACAAATGTTTTGCTCTGTGTCTAAGCAGATGTCTTGAGCTATGATTGTATTACTTTCACAAATGAAACCCTGTTGTTCCCTGACAACACAAGATTCTAAATTGACAGTTTGCCATTTTTCCCCAATTTGACGGGCCCATTCCCTATGCTCGGAAGGATAGAGAATGACTCTGTCATGATTCATACCCAATGCAATGGTAGGAAATATCAAATGCACTGAAGCATTGCGTATTGTTAACACAAAAACTGTAACTGTGTTGGTATTGGGGTTATAGGTGAAGTTCACCAAGTTCCACCAGGATTGGAATTCCCTTTCAAAATGATTTGCATTGTCCCAAATTATTTTCCGAATTTCAGTAGGAAAGATGCCTTCCTCACCTTCCCTTATGATTGAGGCAACAACCATCTGCATCCAAAGCTGCGCCTGGATGCAGCCGAAAGCCAAAAAAAATGTTGCTTTGAGCAATGCCAATTGTATAGCACGAAGTGTATCAATTACCAATTTGTGATCATTTACATTTACCTTTTCCCAATTTGGTAATATGTTTGATAGCAACCACTGATGTGTCCCCAAAGCGAACAAAGAGGACTGCAGGGGTTGTTGTAATTTAGTAAAATCTCTAATTGTGGCAACCAATTTATTCATTAATCAATACTGTTTAAAATTCCTGTTTAAAATATTTATCATGGTTTATATGGCCTTCATGTCCCTCGGAGTTCTCCTGTGAAAAGTAAGCACAACAGAATCTGCCACCAAGAGACAGAAAATTAGAATGATGGAAATTATCCAGCGTGTATTTATTTGATACTCTTTCCCTAGAGCATCAAGGAGTACCCATGTGTATTTATTCAGAGGGGGTTTTAGCACTAGGGGTACTTCCCCTTCAGTAGGGAGGTCCACCAAAACAGGTTGTCCAAGGTAACGTGCTGGATTGTTGGAATCCCTTGTTCCCCATAGTGAGGGAATTATGCTTGGAGCTGTCAGGCAAAAAGCAGAAGCATCAGTAAACCAAGAATTTGCTGACTGTTCAGGGGAAAAGGGAGAGGTAATGACTGAGGCAGGTTTGTCTTGGATGCCATCCAAGTTTTCTATTTCTTGTATTGGTAGGTTTTTCACAGCTCCTTCAGTTATTGAAATGATATTACAATAATGTTCAATCTGAGCAAACCACTTCCTTACTGAGGCCCTCTGGGCCACCCTGTCAGGTGAGGGGGTCCCAGTAGTAACTGACTTAATAACTTTGAAAGGACCTCTCAAGACAATTGGTCATTGTCGTGCAATCATCTGCACTTCTATGAGAGCTAGGCTAACCACAAACAAGCCTTTTCCCCAGGTAGTATACCTCTTTTCAGCATCTCTGAAACCACAGGAATAAAAACCAACAGGCCATGTCAGACCCTCAGGACCCCGCTGCCATATGTGTACTGACAACCCTGAGGAGGCAAATCCCCATTTCACCTGGAAAGGATCTGTAGGATGAACAGGGCCAAGGGCTTGGTTAGCAGTTGCTTCAAAAATCAGTAATTGCATTGTTTCTTCCTGAGCAGCAGTCCATTCCCATAGGCAGGTGGCTTTGTGGACACCTTCCAAAAGTTGGCCGAGGGTACAAACTATAGCTAAAGGGTCTCCCCTTTCCAAAGCATTACCTCCTCTGGCCCAGAAAGCTGCACGCTGTGTCAGGGACCATGTGTCAATAGTCTCATTGTTTAAAACTTGTGTAAGGGAATGTTGTGGCTGGTTGCCCAAGGCTGGTGGAAGAGGAGGTGTGTTGGGTTGTCGGTTAGATGGATTCAATGCAATAGGTTTGGGACAGGACCAATTAAAAATTATTTTAGCCAATTTATCATAAGGCAATTTGTCCATTACTTCTTGTGGCACTCTCCTTTTCAGCCCTAGGAACCACAACTGCTGCTGGTTAGAGATTTTTTTTTTTCCCATTTCTGGTTTTTCATTAGGGGAAGCAATGTACCTGACTCCTCTGGGTTTTTTGGGTTTGTCCTCTGAGTGTTTTTCCGGTCCATATTTTCTGCTGTAACTGATTAACTCCTCTGCTACTTCACTCCATATCCAAACTTTACAACTGCTGTTAGATTGTGTGCTAAGAGTAGCAAAAGGCGAGGAGTCAGTAGAGTCAGTGGGACCGGTTTGATCACTTGTATGTCTATCGGCAATTGATGGAGAGACAGGAAGACTGATTCATGATCAGAATTCGATTTTAATCAGGTTTTCCAAGTCTTATATACCATTTCAGTGAGGTTAATAATTTCTACTACAATAATTAGGTTAGAAGATCATACAAGCAACTCATGCATCATACAACATCTTCATCGTAGGGGGTTGATTGAATCTTTTCCCTTAAGCAGGTTTTAATCCCATCTTCTCATAAGCTCAAAGTTGTGTTTGTCCTTGCCACGGCATCCTAGTCACCAGACTAGTTATGCTAATTAAGTCTGTCTTACTCTCAGACTTGTGTATTCCCACATCTCCCCCTTCTGTATTAACTGAAAACACTCCTTTAACAGCCTTATCAATCAATCTCTGCACACATTGAAGCAAGCAAGGTACCATAACTAACATAATTACTATTAAAATCATAATATGCATTCCTATTCTAAGAAAATCTTTTATCCAAGGTGTCAAACCCCAGCCACTAAACAAGTTATCTAGCCAGGATCCAGATTCTACCTTTAGTTTAAACACACTATCCTTCAGCAGCTGAATGCTTTTATGGATAGATTCTGAGTGATTAGAAAGATTCATACAACACATTCCATCAAAATCCTCAGCATCCATGGCCTTGAGCAAGGAGGAGAAAATCGATAGCGGCCCGGTTTTGTAAACTGGCATGCCTTATACTGTCAACATCTGTTAATAAATTTGATAAAACAGAGCTGGTGGCATTCGTCTGTTTTGCCAGCCAGCAGGCTACCTTATTTAATTGACTTAAGGACTTTTTTGCAGCCAGTCCTGGCAAAAGCAAAGAGGCACAGTTCAGCTGGGTCACAGACCACAAAGACAATTCATCATTACAGTATTCATCAAACGCATGCAAGCTGCACCTTATTTTGCGGGGATTCTTGTGCTGTAAAATCATGGATGCATTAGGTGTTAGCACAGTCAGTTGTCCCAAACTACAGGGACCTCCCTTTATGTGTGAAGGGATTGCTGCTCAAGCCCGATCTCCACATACCAGGAACATTCCCGGTGGCAGCCACAGGGGGGCGTTACTGGACTTAGAAGGGCTGCTAGAAGTATAATTACACCAAGAGGTCTGATTCCTATACATGGGGTGACAGGCAGAAACATCCCAAGCCTTAGGCTGATTTTTTCCGGTGTAATCAAAATTGACACAAGAATTCATTTTTACAGAACCCAGGAGTTGTAATACTTGTGGCTCCAAGGGTGTTACAAGAAGGTAAGGAGTCCACTGATCCCATGTATTATCAGGATTTGAGCTCTCTACAATGCTTTTAGTAGCTTCTGGTACTGGCCAGCGATCTAATGGCAAGCCAACTAAACTGGTTGAAAATGGATTTTCTGGGGATGCAGTGGCTAGGCATAAGGTTTCTTGTTTGGTTGCATTAGCCAGGGTTACCCAAATATTCGTTTTGGGTTGATCAACAGGCCATGCTGTGCTACCATGGGCAAGCAATGCTAATAAGCATAGCATCTGATTCAATCCCATGGTTTTTTGCTTGTTTGTTTTGATCTATGTTGTGGAGAAAAAAGATTCCTTTTAGCATATTTTCTTTTTAAAAGATCAGTCAAATATAAGACACTCAATTGTTTTGTCTGCATTTCAGTTTGCAAATATAGCTATTTTTGGATTTCCTCAATACTTGCCTCCTGAGAGTAGGGAGGTGAGGACTATCCTTTTCTTGTGCCTTGGTATAATTTAAATTTCAATGGCTGTTTACCTGAATTACACCAAAAGGACTCTGTACTATCTCTAGTTTTCACACCCTTTATACTGACACAAACCTCAAAGTTCACAGTTTCCTAGACAGGACAAAAGAACATCATCTGCAGTCCGGGTGGGGTTCCTCCTCTTCCTCCTCTCCTGTGGACTCGGTGGTGTCGGCTGCTGGTAGAGGTTCTCGGAAAGGCTTCACATTCTTTGCAGGAATCCAGCGAGGTCCTCTTTCTGAGGAGATGCAAGCAAAACCCCTTCCCCAAGTGATCAAGGGGTAAGGGCCCAGGATTTTACCAGATTCTGGGTCACGGATTAGTACTGGTGGTTTTTCCTTGCAGGAAAGCGATGTGGATGATGCAAAATGCCTAGTCATGGGGGGATTCAAGTTTGCAATTGAACAGTTTAAGAAATTAAAAACGTATAGGGCTTTGCATAGCCTTTCAGTGGGGGTGTCTCTAGCTCCCCCCTTGTGTTGTACCAGAAGGCGTTTGAGACCTTCAGTGAGATAACCTGGGAGGTTGGAATGTGACCTAATATACATAACAAAGTAAGGAGCCATCCTATTGTCTATCAGAGTAACCAGCAGTTTCAACCAGGAAAAAAGTGTCATTTTTAACATTTTTCAAAACAGAATTTTTTGCTCTTTGAACAATACCTGAAACATATGCGGAGTCAGTAACCAGATTAAAAGGTATACTGAACTTCTGAAACACTTTGACCACAGCGGCTAATTCCACTATTTGTGGAGACCCTTCAACAACAGCAATATCAGATTGCCAGGTTCCAGTTTCAGAATCTTTCCATACAATCACTGATTTATGGGTTTCCCCAGAAACATCTGTGAATATTGTCATAGCTCGCAAAGGAGTCTCACTTCTCTTTGGCTTAGGGAGTAAGTTAAAAGAAGAACTTAACATTTGTGTTTAGGTGGATGGATAGATATGTGTCCTGGGTAATCTGCTAAAGCAATTTGCAATTTTTCAGACATCTGCAGCAACCAATTCAAATAAAACATAGTGAGAGGCAGAAAGATGCAATCAAAATCTTTCCCAGCCAAGGAGGTCAGCCTTTGACGAGCTTTGATAATCAACATGGCCATAAGTTCATCCTGCATGGAAATAGTCTTGGGCATATTATTAGGCAAAAAGACCCATTCGATGATTAGTAAAGGGTCTGCTTTTTCCGAGTCCCACTGAAATATTAAAGCATGGGGTTGCTTGCTGGGGTTCAGAACGATTAACCACAATGGTAATTCAGGGGCCCAACGGGCTGATTGTCTCTGAGAGATAGCATCAGCCACTTTCTGAAGCGCAATCTGTGCTTCCTTGTTTAAATGGCTAGGTGATAAAAGGTCGGGCTCTCCCCCCAAGACGGCAAACAATGGCTCTAAATCTGCATTTGAAATCCCAAGCAGGGGATGAACCCAATTTATCGTTCCCAGCAGTTTCTGTGCATCATGTAAAGTTTTGATTTCAGTTGAAATTTGCAAGGGTTGTGCCGAAATAGAATGCATGCTTATTTGCCAGCCCAAATATTTCCAGGGGGATGTCTTTTGAACCTTTTCAGAAGCAGTGGTCAGGCCCGCTGATGTAACAGCCTGGCAGACCACTCGCATTGCTTCCTCCACACAAACCACAGTTTCTGCAGAGATGAGGACATCATCCATATAATGATACGACAGAACATCAGGCATTTTTTCCCGTACTGGACTCAGAATTTTTGCCACATACTATTTGTTATAAACGGGCCAGGAGACCTGCTCCTTTGAAAAGCCTTTATTAGTCAGCTCTTTCAAGGGGGAACTCGAGGGGTCGCCTGCGCCGCCGCTGCTCCTGTCGCCGCTCTCGCTCCTGTCGCCGCTGAGGATCAGGTGTCAGGCGAATCTGCTGGTCTCCCCGCAGCAGAGTCGGGAGTTCCGGCCTCGCGGGAATCCCCAGGAACTCAACTGGGCTCGTGTGGTCTAGGGGCGTCACTTCTTCCCAGTCTCTTTGTGGTTATGGCGAGGCGGCAGAAGCAGAATTTAGTCCTTAGGTAGCTGAGGGTCTTCTCGGTGTTGTAGTGTTTCCCTTTTATCTGGATTTTGTGCTGGGTCCCGGCTTTTGGGTCCGCTTGCCGGCAACTGCACTTCGGTTTGGAGCGATGCACCATGGAAGTCCTTGGATTTTCCTATTAGGCAGGGCCAGTGATTTGTTAAAAAATATGGATATTGATCTAATACCAATATCCAACTATGACGGACAAAGACTCTCTAACAGTTTGAAGTTAGAAAGTGTATGTTTATTACGACGCCGGGCAGCCTGAGGGATAGCTCCCAAATACACACACACAATTTACAGATGATCACAGAGTCTTTTTATGTACAAAAGTGTTGAATACCCAAAACACAAATGCATATTCATGACTCTGGTCCATCCCATTCCCCGCTTCGTATGGTAATTAGCCAAAAAGCAATTCCTTAATTCTTTAAAATTAATATCTCATTCCCCACTTCTTCTTTAAAGTGAGTAAATTCCTTTACTCAGTATAGAGAGTCTTCTTCATCTATCCAAGCCACACAGCTGGTGTCTCTCAAGACTAAGCCATATGCTTTTGATAGTGAGGTTAAGGCTGTTACTCCTCGTAGAATCCTCCAATTCCAAACAAGTATTGCAACAGATAAAATTAAACTTATACTAACTAAAATAAGCAACAAAACTATGGGGTGGACTAAGGTGTTTAGTATACCAGTTGCTGTTGGAGACCACCCAAAAAGAACATCCCACCAATGATGAGACAAATGTTCTTCAAACCTTTTAAAAACTCCTTTGATGGTCTCTGTATCATGGTGAATTGTAATTAATGTCTTTTTGCCCCCTTCTCTGATTTCCTTTAAGATTTCTCTCAGTTCAGGATGTTTCATCAATTGAGCAACTAGAGTCAAATTCATCCCTATGGGCACAGGCAGTATCTTCTCTACAGTGGTTCTTTATATATTGTTGTGATACTACAGGTGCTCGATAGGAAAAATCACATCCCTTAATTCTGACAAAACTGCAAACACACAAATTGAATTTGGTCTCCCTTACAATTTGGCTGTCTATTCTTATAATGGGGCACGCTGTCCTTAGACAGACACAACCTTGTCCTGTATACACCAATGAAGTTTTCTGTTCGCCTGGATGCGTTTCAAAGTGACAAATATTTTGATCTGTATCTAAGCAAGTGTCTTTGACACCTTCCAATGTCCCCTCACATATGTATCCTAGTTGTCTCCTCGCAGTGCAGGGCTCTAGATTAACAGTTTGCCATTTTAATCCTAAGGGGACTATTGGATGTATCAGGTCCACTGAGGCATCAAGTGTGGTTATTGCACACCCCTCTATTTTGAGCCTAAACTGTGGACATTGACTCAAGCATTTGTCACAACACTCAGGACTAATGCGGATGGATCTCATGGGTGGGTGGTAAGCCTTGTGGAACCCATCCTGTACGAATGCATATTTACATCCCCAAACATTTCTTCCTTCCCACAAGCTTGCATTCATGACTTTTAGCATCTTATTTAGAGCCTTACGAGAGTAAGCATCATAAGCTCTCCCTTGACACCTATTTATCTCAGTCACATTGTACCTGCGTGGTACTGCATTGACTGTCATTATGGTTAAGGGAATTACTGCAATAATTACAACTTTCTACATAATGTCCATACTGTCAATACATCTACTCGTGATTCCGAGCGAACTTCAGCTTCAGTTCATTATCGCCTGGTGTGATTTTCTAGATTCCTTCTGGGGCTTTCTTCACTCGGGAGTGATGGATCCAGGCCTTCTGTTCCTTGACCTTGATTGCAGTGAAGGTAGTAAGAAGCACCTGGAATGGTCCTTCCCACTGTGGTTCCAAGGTCTTTTCTGCAAAAGACTTAATATATACATAATCCCCAGGTTGTATATCATGTACTGGCCCATCTAATTCCCTGTTTTGAGCTCCAGACACATGTTTCTCAATTTCTCTGAGTTGTCTATTTAGTGCCCCTACTTGCATGGGTGTTGTTCCTTCTTGAACTGCATATGGCCTTCCATATAATATTTCAAAAGGGCTCAGTTTCTCTTTTGCCCTTGGTTTTGTCCGAATTCGCAATAATGCCAGTGGGAGAGCCTGGGGCCAGGGCAAATTTGCTTCTTGCCCCAGTCTCACTATTTGTTCAAGTGGTTCATTTTTCCACTTGGCCACTAGATTGAGGGTGATATGGGGTGAAATACAGTGTGGTCCTCTATATGAGGATATGGTGGCTGGAACTCCAAAACGAGGTATTATTTCTTGCAACAGTGCTTTGGTTACCTCTCGGGCCTTAGCTCTTTTAGCAGGAAAGGCTTCTGGCCATCCTGAAAAAGTATCAGTTAACACCAATAGGTAACGATATCCTCCCCTCCTGGGCAGCTCTGTAAAGTCAATTTGCCATTGTTGCCCAGGTCCACAGCCTTTCCCAATTTGTCCCACTTTAGGCTTTGGGGTGTTTTTGGGATTAGTTCGGAGGCAAAGACTACACTGACAAGTTACTTGTCCCCAGTGTGTTTTCTTATGTTCCCTCTGTACTAATGACCACAACAAATAGGAGGGTACTACAAGTTTTCCTTCTTTTGTCACAGCCCATCCCTCCTGGTTATAACTTGCCTTTTCTGCCTTAATAAGTCTCTTATCCTTTTTGTTGTATATTGGCTTACCTTCAATAGAAATCATCAGTTATCTTACTTCTTGCTGCTTCTTTTGCCTCTCTATCCGCCAGCATGTTCCCCTCTTCCAACTCCGAGCTCACTTTCTGGTGTGCCTTGATGTGCATGATGGCTACCTCTTCAGGCAGTTGCACTGCATCTAACAGTCTCAATATTTCTTGTGCGTGTTTAATGTTCTTTCCTTGTGAGTTTAACAGTCCTCTCTTTTTCCAAATGGCTCCATGTGCATGAACTACTCCAAATGCATACCTTGAGTCCGTATAGATGTTAATTCTTTTTCCTTTTGCCAGCTCCAGAGCTCCAATTAGGGCAATTATCTCAGCCTTCTGTGCAGAGGTATTTGTTGGTAATGGTTTGGACTCTATTACCTTTCTGCTTGTGGCAACTGCATACCCAGCATGTCTCTTTCCACTGATGACATAGCTGCTCCCATCAGTCATTTTCAAGCGGGGTATCTTTCAGATCCAGGCGACTGGAGTAGGTGGCTTCAATGGTCTCCAGGCAATCATGGATCACTGGTTCTCCCATACTGCCGCTGAGGAAGGAAGCTGGGTTCACAATGTTAGTTACCACAATCTCAACATCATCTTGTTCCACCAGTATAGCTTGGTACTTCAGGAATCTCTGTGGGGAGAGCCAGTGCCCCCCCTTTCGTTTCCAGGACTGTAGACACTGTGTGAGACACTAGCACATCTTCTGACCCAGGGTGAATTTGCGTGCCTCTTGGATGTTCACTGCCACTGCTGCGACGGCTCTGAGACACCCTGGCCACCCCTTAGCTGCCGTATCCAGCTGTTTAGAGGCGTAGGCAACTACCCTTCGATATGGACCCAGATTTTGTGCTAGTATCCCTAAAGCCATCCCTTGCTTCTCATGAGAAAACAAAAAGAATGGCCTACTAACATCTGGAAGTCCCAAGGCTGGTGCTGACATGAGGGCCTTCTTTAGCTGGTTTGGTCCATTGAAGATCTCTGCTTCCTTCCGTGATCAAGGCATACAGAGGTTTAACAAATAATCCATAATTATCCTGTCATACCTAAAAAGGTTCTCAGTTCCTTCACTGTCTGAGGCTTTGGGGTCTGGTATATTGCCTCTTTGCGATCTTGCCCTAGGGTTCTTTGTCCAGCACTCACTTCATAGCCCAGGTCACTATTTGGGCTTTCTTTTGAGATACTCGATACCCCTGCAGGCCCAAAAAGTTTAGGAGGCTTACCGTCCAGTCCACGCATGTTTCCTGGGTCTGGGTGGTATTAGGAGGTACTGGAGCAAGTGTCCTTCTCCTGGTGGAGGTACCCAAGACTCTAAGTCCTTTGCAAGCTGCTCCCCAAATATAGTGGGTGAATTCTTGTACCCCTGGGGAAGCACACACCATGTGAGCTGGTTCTTCCGTCCTGTTTTGGGGTTCTCCCACTCAAATGCAGAGATTTTCTGGCTGGCTTCATGGAGAGGGAGGCAAAAGAAAGCATCCTTCAAATCTAAAACGGTAAACCAGGTTAGTTCGGGAGTTAAACAATTTAACAAGGTATAAGGATTAGCAACTACTGGATACAAGTTTAAAGTTATCTTGTTAACAGCCCTTAAGTCCTGTACTAGCCTGTATGAGCAGTGGGGCTTCTTCACTGGCAGGAGAGGAGTGTTGAAATCAGAAAGTTCTCAATAATTGGACTAATTCCTTCTCTATCTTCTTTCTTTTGGGGGTTATTGTTTAACTTTTACTGGCTGTTCTCCTTCTTTAAGTTTGATTTGTACTGGTAGTGCATTCTTTGCCTTGCCTGGTATGTCAGAAGCCCACACTCCAGGAAACACTTGATACTTTTTTTTTTTTTTTTTTTTTTTACCTCCACCTGCTCTAGCAGTTTTGTGCCCAGAAGTGCAGATGGAGCTTTAGGCATATATAAAAATTGAAGAATTTTTTATTATTTCCCAATTTATTCTCCAGTGGTTCACAAAAGTAACCTCTTTCAGATTGGCCAGTCGCTCCTTTTGCCATAACATAGTCATTGGTTACAGGTATTAGGACCTTATTTAGCACTGAAAATGTTGCCCTGCTGTCTATTAAGAATTAAACTCTTCAGGCCTCATCCAGTAAACCTTCTAGATTCCGGCTGTCTGGACCCTGGATCTTCTGGAGTTTCCACCTGATGTCTCTTGTAGACTGTCCTCAAAATAAATTTATTAATTGCTGTGTCCCTTCATTAGATCCAGGATCCAGGGTGGTGTGTCGGTGCATCGCATCTTGCAGGTCATCTAGAAATTCACAAGGTGTTTGGGAGGGGCCTTGTTTGACAGCATATAGTGCTGACCAAATTATGGTTTTGAAGATTGCTCTTTTTAGCCCTTCTACTATCAATTTTTGGTATGTTTTTAATTGTCCCAACCCCTCATCATTATTAGGATCCCAGCCTGGGTCTTTAGCCACTTTCAAAACTAATTGCTTTTCAGTTTCTGTTAAGGCATCAAGCAGCAATTGGAGGTCTGCCCAATCAGGTAAATGCTGCTTAATAATAAACTTCATTTTCTTAGCAACCCCTATTGGATCACTTCGATAACCCTTAGCACTCTTTTCCCAGATCTCTAAATCAATTGAGGAAAAGGGAACTTTAATCAGTTTTGTTTCTCCATCAGAGGTCATTGCTTATCTGCTTGTATGTATGCTTGTATGACCCCTGTGGTTTGTTTTCGGGCCCTGGATGCTATAGACCCTTGTGGGGGAAGTTTGGGGGCTGACAGGGGAAGTTCAGGTTCATCCCACTCACTGTCACTGCTAGGCAGTGGTGGGTATGGTTCAGGAGTGGGTGGAGAAATCCCTGCCTTAGTTGCTGTCCTTCCAAGGGAAGATGAAGTCTGCATTTCCCCTCACCCTCCCCCTTTCCTGTCTTTTTGGAGGTGGTTTAAGTATGTCTTCTGTCTCCTGTTCTAAAGCCTCTACTTGATATACCCTGTCAGGATGCGTGCACCTCTGATTTATAGAGCAGGTGCTGCAGCAACGTTTGGGCTTCCCTTTAGTAGCTTTATTGTCCTTTTCAAGGGCCAGTACTAAAGGATCAGATAGAGGCTTCATTCCACAATCCCTTTGCTACTCAGGGTGATCTCGAAGGCTGAAAAACATATCTGCATATGTCACTTCTGACCACCTTTGTTCCCGCCGGAGGAAAAGCATTAACTGTAATAGTGTCTCATAGCCCAGTGTACCATTTTCTGGCCACTTCACTCCCTCATCAAGTTTATAGAGTGGCCACCACTGTGTACATAACTTAACCAGCTCCCTCCTGGTTTCTGTACCATCACAACCCACCAGCTCTTTCCAGTGTGTTAAAATGCACCCCAAAGGGCTTCCTCTGGCAATCTCTTTGCTTTCATTTGCCCCCATATTCAGGATCCTATTTTTCCCAATGCCTTTTGACACACAAAAAAAAGAAAAAAAAGAAAAAAAGAACAGAGAAAAAAAAAATTCCTCTTAAAAAAACCCACTACACAATCAGCCAGGCACTTGACCCCAAATTGCTGGTTATTAATCCCTTATTAAACCGGGTCTTCTGTTATGCCTTGCCTTGGGTATATTACTACTAAAATAATTAAAATTAACGAATGTGAACTTTGCAGAGTATCAACCGAGTTCTCGCAGGAATCCAACGATTCTACTAAAATCCCGGCCACCTTGGCTGGCACTGGGCTTTCCGTTCTCTGCACACAATCAAAAGCTGCTAGACCGGGTTTCCCTTTTCTGCAGGGACCTGGCTTCAAACACCAACAGTTTTAGGCTCACAAAAGAAACAGCCGGGGTCCCTTGCGCCCCTAAACACATTGAACCAAAAAACAATTTAACAAGGTCTCGCCAAAATTCCCACGGATTTCAGCCAGGACGTAGCACAGACCCTTCCGCAGGAAAGCGGGGGGAGACCTTGATCTTACACTGCTTTTCTGCTCCTCTGTGGTTGAGGACTAAGCCACCAGCACTTTAAGATACTACCACACACTCTGGCAACTGCAAACTTCATAGATAGATAAGAATATCTCTCTTTAACTAAAACATCCACTCGCCAAAACCTCTCGGCGTTTTACAAGGAGCTATGGGACGTGGCTTGAGGTTGCGCAAGCCTAGATTCCTCTGCGGTTACCGGGGAAACAAATCACCCCCAATCACCGCGGCTGTGTCGGGCATTCACTTTGAAAAGGAAAACCCCTTACCCTTGCTTGTTTGTTTTTTTTTGTTTGTTTGTTTTTCCTTTTTTTTCCTTTTCTTTTAAACAATTTGTTCACCCACAGATGTTTTTCTACTAAACAACACACTGATTCAAATTACAGATACACTTCAATCACGACATAAACTTGCAAAACTTCCAAAAACACTCACAAAGGTTAGTAACACGCAGCAAAGTCACACAAACCAAAACGCGTACTACACAAGCTTTTACAAACCACAACATATACGGTACACAAATGATTCTTTTCCTCACCAAAACGCACACAATCACCAAACCACAGGACCACCACACACACACCTTCGGTGCGGGACCACGACCCAAGACAGCACCTTCCGTGCCCCAAAACTCGGGCCGGCCTTTCAGAGTATGGATCACCAAGGCGCACCTTTAAACTACAAGCCGAGATCGGAGCCACCACTGTTCCCCAAACCAACAAAACCTGCAGCCCTGGGGCCGCTGCTGCCCTCCCCTCTACGGGAGGGAGCTACAAGTTACCAGCTCTACCTGGAACACAACCAACCATTTACAAGACTCCGCGGAGTTTCCAAAACCCAGTCAGGCTTCTGCTTTGCATAAGACGTCTCTTATGACTTATAAGCCGCCTCTATTCCAAGGTACCTGTTCCCAATATTTTAAACATACCTTTTGTCCGTAGTTCCAGCAGGCTCTGGTCTTTCCCCGGGGTGTCAGCGGGGCCGCGGGAGCCCTCTTCCCAGGAAATTCTGGGCGGGCGCCCTGAGGGGTCCCAGACCCCGATGGCCCCCTCGGCCAGAGAGAGCAGTGTCCTGCCGCGGTCGCCAAAATGATTTGTTAAAAAAATATGGATATTGATCTAATACCAATATCCAACTATGACGGACAAAGACTCTCTAACAGTTTGAAGTTAGAAAGTGTATGTTTATTACGACGCCGGGCAGCGTGAGGGATAGCTCCCAAATACACACGCGCAATTTACAGATGATCACAGGGTCTTTTTATGTACAAAAATGTTGAATACCCAAAACACAAATGCATATTCATGACTCTGGTCCATCCCATTCCCCGCTTCGTATGGTAATTAGCCAAAAAGCAATTCCTTAATTCTTTAAAATGAATATCTCACCAGCAGTTCGAGGAGCTGGCGGGAACGGCGACAGCCTAGCCCGACGGAAGGGGAAGGGAACCCGGGGTTTTAGAGGGGGTATACAACTTGGAATAAGGTTTTGAGGGTACAAATTTTGGTACAAACAGCATAACTTTCTTAACAGACAGGTTACAACTGGCATAACATTTTAAACAGCATAACTTTCTTAACAAATGACAGACTGTGTCAAAAAAGGGAATTTCTTACATTTCATTTATTTCAGTCCCTCCTCTATTTCTTTGATCGGGCCTTTGCCCGCATCAATTGGCAGTTTTTGATTCATTTAGTTTTTTTTTTTAGTTTGAGGTTCTAACTAAAGTAAAACTATTCTCTTATAGGGCACTTTCCAGTTAGGCGCTGCTTAAATGTTGCAGCATTTCATGCAATCTAATACTGCTTTATATCAAAACACGTGGGATTTGCATGAGTGTGAACTCTTATAAGGGACTGCAGGTTCTCCCCGTCATAGATGGGATGGTGTGTAGTTCTCCCAAGAGTCCAGTATGAACCATTGTCTCGATCTCACCTGGTCTTGCCTCTTGGGTTGGGGAAGTGGGACAAAAGCTCTTAGAGCATGCTCTTTCGATGTGTTTGCTCAATAGGACTATGTTTTAGTCCTCCCAAGAGTCCAGTATGAACCATTGTCTCGATCTCACCTGGTCTTGCCTCTTGGGTTGGGGAAGGTATTTAGCTGGCCTTATGGAGTTCCTTTCAGTGTATTCCCACTTCTTTTTCAGTTTTTGATTAGCCCTTCTGTGGTGTGCCCTATAAGAGATCTGTAATGATATTATCACAACTTTTTTTTAAAACAGCTTAACACTTCATGATATTTTAGAACAACTTACAGAGAACATTTTTAAATGACAGCTTTTGATAACAACTTGGAAAGATTTTGAACAACGGGTTTTTTGTTGTTTTTTTGTTTGTTTGTTTGTTTGTTTGTTTCTAATTGGGCTTTGGTTGTCTTTTGAAGGTTATTTTAAGTGTGTCTGGGTCTCTAATGGTGGTCTATTTGGAGGGAGTCTTTGCTGGGGTATCAGAGTCACTGGGAAGTGGCAATGGTTTTTTTATTCGGGATAGTTGTGTATGGTGAAGCCCCTATGTCTGACCTTGGTCGAACTCAGATTTTCAAGAGTGCTAGGGGCAAACATTTTAGCCAATTCATTCCAGTTTTTGTTATTAATTTAGTTAATACATTTTTGAAGGTTTTATTTATTCTCTCAATTCTTCTTGAGCTTTGAGGATGCCAGGGTGTATGTAACTGCCATTTCATTTCTAAGGCTTTAACAACATCATGCAGGACTTGTGCTACAAAGTGGGGGCCTCTGTCTGAAACGATGTTATTTACCAGTCTATATCGGGGGATGATGTGTTCTAGTAGTATCTTTATTACTACTTGTGCTGTTTCCCTTTTTGTAGGGAAGGCTTCCACCCAATGCGTTAAGTGATCAACTATAACCAAAAGATGCTTATGTCCCTGTACTGGAGGCATTTCTGTGAAGTTTGTTTGTATATTTTGAAAGGGTCTTAATGCTATTTGTCTTCCCCCTGGTGTGGGCTTTCTTATTACTTTTTGATTTACTTTTTGACAAATTAGGCATCTTTCAGTAACTGCTCTAGTCAGGTTATAGATTCCAACACATAGGTGTTCTCTCAGAAAATCATTACACAACTCTTGGGTGCCCCAGTGAGTTAAGTTGTGTATTTCTGCCAGCATTTTTCGAGCTATTGCCTTATTTAGGAATTTCTTTCTATCTGGGGTCAGCCATTCCCCTTGCTTCCTTTGGTGTAAACCTAACTTTTTTATTTTTTGTAATTCATTTTTATTATACATTGGTTTATTAATTTTGTCAGCTGGTATATCATTCAAGGTAAGAATTTTTATTGGTTCTCCCAGCTTTTGAGCTGCTAGTTTGGCTGCTTGATCAGCTACTTGGTTGCCCCTTCCTTCAAATGTGTTTCCTTTTTCATATCCTTTGACATGTACAATTGCTATTTCTTGGGGCTTTGTAAGAGATTCTAATATTAATTTAATTAATTCTTTATGTATCAGATCTTTCCCTTTTGAATTTAGGTAGCTTCTTTTTTCCCAGATCTTTCCAAATGTATGTACTATTTTAAATACATATCGCAAGTTTGTGTAGATTGCACCTCGGTCTTGTTCTAATAAATCTAGTCTCCTTTTGAGAGCATAGACTTCACAACACTGGGCAGACCAGTTTGGGGGTAGTTTTTCTTTTTCTGTAACTTTTAAATTGTTTCTTTTTTTACCTTCGACTATTGCATAGCCTGATATCCTTTTTCCTTCAGTCAGCCTAGATGATCCATCAATAAATAGCACCCTCCCATATGGTAGAGGTATATCTTCAAGATCCTCTCTTGCTTTTGTTTGTAAATCTATGATTTCTATGCAATTGTGCTCTAAGTTTGGTGTGGGTTCCCCTGAGAGGGACTGGGCAGGATTTAGACTTTTTGATGTAGTTAGCTCTAAATCACTGGTGCCGGTTAAAATCACTTCATATTTTAAAATTCTAGAGTCAGTCAGCCATTGTTGAGCCTTTTGGCTCAACACTGTCCTGAGATCATGGGGTGTGTGTGCAATGATTTTTCTTTGCAGTGTCAGCTTTTGTGCTTCCTCTACAAGAACAGCTGTGGCTGCTACAGCCTGGAGGCAAGCCGGCCACCCTCTTGCAACTGGATCCAGAAGTTTGGAAAGATATGCGACAGGCTTTTTGTGTCCTCCCCATTCTTGGGTTAATACTTCATAAGCTATTCCCCCTTCAGAGTTAATGAATAGGTCAAACTTTTTCTTAAGGTCTGGGAGACTCCGGACAGGGGCTGAAGACAATTTTGTCTTTAGGTCTTTCAACTGTTCTTCATCTCTATCTGTCCATTTCACAGGTTCAGGTTGGACTAATTTCTCATATAGAAATTTAATACTTTGGGAATATTTTTTTTCCCACAGCTTGCAATAACCAAATAGTCTTAATAATTTTCTTGTATCTTTCTTTGTGGTTGGAGCTGGGACTGAGAGCATACCTGAGATTCTCTCAGGGCTTAATTTCTTACACCCTTCCCCAATGAGGTGTCTGAAGCAGGTGACCCACGATTCTATAAACTGCAGTCTGTTCTTTGACACTTTGAGGCCTTTTTCCTCTAGAAAATTCAGTAGATTAATACTGGTTCCCTTCACTTCATCCTGCTTTTTCCCCGACATTAGGAGGTCATCTACATACTGCAGGATTTGCACACCGTTTTTAGGGATAAACTGTCTCAGTAACTCTTCTAGGGCTTGCCCGAAGAGGTTTGGGCTTTCAGTGGACCCCCGAGGAAGACGAGTCCATCTCAGTTGCTGCCCTCTCTTACTTTCAGGGCACTCCCACTCAAAAGCAAACCAATCTCGGCCCCCCTCTGCCAAAGGACAGGTCCAAAAAGCATCCCTTAGATTTATTACAGTAAACCAGGACTGCTCTCCAGGAATCCTGCTCAGGAGCGGGTAGGGGTTTTGTACCACCGGGTGCCTGGTAATTGTCTTTTTGTTCACTTCTCTTAGGTTTTGCACTGCCTTTTTTACAGCCAGAATAGGAGTGTTGTGGGGTGACATACAAGGTTTTAATATTCCTTCTGTGAGTAGATGGGTTATAATTGGGGTTAGTCCTTTTTTCCCTTCTAGAGAAATAGGATATTGCCTGACCCTTATAGGAGGTGTCTTTTCTTGTATTTTTATTTCTATAGGTGGGATATCTAAATATCCATATTTTCTCTCCTCAGCCCAGACCTCTGGCCTGACTTCCCCTAAGTCTCTAACAGTCAGCCTCATGATTTGTAGCACCATTCTTCCTTTTCTAGGAAGAATCCTTACTCCTAACTGAACTTGCAGGTCCTTTCCCAGCAGGTTACTGTCTACTTTGGGTAGATATATCGAATTAGTGACACATCTTTTGGAATTTTCTTTAATTTCTACATTTTTTATAACTGAAGCCTTGAAAGGCTCCCCTTCTGCTCCTAGGACTTCACATGTCTTTCTTCTAATCGCAATTCCAACTGGAAGTCGGTTAATACATGATTTATCTGCACCAGTATTCACTAAAAACTCAAACTCTTCATGTTGGGGACCTACTTCAAAATTTACTATGGGCCCTTCTTGATGTTTCATGGGGTCCCCTAACGCATAGAGCCCATGACACCCCCAATCCTCCTTGACCTCCTTCCTCAATAATTTTTCTAATGCCTCTTGTTCCCTCATGACAGTCTCATCAAATGACATTTTTTTGCAATGTTTCTTAAAGTGTCCTATTTCTCCACAATAATAACAGGCTCGGGTCTCTCCTGGTCTCTGAAGAGTACCCCAAGGTGGTGGGTTCCTTCCTCTTACCTTTCCTGGTAAGGATTTTGTGTTTCCTTCACCCTTAGTATCCTTTCTGAGATCCTTTACACTTTCCCTGGCCACGGCTACCATAATCCTGGTTTTTGCCTTTGTTTTTTCTTCTTCTCTCCTAAGGTATACTCTTAGGGCTTCCCTTAATAATTCATTTATTTCTCGGTCTTGCCAGTCCTCCATCTTTTCAAGTTTTCTTCTGATATCTGGCCAGGATTTTGTGACAAACTGTAATTTTAATAATATCTGTCCCTCTGGGCTATCTGGATCCAAATTAGAATATTGCTGGAAATTCCGTCTGAGCCTGCTCAGCCAGGCTGCTGGGGTTTCATCTTTCTCTTGGGTCCTGTTAAAAGCTAATTTGGTGTTGCTACTTCGGGGAACTGATTCTTTAATACCTCTTATCATTAGGTTTCTATAATCTTCCATATTTCTCCTCCCTTCTCCTCTGTTTGGGTCCCACCCTGGGTCAGCTATTGGCAACTTCTGGTCACTGGGGGGGCCCATTCGGTTTTCTCTTTCCCAGATGCGCATTCCTGCTGCCCTAACCAGCCGAACCTCGTCTGGATTGAAGAGTATATTTAAGATGGAGTTTAGTTCTCCCCATGTATAAATATTTGGGCCCAAAAACTGGTCAATCTGGTTGGCAATTCTCACTGGGTTTTCAACTAGATTCCCCAGCTCTTTCTTAAAACTTCTGACTTCTGACGCTGTTAAAGGTGTATTGACAAATCCTATTCCTCCAACTGCCCCACCCAATGGGACCTCCCTTAGGGGAAAGAGTTTGGTTTTTGACTTGGTGTTACTGTAAGGTCTTTCTGGGTTTTTTATTGCCTGACAGGATGCATTGTTAGGTGCCAGACCTAACTCCCAGCTGTGAGGGGGTGCAGGGATTGTGGATGGTGAAGGAGAGGAGGTTAGACCAGTGTTAGGGAATGGCAGAGGGTAAGAGGGGTTATAAATTGGAGGGGGGTAAGCTGGGGAAGGAACAGGGATTACAGTTTGGGAAGGTATGATTTTTAGGTGAGGTTGGAGGATTACTTCGGGATAAACTGTAGGAGGAGGCAAATGTTCTAAGGGGTCCCAATTATGGCTAGCTTCTTTTTGGTTCTTCTGCTTTTCATTCCTTTGTTTCCCTTGCTGTAACTTACATATTTTTGTTGTTTTATTTTTGACTACTTGTTTTTGCCAACAGATAGCATAGAGTATCTGTTCAATACTTGAATCTCCTCGAGATTTCAAGTATTGAGTTAATTGTGAACACATCCAGGGGTCTCTAGTTCCACACCATGGCCATTTTGCAGGTAAATTTAGGTTAGGCCAAGCTTCTATGCAATAATGGATCATCTTGATTCTGTCTAAGCTTTTAGTGGCCTCATCAACCTCCCATAGTTCTAACATTTGTCCTAGTGGACTGTCTGGTGGAATATTTCTTATCTTTTTCTCTCTTTTCTCCTCAACTGGCTCCACTCTACTTATGTACGCCCCCATTTTCACTGGGTCTCAAATAAAAACTACGCTGTTCCTACTCTGACAGAAACTTTACTTCAGGGCAACACAAAGCAAAATTATTTGACTTTGTTTTAATTAAACTTCTTTAAGGTGCCCCTACACATACACAAGTTTAAAGGCGGGCAGCCCAAATTTTAACTCTCACTCACTCTTTGAGCACTCGTAAGTAGCCCCAGGGACCCTCTCTTAGGGTTTGGGCACTACCCCTGCCAGTGCTCGGAATGCCCCACAGGTAGCCTGGTGACCCGCCTTTAGGGCCTCAGCCACTACCCCTTAGCAAGACCTTCCTTTACTCCCCTGCACCCGGACAGCGTACCTCTTCTCTGGGCACCCCCGACCAGTTCTACCTCTCGAACTCGGAAAGCGTACCCAAGATACCCCCGACCAATGCAGACTCTTTTATCCCAGCACCCCGACAGCTACCCCAGCCAGTCTCCAAAGCACCCCGAAAGCAGCCTATCTTTGCTACCCCAGCCGGTACTCAGACGCTCTGGGCCGTAGCCTCAGCCAGTGCTCTCTTTCTCTCCCCACACCCCGGTAGTTACCCCAGCCAGTGCCAACTCACAAGCCCCGAAAGTAGCCTGGGCAACCCGCCCTTAGGGTTCCAGCCGCTACCCCAGCCAGCGCTAGTCTCCTGTGACACCCCGGGCTATAACCTCAGCCAGTGTGGTACGTGCTTCCCACTGCTCGAGCCCTTTTTCACGCTTGAAATTGGCCCAAGTCTTTTCTGTCACTTACTTCTTTGACGTGCCACTTACTCTCTCCTCCGCACGTCCGGAGGGGGCGCCTATGCCCCTGGAGACGCCTCAGTCTCTCTCAGTTCACTCACTTCCTGCTTTGGGGGTCCGAGCTGCCGGACCCCCTCTCATTCACTCCACACTCGCTCGTCTCCACTCCCGCCACCGGTTGTTCTTACCGATGCTCCTCAGTGGCGTCCCGCGAGGCTAGCGAGCATCGTCCTCTGGTCCGGGATGTCCAGCTGTCCAGGAGGTCCGAGGTCGGGCTGCGCCTTCCCGTCCTGGTCCTCTTCTGGGCGTGGCTTAGATCCCGGCAAGCCCCCAAATTGTTATAAATGGGCCAGGAGACCTGCTCCTTTGAAAAGCCTTTATTAGTCAGCTCTTTCAAGGGGGAACTCGAGGGGTCGCCTGCGCCGCCGCTGCTCCTGTCGCCGCTCTCGCTCCTGTCGCCGCTGAGGATCAGGTGTCAGACGAATCTGCTGCTCTCCCCGCAGCAGAGTCGAGAGCTCTGGCCTCGCGGGAATCCCCAAAAACTCAACTGGGCTCGTGTGGTCTAGGGGCGTCACTTCTTCCCAGTCTCTTTGTGGTTATGGCGAGGCGGCAGAAGCAGAATTCAGTCCTTAGGTAGCTGAGGGTCTTCTCGGTGTTGTAGTGTCTCCCTTTTATCTGGATTTTGTGCTGGGTCCCGGCTTTTGGGTCCGCTTGCCGGCAACTGCACTTCGGTTTGGAGCGATGCACCATGGAAGTCCTTGGATTTTCCTATTAGGCGGGGCCAGCAGTTCGAGGAGCTGGTGGGGAATGGGGACAGCCTAGCCCGACGGAAGGGGAAGGGAACCCGGGGTTTTAGAGGGGGTATACAACTTGGAATAAGGTTTTGAGGGTACAAATTTTGGTACAAACAGCATAACTTCTTAACAGACAGGTTACAACTGGCATAACATTTTAAACAGCATAACTTTCTTAACAAATGACAGACTGTGCCAAAAAAGGGAATTTCTTACATTTCATTCATTTCACCATTGGCATATGGTCGGGCTGTGTCGCAATCCTTGAGGCAGTACTAACCAATGATATTGATCAAGTGGTACCTGCATATTAATGCTTGGCACAGAAAAGCCAAATTTGGGTGCATCATCTGGATGCAGCGGTATATCAAAAAAGCAATCCTTTAAATCAATCACTATTAGATGCCAATTTCTAGGGATCGTAAAAGGAGAAGGGAGCCCTGGTTGTAGGGGCCCCATTACCTCAATTGCCTCATTTATTTTCCTCAAGTCATGCAACAGCCTCCAGCCCCTAGACCGCTTTTTAATTGTGAACACGGGTGAATTCCAGGGACTATTTGATGGGATTATATGTCCCTTTTTTAGCTGTTCTTGTACAAGTTTTTGTAATACGTGCAGTTTTTCTAATGACACGGGCCATTGATCTACCCAAACGGGATTGGAGGTTTTCCAGGTTAGTTTGGGGGTGTCGCGTGCACCAATGATCCTTATGCAAAATTTGACTGCATAAAAATTCCCCACTGTGATAAAACATCTCTCCCCCACAAGATTAGGGGAGCTGAAACCACAAAGGGTCTGACAGTTGCTACTCTCCTCTCAGGTCCTGTAATTTGTACCAAGTGTTGGCTCTGATAGCTTTGACTGTTCCCACCCACCCCTGAAAGGACTTGGGGAATCGGCATTAGTGGCCAATCATTAGGCCATTGACTTCGACAGATAAGACTAATGTCTGTGTCAGTATCAGTAAGTCCGGTTAGTATTAACTCCTTGCCTTTCAGAGACACATTGCATTGGCATGTGGGACGCTGAGAAGTGATACGTTGTGTCCAGAAAATCTGTGGCACCCCTGTGTAACCAAACCCGCCCCCCCTCTGTGTAGCTATCGAGGGTGCGGACAAAGGGTCTGTCTGGAAAAGTACAAGCTGAGCAATTTTGCTGCCTGCAGGGATCACGCAGGGGGGCTGCGGACTCCAAGCCATAATTTTTATTTCCCCAACTGCATCAGAGTCAATGACTCCTGGCAAAATAAATAGACCTGTTACTGAGGTAGAAGATCTACCTAAGAGCAAAGCATGGTAGCCCTGTGGCAAAGGACCACAGATCCCTGTGGGGAGACAAAATACAGAGCTGTTGGTTAACGCTACTGTGTTACTGGTTGATATGTCCAACCCGGCGCTTCCTGGAGTGGCTGCCCGTAGTTCTGCGATGGTCCGGGTGGCGGGGGCTGGGCTGGCTGGAAGCTGAAGGTCAGTTCTGGCAGCTGTGCCTGGGGAGGCTGTGGAACTTGTGTCTTCACGCGTCGCCATCCCGCGCTGCGAGATGAGCTTCCCTGCAAAGGCTGGCCATTTTTGTGAAATTTAGAGCGACAGGAATTAGCAAAGTGAGGACTCTTCTGGCAGCGAGGACATACATTCGGTGTTTTTGCTTTTTGTGCCTTTCGGCAGTCTTTTTTAATGTGCCCGGGCTCCCCGCAGCCAAAACAAACCGACTGCTTTCCGGGCAATATTTTTAAAGCGGCAAAGGCATGGGCTATACCTTGCCCCACGGCTTGGTAAGTAACTGCTGTTGTGTGCTGCAATGTCCCCAGGTGATTGCAAGCCTCAGTCATTTGTAGCAATGTGGGCTCTGTTTCTGGAGGCAAAGTTTTTAAAAGATGTTTGCAATCCTCATTAGCATTTTCAACAGAAAGTTTTAGTAGTACAACTTCCCTGGCTTGATCATTATCAGTTTGTCTTTCCAGAGTTTGTTTCAGTCTGTCCACAAACTGCATATAGGGTTCTTGTGGAGCTTGCTTAATATTTATGAAGGATTGTTGCGGGGTTTTGGCATCAGGCACTTTGAGAAATGCATACCTGGCTGCCTCGGTGATTCCCTCCAGGGCTTCCCTCGGTAAGGCAGCCTGGCCATTAGGATCGGTATGCACCCCCTCGCCAGCCAATTGGTCAATAGTTAAGGCAGCCAGGGCTTGGGTTGCATGCCCTGCATATGTTAAAATTAAGTTTTCCAGTCTTTTTTTCCATTGTGCCATGAATATTGCATATTGCGTTGGGATAAGCAAAGGGTTTGCCAAGAATTTAATGTCATGAGGAGTCATCAGGTGGGTAGTGAAGGTTGCTCTTAGTAAATTACTGAAGTAAGGGGATCCCAAGCCGTATTCTGTCGCTGTATGGTGCAGTTCCTTAATTTCTGAGTGGCCTAAGGGCTCCCATCGTGGATTCCGCCCCCCTCGGGCCGAGTTGCACCAGGGCTACAAAGATTTCTGCTGCAGTTTCAAAGTCTCTGTCCTTAAGGGCTTTCTTTTTTATCCGTAACCAATTGTTATGCATATTTGGAGGGAATAGGTCCGGATCTTTTTCGGGGCTAGGGTCGAAAGACTCTCCGTTAAAGTTAGGGTCCCTTTTGAGAGGTCGAGCTGAGCTACGACATTCACACAGTTGCAGTGTTTCATGCTGAGCTGTCCTTTATTGTTTGCACATCCTTATTTATTCTCTTGCAACTTTATTGACATTACAAGGCACTTAAAGAATGTACACATTTGCTGCCTTAAGGAGGCTTCCGTATTAACACTATAAATCTACATGTGAACACCCGTTAGAACCCAGAATACCTTAAGGGAGAGAGGTGAATTTTTGCTGCACCACAACCTGAATTTCTGCTACGCCACAAAGGCCGACAGGTCCCGCAGACTCAAGGAGCCCACAGGCCCCACAGGCCAAGGGCCCAGTCTGGAATTGCTCACACCTCATTCCAAATATTAAAAACTCCACAACACTCTGTCGCTACTAGAGTCACTCTCCACATAATCAATTGACATTTGGAGGCTCTGCAGTCGCTGGTGGGATAGCGGCAAGGCTACAGGTGGCGTCTGTGCTCTGTCCCTGGCTTTCGTTGGGGAGGGGGTGCGGACAGGAGAGGGAGAGTGGGACCTGGGCCGATCAGGGTTTAACATGGCTGCAGGGACCGTCTCTGTGGTTGCCTCACAGGTTACCTCGCCTCCCCCCTCTTTTTTAATCACGTCCATGACCGCCCTCCAAGCAGGGAGCAGGCGAAACTCTGGCTCATGGCCAGGCAGCGTAGCCAGGTCGTAGAGTTTTACACCGACCTTGTCCCAGTAGCAGAGAGTAAAAATAGAAGCAGCGGTGGTATCGGGAAATATACGTGACACCCATCGTAGAAGTGACTTAAGGTCCCTCATAGGGATGGAGAATCCATGCTTACTTAGGAGGTGTAGCATGGTTTCATAGACGTCTCTCTCGGTGGACATTCCTTGTCCCATATTTTTAGTTCTCCTGGCTCACCTGTCACGTCCTTGCCACGACATCCTAGTCACCAGACTAGTTATGCTAATTAAGTCTGTCTTACTTTCAGACTTGTGTATTCCCACATATGTCCAAGAAATCTTTCAAGCCTATCTACAGGAGTGATAAATGCTATTGTTTTTTGGAGGAGAATTGCTGTTGGTTTAAGTGATTCTGGCAAACCTCGAATTAGAGGGGTCATAATTTCAGGTTTGACAGGCTGTTGCATTGGTGACTCATAGCCAGAGAATAATTTTCTTTCATGTATCATTTGCAAGCATGCAGCTTTGTGTATGTTTTCTAGGAGTTGGTCTGAGGTGCCAACCATTGCCAGAGGGTCGCCTCTTTCCAGGGGGCTTAGTCCCTCTGCCCAGTAAGCTGCACGCTGTGTCAAGGACCATGGAGCATGTGTATTTCCTGTTGTTAAGAAAACTCCATGTCCGCAATAGCCACTTGCTTCTTGTTCACTTAATTTAATTTGGTCGCCTCCAGTGAGTGAAACTCTAAAAACATACTCCATCTCTGATTCACTAGGGAGGCAGGAGTATTCTTTCTTTATTTTAGCTAATTCAGTGGCTGTGTATGGTATTTCTTTGGTGGTTATGTGGGGATCATGATCCTCTTCATTTATATAGTTATATTCTGTTTTAATGAGAGGTCTCAAGTTGGAGCAACAGTGTTCCCCACAATTTTGCATGTGTACTAATTCTTTCTGGGGTATATTTGTTTAATATTGTATGTCTCCTTTCCTTCTATCTCTTTAAATGAATCTACAGGGTTTAAATTTTTACTTTGCTCTTCTGCAAGGGAAATCTGCAGCAAATAATTCTGATTTCTTTCCTGTTCTAATTGTTTTTTGAAAGCTTCTACCAAATTTTGCAGGGCGTCTATTATTGCTTTTTCTTCACTTACCCATTTAAGACGGGTTTCTATGGCTGCCGAAAGACAGGCCCCCAAAACTGAGCAAAGAATGGTTTTATTTCTGCCCAGTTTGAATCTAGCATCATGTTGCAAAGAATATATTCTATCTACAATGTTTTCAAAATTAAACCAATTATTCTGTGCCCACCCTTCTCCGGCTGGGGAAGGTCTAGCACCATGTTTTGCTAACAAAGCAAAAAATGCATCCTTATGTTTTTCAGTCATTTTGGTGAAGGGACAATAACCACTCTCAGGGAGGTATTCTTAAAGTTACACACTGGAACAGCTAAAACTGTGTTTCCCTTCGCTTCCCTGGAATGGGTGAGGAGACCACAAGTGCTTGGGAGGCACTCCTTAGTTACTTACAACTCGGTTGTCTCCTCAACTACACCAAGCAGCCCACAACACACACACAAAAAACAACTACAGTCCCATCTTTTGCACAATGAGATATTTTAGGAAATCCTGATGACAGGGAATGCTTTTTGCCTGGGCGTATACAGTTTGCAGGAATTTTCCCTCGCCCCCCCCTTGCTTTCTAACAGCACTCATAGAAGTGGCGTGCTAGGTGCGGCTGAGACGAGGGTCTTTCCCCTGATGCAAACTATATAAACCCCATAACTTCTCTGTCTATCAAGATCCTGTCTGTGACGCCAATTTAATGTCAGGGTCCGCAAACATATGTGGGAGACCTGATGGTCCGTTTTAAGGATCTCAGAGCGCAAAAGACACAGCGGGGGACAACTCAGTTTATTCAACAAAAAATGCACCTTTATTTAGTGCCACCAAAATGCAATAGTGGGGAGAGAAAATAAAGAATGGTAAGAAAGATAGAAAAGAGGGGAAGGGGATTATAGCTACCAAAGTGGAGGGACAAGTCCTCGAGGACGAGATGCCTATAGACACGATCTTCTACAGTGGGGTGTGCACGAAAATGAACAGGGGTCTCCAGGGTTTTTATAGGTTGGTCAAGGTGGGGACCAAAGCAAGTAGCACAGAGCCAAAGCAGGAGCCACCTATGTTGAGCCAAAATGTGGGGCACAGAGCCAGAGCAGGAACCACCCGTGTTGAGGTTGGGTGCTCAGGAACAAGCTGCACACCGTACATGTCCGTACTCTGGTATGGACAGACCAGTTTGGGCAAGTAGCCTTGGCTCAGTCCACTGTGACCAGTTCCATTGTTCTTGCACTCTGTTCTCATGGAGATGCATACCAGTCCTCTGGGACTTGGCAAACATTCCACCTCAGCCAGGCCAGGGCTCATTTCAGAGTCTGGGGTCTCAGTCCTCAATTACTGGAGACGGTCGTGAGGCATATCACATCCTTGGACAGACTCTGACAGGGGTCTGTCTGTCACTGACTGTTCAGGAGAATAAACCCTTCTGGTTCACATAAAGAAGACCACCCTCTCATTCCTTGCCCCCGACCTGCACCAATCTGAAGACCTCCATGCCACAAAGCAAAGCACTCTAAGCCGCATCTCCTTTCGCCCGCTCAGGAGATGCATCCCATTCAAGGCACTGCAGCGTGGTGGCTGAGCTAGCTAAAGGACTCCAGCACAGCGATACCCCGGGACACCAGGAAAGCTGCAGCACTGGAGGGCCATGCTCATGCAATTTGGAGCAGCCCCCAGAGCTCCCTCCCTGCAGTGGAGCACCCACCTCGGATGAGGTGTTCAGCTGTAGATGCCTCCTGCACTTAAATCTTCTGCTGAGATCATTCCTGTCCCTTTCACACTGGGATGAATATTTTGCCTCTGTTCCCCTCTGAAAAGGTGGGGTTTTTTTTTCCCTAAGCATCTATTGCTGGAGGATAGACAGCTCCACTGCAATGGTCATCCTTACATGGGTGTGTGACTTCCAAGCGATAGCATGGTTTTCCCAAGAAATGTTCACAGATATTCCATCTCTGGAGGTGATAATTTTACATGCTTAAAAACCAGGCCAAGGACGAATGCTTTTGCTCTTGCTTGCCTTTGATCAAGAAGGCACAAGACCTTCTTGCAGGGGAAAATATTCGGTAATACTTTGTCCTGGTTTGGGGCAAATTTGGGAGGAAACCTTAGAATGGGGTTCCTCTCAAGAGCAAACGCAAATGGCCCCTCCTCCCAGCCGGTCTGGGAAAAGAACTTCCTCGGAGAAAAGTGGAAAAAACATTTATTTAAACAAACAAAATGCCCACAAGCATAAAGAATGAATATGAAACAATAAAACCTCTCGCTGCTCCGAAGAGAGATGGTGTCCTGGTTCGGAATAAATTAGGGAAGAACCTCCAAAAGGAGTTCCCTAAACCAAAACCTCCACCACCCCTTCCCCCCAGCCCTGGGTTCGGGAAGGAAAAATACCTTGGAGGAAAAGTGGAAAAAACGGTTTATTGACAAAAAAAAAAAACACTCCCCAACACCGAATAGTGGGAAAAGGGGTTACTGTGATGAGGAGGGTGCGACGAGTCTGTTGCAGGCCCGGGACTTCTCCAACTTCTCAGGTCAGGTCAGGTCCGGAGCCGGTTCAAACCTTGGGGGGGGGGGGGGGGGGGGGAAGGAAGGAGGGAAAAAAACCAAACAGAAGCAGCGGAAAAAAACCAGCGGCAGGGGCAGCCAGAGAGAGAGAGAGAGGGAAAAAAAAGAGAGAAAGGGAAAGAAAGCAACAGAAAGCAACAGCAGCGAAGCAAAGGCAGCCAAGCTAGCAAAAAAGCCGAAGCAGCAAAAGCCCAGGCCCCGGTGGGCTGAAGGTGTGATCTCCCCAGTGCTCCTCTGGATTTTTCAGTCCAGAGCAGGCTTAAACTGTCCCAAGAAAAAGGAAAAAACCCAAAAGAAAACCCGTACAGGGAACTTCTCTGCATGAGCTAGCTAAAACTAACTAAAAGCACAGATATCTGTCCCACCGCTGTCTGCGCCTCCAATGAACACACAGAGTGCGGAGAAAAAATGTATAGGAGTGAATGCTGTTTTCTCAAAACAAACTGTGCACTTCTTCTTTGCCTGCTTCACTCTCAGAACCAGTCTTAAAGGCACAGAACACAACATAGAGCACACACAGAACAGATCATTGAGGATACAAGCATCATAAAGTCACCCTAGGACACACCTGAAAGCAAACTGCTTTCTCGCCAGGGAGGGCATATTCATCAGTTTTTGACATTTACGTTAACAGACTCAGAGGACATCTTGAACGACATCTTCATTTCCTGCTTCAAGAGAAATATCCAGATTACTTTTCCCATAGCATGTTATTGTAGAAATTAGAATATGGAAGTTAGAGGCATCCTTGCAAATGGTTTGGGGCTTCATGAGGTGGCTCTATCAGAAAGAGATACAAGACTTGCCTGTTTCTGAGATTCTTCCCAGAGTGATGCTGTGGAAGAAGATCATGAGTGTGCTCCAGCTTCAGAGAAGGAAACAGTTATTTGCTCACAAGTTAGTGGAGAATGCAAGAAGAGTCACTTGGGGCCTGACCAAAAGGGAACAGAGCCCTTTTGCTGCAAGGGAGATGCTTAAGGAGAGAGTGCAGGGAAATGTAAGCAGCACATGAGGGGCTGCAGGTACATCTCTAATCTGGCAGCATATAGGGAGTGAGGGGCTGCCAGAGCCAATGGGATCAACCCTGCAAAGGAACAGAACTGAGAGTTTGTATTTTAAATCTTTGTGAATGAAAACATCTGGAAAGGGGCACAGCAATAGCTTCCTTGAGGAGCACTGCTACAGAAAAGTGAAGTGCTTCAAGAGTGGTAGTATAGGCAGGGTACAGTTCTGCACACACATCCATTTCTATCTGAGCTCTCTGTTTACAAATGCTTGCCCTAAGTAATGCTGTATTGATTTTTGCCTTTTTTTTCTTTTATATATTCTCTGTATTCTTTACACATATATTTGTAGCTCTGTAGCCCATTATTGCATTCACAGCTAGTTTTCCCAGTACTTTCCCCCGCCCTGGTAGGCAGAAAGACAAAATATATTCCAAAGCCCCTATCCTGTCTTGGTTCTCCCTGGGAACCAAGGCTGAAAAATGGCTCTTTGAGACACATTTTCATCAACAGGTTCAGTTTCCATCTGAGGGGGGAAGATTTAGAAGAGGCTTGAACTGGGGGGGGGGGGGGGGGGGGGGGGGGAATTGCATCACCACCTGTGCTCCTAATTGGTGATTTTGTCAATTATGCTAATTTAATAAACTTATAAAACTGCATGCACCCCGTAGGGGGTGGGCTTTTGTGGACATTTTCTGTATTTGCCCCTGGAGGCCTCCAATAAAGACCAGGCTTTATATTACCACCTATACTAATATTATCTCAAAAGTGTGTGTTGTTTCATTTCTAGGTTTCTTAAGGCATCATAAGAAGCCCCATTTTGCTTCTGCAGAGCAATAATCCTACCAATAAAGAAGCACATTTGAACATTTGATGTCATTAAGTAAACTTTACTGAACCCTTAAACAGGTTTTCGGTTATCTCAGTCATCAGAAACACTCAGAATCCTCTGTGTTTAAATGTATCTGTCTTCAGCTTGATACAGATACACAGTTCCTGGCAGATAACAGTGTCACACCAGATAATAAGCTCCTGCTGCTAGATAAACCACTTTGAGGAAGATGCACATTTGAATTTCTATTCTCTTGGCTTTAATGAGATGGCATCAGCTCAAGTTTGGCCCTATATTTAAATGTCATTAAGTTCTATGCAATCATAACAAAAAAAAAAAATAGCATGATTTCTACTGGAAATGGGCTTTTCTTGCAAACCCACATTTCTTTGCAGTCTTCATGCAGCACTGTGTTGGCAGATAAGAAATCACACCCAGTGAGGATGAGACTGAGAGATCTCACAGGGCAACCCAGGACTTGGTCACCCCAGAGGGGCCAGTTGTCCCCTCCAGGCAGGGATGCAGCCTGTGACATGTGGCAGCCATGTCCCCATCCAAAGCACTGTTGCCTGTGCATGGCACAATGCTGTGCAGTTTTATTTGACATTGACACACTGATGTAGCCACCGAGCCACATAGGGAGAAGAGGTTTGGAGACTGAGAGGTTCCATTTCCAGAGGTTTGAGCTCCTTCATGCCCCAGCACACAGGTCACCATCCATTGCTCCCCAACAGCAGCTTCTACCCACAGAGGCAAAAGGCTCAGACCAGCCAGATTTGGTGTTTTTCCTCTCTTTCTCTGCTTCATATGCTGCTGAATTCCAGTGTGTCCAGTGCCACATCCCAATCTTGATGAAAATCTTGGTGACCTCTGAGGGTTTTAAGATCTCAAAAACTCATTTTCTCATTCATATTACAGCAGGAATAACTTAGAAAATAATCATTTGACCATATCTATATATCTGTATATCTATATCTATATCTATATCTATATCTATATCTATATATCTCCCATCATATAATATTATAAACAACTGCCTTGGGGTACAAGAAACCACATTAAAATGCACGCAAACTGAGTTAAAAATGTCAGCCAGAGATCCCAAGTACAAACTGTGCTTCTCAGACCCCAGGCTAGAAGTCTGAATAAACAGATGTTCTTTGCACTCTGCCCTGAAGGTTAAACTTGACCTCCATTAGACAAACAAGGGACACTGATATTCTTTTCTAAATAAGAAAGGTCGATGGCATACCTAATCAAGGCTTAGACCATTTGACATATTTTAGATTTGGAGTTTTTGGAGGAAGAGAAGTTATAATATTTTTAAGAGAGGAGAAGTAAACAGACTGTGCACAATAAATCAAAATATTAACAGTTCAGAGGCATCCACTGAGAGGCAGCAGCTCCCTGTTTCCATACCTATTTTATTTGCAGCTTGGGCTCCACCCCAGCTGGAGGCATGGTCTCCAAGCCACGTCCAAGGAATGTCTCCTCTCTGACACCCTGTTCCTGGCAGCTTTTCAGGTCCACTCACAACAAGACTCAGGTTTTACTTTTTCTTACCAGTGAGTTAGGACTTGAGATCTGGATGTGAGTAATTCCCCCAGAGATAAATTTTTTCAGAAGCACTCTTATCTATAAGAAGGAAAGGCTTACAGTCTAATACTCACAAAGAGATGTAAACAAAAAGTCCAGAAAGACCTGTAAGAAAAACTGTGAAACAATTTCCCATGATCATAAAAACAGAAGAGAAAGTTAGAGAAAGTCCTAGTCACTGTGTTGCTTTTTCCTGGAAAGAGGAAAACTAAATATACTGAAAGAGTATTTGTTTCTTCATCGGTTGGTCAGCAGGGTTTTTACTTTTTCTTGTGCTATTTTTGGGCTTTATACTATGAAATCAAGGCATGTGTTCCTCTTCACTTTTTTGCAGTCTCCACTGATTCATATTCCTCTAGGCTGTGCTGCTTTTTCCTGCCTGTGCTTCTATTCTGCTCTAACCTACCCTGCATGCCTTAATATGTGGATTTTTTTTTATTATCTTCTAACTCATGTAGATATCCATCTTTCTAGCTCATCGAAAGCAAATGTGAATATGAACAGTCTGTGTTCCAGCTATATAGTGCTGTGTGTGGCAGGACTTGCCTCCCACATCTGTGTAACAATGGGGGTCCCTAATTAATAGGAGGCTGGACGGAGCAGTTGACACATCGAGCCAATGTGGTTATCATGTCTCTCTCTCTTTATTGTTGACAGCAATGACTTTTATACATTCACAACTTAGTTGACATTACAGGTCACACAAAGTATGTAAACAGTCTTGGTCTTAAGGTGGTTAAAGTATCAGAGCTACAATTCTGCATATCAAACCTCATTATTGCCCGGAACACCTTAATGTCAGAAGGGAATTTTTACTGCGCCACAACTGGGAATTTTTCCTGTGTCACAGAGGCCAACAGGCCCTGTGGCCCCAAGGGGCCCACAGGCCTTAGGGCTCAGTCTGGAATTGCTCACCCTGTCTTCACTCCTGCAACACATCTCATTGCTTTAATTTACCCATTTGATTTCTCTTCACCTAAGTGAATCCCTTCTCTACCCAGGCCATGCTTGCTGACCATGGAGATTATTTTTAATGTGGTTCCCATCCCACAGGAGCAAGGACTACCAGAGTAATGTTTCATCCTGCTTTGCTGAGTTACACATCACTAGCTAATCTATAATGTCTCTCAAGGACCCCTGTTACTTAACAGAGCACAATCAACAGAATTGCTTAATGTTTTGCCATGTTGTTTCAAGAATACTGTGTTCAGGTGAGGTGACAATGCCTTGTAAACTGTCTGCAATGAGATACATTTTATTAAGAAAGTACAGAACTATGATTGTTGATAATCTAATTAAATTTCAGGCTAAGATTGCTGGAATTTGATTTACTGAAGTATTCTCAGTGACTCACAAACATTTTGAAATAAGGGGCTGGTATGACAACTGTGCACAATGATACAGAAAATAAAGGCCTTTTCCATGCCAATTGGAAATAAACTCACATTTATTTAAATAAAGATATTAATTGTTTATGGCACTTCTGTAACACAAGGATGCTGATGCAGACACTATCATAACAGAATATAAAAGCAGAAAATAAACATGTGTCTTACATGCCAATAATCCTGCAAGATAGCTAAAGAAATACTACCTTCTTTATTATAGCAGGCTGTTTCTCCCAACAAAAAGTGGATGTGAATTTTTCTATATTTCATCTCAAAGTCAACTAGAATACTCATACTAAATATTATCACTCTAAAGCTAAATCTTTACTATTGTTATTATACAGAGAAAATATCTGTTGATTACATCCAGACAGATATGCCCATTTCCATCATAAGCTTTACAAGTTTTATTGCCTCTCACTGAAAAGTCAGCATTTTGCAAAACTGAAAGAAAAAAAAAGAGAAAAATGAAGTTGAAAACAATTAAACAACACAAGTTTCATAGCCACTTTCCATGGGAACAAAGTTGTCCTGGTTTGTAATAAATTAGGGGAGAACCTCTAAAAGGAGTCCCCTAAAAACAAACCTCCACCACCCCTTCCCCCCCCAGCCCTGGGTTCGGGAAGGAAAATGCCTTGCAGGAAAAGTGGAAAAAAACGGTTTATTGACAAATGAAAAAAACCACTCCCCAACATCAAGGAAAAGGGAAAAAACAATGCTCAAGTTACTGTGAGGGAGAGGGCGCAGAGCTTCTTTTGCGGGCCCCGGAGATTCTCCGACTTCTCAGGTCAGGTCAGGTCCGGAGCCGGTCCAAAATCTTCGGGGGGGGGGGGGGGGAAGGGAAAAGAAAAGGAAGGAAAGAAAAAACCAAACAGAAGCGGCAAAAGCCAGCAGGCAGGAGCGGTAGCAGGCAGGCAGAGAGAGAGAAGCAGCGGCCAAGCAGCAGCAGCCAGCAGGGAGCGAAGCAGCCGAGCCAAAGAGCGAGCAGCCAAGCGGCAGGCCCCGCCCAAAGGGGGAGGCAGCTGTTAGACATAACAATGTAGTCCAAGATATGGGATAGGAGACAGCGTCAACCCAGAACAAAAGTCTTCTATAGTCAGGGCAATTATTCCTTTTAAAGTATAGCTTCCAATGTTCTGTTGTGAGTTGCAATTAAATAGGGAATGAACTCATCATCTCACTGTTTAACCATCTATAAATAGTCTAAATACAGGAAATTAGATCTGGATAAGAAATCTCTGCAAAAATGTGAATTGGTATTTAGTGCAAATTAGAGGAAACTTCATTTTGTAGACAACATCTGTTGTATTTCTCTGGGGAATGGTTTTTCCTTAGGACCCCTGAAGCCTGTAACCATGTAGTTTTACCCTTCCTTCCTTTCTTGACCTAATTGGCTGAGATCCAGCCATCCCCCCTGGACAGAAACCTTGATAAGGGCCTGTCCTCCCCTCTTTCTCTCTCTTGCCCTCCGGCCCTCCAAGGCCCCAGCCCTCTTTCCCTCCTTCTGGACCTCCCTTGCCCTCTGGGCCTCCTGCCCTCATTTCCCCTCCTGGAATAAACGTCTTGGATCAACCCTGGGGGTAAGAGCCTCTTTTGAATCTTTTGCCCTATCCCTGAAATATTCCCCCAAAGCCTCCCAAAAAACTGAGCTAGCCCCGGAGGACAGCGAAAATTCGTTTCAGTAACATCAGAACTCTTTGTTCCTCACAAATTATCTGGAACAGTAGATATTTCTGCCAAATGGTGGCATTTTGGCTACCTTTAGTGAAAGTTGAGGGAGCATGGCTGAGGTAAAGTGTACTTAAATACTGGTTAAATTCAGTAGCTAGGCCTTGGCAGATTCAAAACAGAATCCATGGGAAAAGGTGTGAACCTCACAGCCCTGCATGAGAGACCCACTGCTAGGGTTGTATCATTTCAATTATAAACTGCCCTGCAGCGATGACTAAAAGAAATAAAATTATATCATAGAGATGTAGCACTTGCTCCATCTGTCACATTAATGATGATTTCATCCAGTCTTATCTGTTGCAGGGCATAGTTTCACTAATACCCTTTTAAAACACAACTAGACTCTCTACTTTCAAGGGAGGGAATCAGTCCGCTGGTGCCCACATGAAGACAGAGGTGTCATTCAGGAGCACAGCAGCCAAACATCATTTCCAGAGGAGCTCTTCATTGACTGCACTTGTGAAAGATGCAGCAAAATGTTCCAAAATGAGCATGTTGTTGCTTTTTCAATTTGCTGACAGTTTGCCGCCAGGTAAACCTCCAGTACACAAATAGTTTTTCTTGGCCAGCACAACAAATATGGACTTAGTCTTTCTTTGCTAAATAATAGGAACATTTACAATAGCTGCTGGGTAGAAATTTAACCAAGTGAACTCTCCAATTTGTCTGTCCCTGTTTCTCTCATTAATTTTTTATGGAAATCAAAGACTAATTCTGTCTCTCTGCTTGTAATCACATTCAAAACATGCTCGTGACTCAGTAATGGGCTTATGAACATTGCCATTCTCTGCAGTAACTCTGCAGACAGCCACATTTGGGGTGGTCTGAATGTTCACACAGCTTGCACTTGCCAACACAATTTTTATTCCTTGCTGTTTTTGTCATTTTAGACTCTCCCTTCCATTTTGAAAGCTATCAGGGTGAACAGGAAACTCATCAAGCCAAAGTCAGAAGTCATAGGAAGCTATTCATCACACTGCAAAACCCTGGTAAGAAATTTCTGATGACGTTAGTAAAAAAAATGAATTTACTGATGATGCTTTTTTAAAAACAAGCCCAGCCTGAAAGGCCAGATGTGAAATCCCACACTTATCCCAATACAAGGGAAGTCTAATTGAAATTTGTTATTTTGGCCTGAGCAAACACTATTTGCTCAGTTCCTCTACATACAGAACATAATGGGGGTGAGGTTTTATTTTTCAACTAGTTGCCAAGATGTTAACTTTCCTAGCTGTGTTCAGCATCATAATTACCTGCCTCAACTAGTAATTGGTTGCCTTCATATAGCAGCAATAATCTAGTTATTATTCCTCATTCTGTCCTAGTCAAAAAGGCTCCGGGGAGGAACTGTGAGCAGGTATCCATGTCACCTTCCCAGCAGCTACTGGGCTAAAAACGTGGCGAAGGAGAATTTACATTTAATGGCAATACTATAATTTGTGTGCTCCTCGATGAGGAGAGACAAAAGGCAGTGATGAACCAAGGACAAGGAGCAGCTCTGTGGGAGCACAAGGGGCACAGCTGGGCTCATCATTGTTATCCTTTTAAGCTGCATTTTGATGGCTTATCCACACAGCTTATTTTACTTAAGAGGGAAATGGTGAAGCAAAGTGATAATACTTCTTTATTAAGCAGATGCACTCTTATTTATTGCCAGATTTTTGGATCACAAAAATAAAATAGATGAACACAGAACTTCCTTACTAATTTTTTTGTGTTATTAATTAGTACAAATGCTTTTCCACATTCAAATCATGTACCAAAATCAACTATCTTCCAGCATGTAAATGTTTTTCTGACTGTATGGACAGCACAAACACTGTCAGGAGAGTTTGTAGCAAAATGCTTTGAACACTTCTACTTAAAACCCTGTTCTATACACAAAAACCACACGTATGTATTGCAGAGATCTGGTCACAAATTCAAATGTTCTCTCATGCTTCCTGCAATCACAGTCCCCAGAGCTTAATATTTTGGAAGAAGCTAATTTATTACATCTTCTAAAGAAAACAAGCACAGGCTTCCCAGATCTGCTCACACAACAACACATAAAACCAAAAAGGATTTCTTTATTCTTAAAGAATGAGCCATGAGTTGCCTAAAAATAAGCTTTGTTAAGCACATAAAAATAAACATCAGAAATATGAGTGAGAAAGAATTCTAAATGAGATATTTATTAGACCTGGGATGGCAAAGGAATAATGAAGTAACATGTGAAAACTCATTCTCTTTGATTTGACATGTTGATTTTTATGTGTTTACAGCTAGGCAGGGATTTACTGAAGAGAGGTGTCTGTGAGGCCATGCAAGTGGGTCAGAATGACAAGTTTCTTCAAGCTGAGTTTCATCACTTTTTTAAAATTACCTTTTGGAGAAAGTTTAAGGACAAAAACACACCTCTACCAGCTAAGCAAAACTCTCCTAAAAGTTCTTGTGCAGAATGTACTTCTGATTATTTACAATTTCTTTGTTTTATTTTGCCAACTATAGTATTTCCATATCAATCTAGAGCATGCTCATTTTAGGCTTTAAAACTGGGTCAACACACCCTGAAAATTCACACCAAACTGAAGTTCCTGAGCACAGATAGGCAGAGTTGTCAAAATATTCTCATCACTGAGTAAATTTGTGCTTAGAGCAAAACCAACGGCCTGGAAAACACAAGTGCCCTGCGAGCTATCAATTAAGCCTTACATCAGGATAAACTTGTGTCAAGGGGAAATTATTTCCATTTTACCTGGAGAGATTCAGCTCTGTTCTGACGTACAGAGAAGGACCGCTCAGGAAAGAGTCCACTTGCCTAAAGAAAGGACATATTCTTGCTGTGCTGTTTGATAAGGTGCTACAGGGAGCTCCTGTACACTCAGGGGGATATGATTTAACCTGAGCATTTTCTGAGATTTCAAAGCATTCCCATTCCTCATCAAAATGAAAGAAAAATGCTTTCAGGACATGTTTTCACAAAAGCCACAAAGTGTCCCCAGAGCAACCCAACACTTTGTGACTGGGACAGAAATTTGGTTGCTGGACTTTCCACACAGAGCCCTGGTGTCAGTGAGGCGCAGTGGGGAGATAGAGCAGTTCTCCACTACAACCTGGATATCAGAAAATCCCCCTTCCTGCAAATCCTCTGGAGACCCTCCTTTTCCCTCAGTTGGTCTCTCCTTGCTTACAGCCTTCTAGGCCCATGAACCCTTTAGCTCAGAATAAGAAGATGAATCAAAAATATCGAGATATAACTAAAACTGCAGGAAGAATGCAACATATTTAAATTTTTGAAGTTTCTTTCATTTGCAGTGGCTCAAATTGTACTTTGTGTCTTTTTTTTAGAGCTTCTCTTACTTTATCTAATTAAAGAATTCATTTTGTTTGACTAACAGATGTAGAAACATATTTCATAAAACAGTACCCGAACCACAGTTTTTCATTAGCTTTATCAAAATTGATATCTGGTAGAGTTTTTTTCTGATCTTTGGAACAGATTTAAGACAAGAAAAACCTCAGAGGACTGTTATCCCATGTTATGCTTACCAACCACTCTTCCTACCTCCATATCAAACACAGAGCCAGATGGGAAAATCAGGTGGGTATTCTCTTCCTGTAGCTATTCACACAGGCCTAAATGGGTAGGAACTAAGTCTACTTGGAGGACATGATTCTGAGAATGGATGGGTCAGAGGCCAAGGTTAAACCTTTGAACTAACGGGAAGGTAGAAATGTATTAATAACTATTTCATCACCTCTGGTTCTGGAAGGTACGTTACTATTCACAGGAAGTTGTGCTCAGATGGAGAAAAGCATCTTGCTCATGATTCAAAACATGGCACCACCAGTTAAAAGCGGAAATATTGGCGCCATAGAATCCAACAAAAAAAAATTCCCATAAACTTGGGAGACACCAGATCTTCTTCCTGAAACATTTGCCATATCTCTGCCTTCCTGCACTGACATTTTCCTGCTCTAGCATCACTCTTTCCTCTGCTTTTACATGCCATCCTCCTAACTTAATCCTTCCTCCATTTAAGATGTATTTTATTATTCCAGCTGGTGGATGGGGTCTGCCGCTTGGGACCCAGAGAGCCACAGCCACCCCAAAGGATGTCTCGCTAGAAACAGCTCCTTGGGGGGTCAGGGCGCTCCTCAGCTGGCAGAGGGGCTTCTCAGCAGCGGGCAGAGCAGTGATTTTTCAGCTCAGTGATTTCAGCTTTCAGTGATTTCAGCTCAGTGCTTTCAGCTCATGCCCTTGTGAGTTAGCCCCTCTTTTAGCCGGTCGTGGTGAGAGAGAGAGAGGTCTCGTATGGAATTTCCGCAGGTGGTACTTTATTGTAATGGTACCAGCGAAAGGGATCCAGGGATGAGAAACCTCTCCCAACCAGAGGAAACCCACGGGTTTTTATGGGACACCAGGGTGGGAGGAAAAGGGTACAAAACCAATCAAAATCAATTGTAACAGATCTACATAAAATCCCGAGGGGCCTTGTGGGTCTCCGGACAGGTCGCCGTGGCTAGGAGGTTTGTCTTTGTCTTAGGGGCTCTGGGTGAAGTTGCGAAATTCTTCCTTGACTCCTCAGCTTGGCTCCCTCCAGGGCAGAGCAGCCGGGGCTCCACCCACCTCCACATTTTATGAAATTGATTTTTAAGGCAACACATTGCCCCATCTGCTGTATATCTTTATCTGCTGCTGTAGTGGTTTCACCTTCACTGAATTCTGTTTTGCCTAATTTAGTGTAGTGGTTTGAGTGTCTACTCTTTTCCCTCTGGGAGACAGGATTTGGGAGGAAAAAAGGCAAAACAGGCCCAACTTAAGGTAAACAGATAGTTTTATTAACACACACTAAGAAAAAGGAAAAAAGAAAAAAACCCAAATGAACCTTCTAAACCAACCCCTTCTCCCCCCACAAACTGTTCACCTTCCCACACAACATAGCGAGAAAACTATGAATTTCAGTCAGTTGCAACCATTTAAACATATCTTGCATCACTTTGGGTGAGGAGTCTCTCAAGAGTTTTCATGGAGATATTCGCCACAAGAAAAAAAACAGTCTGGTGGCTTTCAATGTCACAGATCTGCAACTGCCTGGAATTTCTGCAGATTATGCAGTCCTACCTATTAGCAGCCTTTACCATGGCTACTCATGGGCCTCAGCATATTTGGGGTAACGTTTAAGAATGCTTCTTCTAGTATAAAACAAGGATTCTCTTCTTCTATCTCTAAAATCGTCTCTATCTCAAAGGAAATTGAGACCTCTCTTTATCACAGGAGACGGGGCTTCAGTTCATATTCTCTCTAGAATCATCTCTGTCTCAAAAGCTGAGATCTCCTTACTTTTACCCCAGGAGCCGAGGGCTTACTCTATTCAAAATTCTCAATTAGATCTCAATTATATCAGTACACAACCTTTGGCTAGAACTTGCATTGCCCCAAAGAGCATTATGATATTACAAGAAATAGTCCATTTCTCCATGGTTTACATCCAGAGAAGTCCAGCCAAAAATGTCCACTTCCTCCATCCCTTCTTCTAATCGTCTTTTTCAGTTCTTTCGCTTACTTTGTCTCATGCTGTCTCTCTACTTTTTAAATCACTGTCTTCCATGGAAGAGGGAAGGGTTAAGTTTCAGAAACTTCATTTTGCCAGGAAAGAGTTAAATCTGCCCAGGCCTGCAGTGGTCATGTGATCTCTGCCGGGCAGCAGCTTCTCTGGCGGGATCTCAGATCCAGGCTTTCCCCTTCTTTCTTCTCTGCCCGGGAATCACCAGAGGAGAGGGGAACCCTGCCCACCCTCGGTGATAATCGAGTCCATAGCTGTTATCAGGGGCCCGGACGGCAGCTCCCTCCCGGCTCCCGGCTCGGCCGGCTTTAAAATCAGCTGATGTTAAGCTACAGTCTCCCTTTCCCTGCCGAGAACCGATGGAGCCCAGCCAGGCCTCAGGCCGCTCCCCCATCTCTCAGGGGGAAGCGGAGGAGGCCCAGCCAGCCTGGGCCCAGAGAAAACTTCCCCCCAGGAGGGGGTAGTGGCAGGGGCCTAGCCAGCCTGGCTACTCCTCAGAGCAGCTGCTAGAGTCGATTATTACCTGTTGCTGGCCGGAAGGAAAAGGGCCAGTCATCTGGGATCCTCTGATTTTAAGCCGTGGTTTTCCAGAGGCGTATCTAACTCTTTAATTGGTCAACCAAGCTGTCAACATCTGCTATAACTTCCTTAGAGAAAAAAGCCCCACACATCTGTGCTAAACTACCACGGCTGCCCTTTCCTTTCACTTCTCCTTTTGCATATTTTTCAAAGCAACTGAGAAAAAAATTAACCTTTACTGTTGTAGTGGTTCAGCACAGACATGAGTTAGTTTTATTCTCTAGGGAAGTTATAGCAGATGTTGACAGCTTGGTTGACTGTTCCTGATCATGCTCACCCCCCCACTTCCCATCACCAGTGCATCTTTGAAATTCAACACCATAAGTCACAGCCTGAAGGAGAGGAAATCTGGACAACCATATTAACCCCTTCCCTCCTCGATGGAAGACAAAGTAATTTAAAAAGTAGAGAGACAGCATGAGACAAAGTAAGCGAAGGAACTGAAAATGACTATTAGAAGAAGGGATGGAGGAAGTGGACATTTTTGGCTGGACGTCTCTGGATGTAAACCATGGAGAAATGGACTATTTCTTGTAATATCATAATGCTCTTTGGGGCAATGCAAGTTCTAGCCAAAGGTTGTGTACTGATATAATTGAGATCTAATTGAGAATTTTGAATAGAGTAAGCCCTTGGCTCCTGGGGTAAAAGGAGGTCTCAATTTCCTTTGAGACAGAGATGATTCTAGAGAGAAAGGGATTTGAGGCCCTACGCTCTTAGGGTAAAAAGGAGGTCTCAATTTCCTTTGAGATAGAGACGATTTTAGAGATAGAAGAAGAGAATCTTTGTTTTATACTAGAAAAAACATTCTTTAATTGGTATCCCAAATATGCTGAGGCCCATGAGTAGCCAGGGGAAAGGCTGCTAATAGGTGGGACTGCACAATCTGCAGAAATTCCAGGCAGTTGCAGATTTGTGACATCGGGAGCCTCCAGATTGTTTTCTTCTTGTGGTAAATGTCTCCATGGGGACTCTAGAGAGACTCCTCTCCCAAAGTGATGCAAGATATGTTTAAATGGTTGCAACTGACTGAAATTCATAGTTTTCTCGCTATGTTGTGTGGGAAGGTGAACAGTTTGTGGGGGGAGAAGGGGTTTTGAAGTTTCTTTTTTTTTCTCATTCTTTTAGTGTATGTGAATAAACTACCTTTGTAACTTTTAAGTTTAGGCCTGTTTTGCTCTTTTTTCCTACTTATCCTATCTCACAGCAGAGTAAACACTGAAACCATCACAAAAATTGTGCATTGGCTGGGAAAGGTCAAAATTTGCGAACATGAAGTTGCAACATGATTTGGTGTTTCCACCCGGTTGCAAACTTAAAACTAGTACAACTCTGCAGTGTCTTCCCAGCCAAATGAGGGAGGAGAAATCAAGATCTACCTCCTTTTTCCCATACAAGTACCTCATGAGTGTTTTGGTCCTAAGAGGAGTCTGAACTAACAGACATGAAGTTTGCTCAAATGTATTTTTTCTAGACTGGTCCTAATTCAGTGTTATTGTACATGGCTTCCACTCCCCAAACAGCACTGCTGCACATTTCTGGTTGAAAGTCACAGTGCTCTGTCTTAGAGTCCAGTGGGATTTAATGAACAGGAAAATAGCCCCTTTGAAACATCCCATGGCTTTCAGGCTATTGAATGAGGTAAATGTAAATTAAATATTGAAGATCATATGATTTAAAAAAAAATGCAATAGATGAACCTAATTTCCAAACAGATACATTTTCTAATAAGACACATATTTTCCTTCTATCACCGGGGCCAGAATCTCTGTGCTAGCTCTGATTTTCCACATGGGTGATATTGTGTGGGACACCTTCCCTCCCCTGAACCGATTTGCGGGAAGGGTGTGTCTGAGCTTCTCGGCTCAGCGGCTCAGATATCTTTCTTTGGTTCTGGCAGAGGGCAGGGATTAAGAAAGGGAGATCTGTTGTCTTATATCCAAAGAGTTTATTCCCTGAAACACTGCGACAGACAGACCGTGAACACTGGGCATGGCAGGTTATATACCAGAGGGGTTTCGGTGAGCAACAACTTCCAGCCAATCATGGGGAAGTGAAGAAGATAAACAAGGGTTTTGGGGACTAATAGGGAACCAGTGAAAGGAAAACAAATTATACAGACAAATGAAAATTGATTTGGGGAAAGATTGGCTTAGAATCTTCAAGAAAAAGAGGTAGGGTCTGAACAACTGACAACTCTGGGGGCATAAACAGTTTTTGAGACAAAACCCCAGACTCAGACTAAACGATGGGTACAGAACTGTTCAGCAACTTTAAAACTTGAACAAACTGCAACATCTCTCCCTTTTCTTTGTAAAAGGAGACAGTGCAGTGTTAAGAAGCTTTTTGGAATCTTTCTTAAACTTTCAGGAAGATTTCATTCCACCGTGGTTGCTCTTTTGAAACCACTACGTGGTTCAACACGTGAGTGGGAGAAGCTACTTTCTTTAAACTTTCTATCACCATAAATTTTAAGGCTCCAAAAGTATTTGGATAAGAAATAAAACTACTAGAAACCATACAATTGATTTAACAATAGAACCTTCCCATCTCGAAAGTCTCCAATTCTTAAAGATGTTGCTCGTCCAGTCTTCAGTTTCTTGTTTGATGTTTCCAATCAGGGTCTTCATTTTTCTAATGGAAGTGTGGATGCTTTCACTCTTGGATGACAGGTTGAAACAACAGAGACCCTCAAATTCCTCACACCCATGGACATGTGCGAGAAGGAGGAAGTCAATGGCAGCTCTATTTTGTAATGTGGCCTTCCTGGTGATTTCCTTATCTATAAGGAGGTCACTAAGTGCAGTTGATGTTAAATTGGCCTGTTTCATAACCCAGCATTCTAGGTGGCCCAATTCACCCAGATCTTTGGCTGCTGATACCCACGGCAAAAACACTGAGACAGCAACCCTTTTGGACATTGACCAATGGAGAAATTTGGGGTCACAGTTCTCATCTAATTGTTGAACACTACGTTTTTGGATGGTCAAATTTTTCTTTTGGTTCCAATTCAGAATTTTGGTCTGGTTAGGCGAAAACAGGGACAGCTGACCTATGGTGCACGGGCCTCCATAAAGATGAGAGGGGATGCCTACCCATGCTCTGTCCCCACAAATAAAAAAGTTCCCTTTGGGTAGTTTTTTGGGAACATCAGTAGAGAAGGGGGCAACTTAATCTACTGCAGCACACCATTGGGAAGCTGTGAATTCCCTTTTGTATCGTGCCGCTTTAATAAACCTCTGTAGCCCATAACTGGGTGAATAGTCTAAGTGAATACAAAAGGTGGCATGAGCAGAGCCAAGGAGTTCAAACTCCTGAGGCTCTTGATCTGCGTCATGTAGTTCTTTCATCCATGGCATCCACTGGTGGAGAGGGTTGTGTGAGGAAGGACTTATTACTGGGCACTCTTGGGGCACTAGAGGGTGGTGTGGGTTGGAGCACAAATTCAACAAACTTACAGGAAATTGGGTTGGTTTGAAAGGGATCCCCACCAGGCAAGTCAACAAAGGGTTGTCAACTGCTGCCATTGACATGCACAGATGGTCTTGATTCATTGCACTGACCATGGTCACCCATACATTCTTTCGGGGTTGAGCGATGATCCACACTTCCGAAGACTGGACAAGAATTATCAAGAGCGGTAAGATGTGCATCTACATTCTTAGGGATGGGGTAACCTCAAAGAAGAAAAAAAAGATACACAATACCAACTTGAAAACATCTGACAAATGGATTTGGGATCAGGACTGGTTTCTCTGCTTTTTCCCATCAGCTTCTCCTTAATGAAGCCACTGTCACGTCCTTAGGTTGGTTTGCTGGCCCTTTAGATGTTTTGGGGAGATATGGTTTTACCCATTTTTGAGGGATCCACTTCCGGCCAGAGGGTGTGGATATGCATGCGTATCCATGTTCCCAGGTTACAAGTTCATATGGGCCCTCTACCTCCCATGTCTCCAGGTTTTTCACCATGACTGGAGGGTGTTCTCTCAGTCACAAGGAGACATTCTGACTAAAGTGACAGACCACTGGAGGGTTTAGATTTTCAAAAGAGCAGTTCAGGAATTTGACAGTGAAGAGGGCTTTACACAACTGCAGTTGTGGTGCTAACACCCTGCTGTCCCCTCCCTGCTGCTCCAGGACTCTCTTTAGGGACTGATGTGTCCTTTCAAGCATGGGCCTGACCTGTGGGGGAGTAGGGGATACCCTTTTTATGCTTTACTCCCCATTGCTGCAGGAACTCATCAAATGCCTTGGAGGCATACATGGGCCCATTATCTGTTTTGATGACCTTGGGGATCCCCAGCACAGAGAAGGCCTGCACCAGGTGTTTTTGGACATCTGTGGCCTTCTCCCCTGTATGGGCAGAGGCATAGATTGCTCCAGAGTATGTATTGACCAATACATGCAGATATTTCAATCTGCGGAATTGTGGTATGTGTGTGACATTGGTTTGCCACACCTCACAACTACTAAGTTCTCTGGGATTGACCGCTAAGCCTAAAGATGGGACAGCATACTTCTGACAATTTGGACATGTTGCCACAATGGCTTTAGCTTGATCTCGCCTGAAATGGAATTGGCGGACTAGACCAAGCACATTCTGGTGAAAGTTCTGATGACTCAGCTTGGCCTACTGGAACAGATCAGGTAAATTGGCCATTTCTACTGGAGCGGCTAGAGCATCAGCCTTTTGACTGCCCTTGGCAATGAAGCCTGGCAGGTCTGTGTGTGACCTCACATGCATCACATAATATGGTTGGTCTCAGTGGGAGATCAGATGGATTAATTTCTAGAGCAAGTTCAAAAGCTTTGGATTTGAGATCTCTCTTAAAACCAAATTTTCTGCTCTAGACACTACCCCTTCTACATATGCCGAATTAGTGATAAGATTGAATGGTTTGGAAAACCTCTCAAATGCCCTGACGACTGTAGCCAACCCAGCAATTTGAGGAGAACCCTCCACCTCCTCAATGTCTGACTCCCACTGCTGAGTTTGAGGGTCCTTCCGGGTTATCACAGACCTGTGGGATGCTCCAGATGCATCGGTGAAAACTGTCAGTGCTTTAAGTGATTTCTTACTCAAATTCTCTTTTAGAACCTATTTAAATTCCAAATTAAAAAATTTATGAGCTGAGCTGTGAATTGAAATTTGTCCAGAGTAGCTGTCTAAAGCAAAGTGAAGAGCCTCGTTTTCTCAGAGCAACTGCTCCAACATCTCTTTTGTAAATTTGCCTGATGATAATTTGATTGGCAAGTGAATGTATGAAATATCACACCCTGCCAGTTCACACAGACTTCCTCTTGCTTTTCTGATTAGCTGAGCCATCAGTTCTTGTGGCTTTGTGATATTTTTGGACTGTAGATGACTGAAGAACACCCACTCTATAATCAAGAGAGGGTCCCTCTGGCCCTTGTCCTTGTCCCATTGGAATATAACTCCATGGAGATGTGGCAACCTCCCCAACAAAACGAATTTAAATGGTAGGTCCGGCAGGCACCGATGGGGTTGCCTATCAGACACTGCTGACTGTACCTTCTCTATAGCCACTTTTGCCTCCTGGGTCAGTACCCTAGGTGAATTTAACGCCTGTCTCCCCCTCAATAAATTGAAGAGGGAGCTAGGTCTTCGGTGGTAATGCCTAGCCAAAGTCTGACCCAATTTAAAGATCCACACAGTCACTGGAGATCCACCAAGGTCCATGGGTCCTCCTTGATCACCAGATTCTGGGGTCAAATGGTTCTGCTGGTGATCGCCAGGCCCAGAAACTTCCAAGGGGGCATCCGTTGAACTTTCTCTTGCAGCAGTTCAAACCCTGCAGCAATTAAAACATCAAAAGTTAGGTCAAGCGTGTGTTGAAGAGCATCATCATCGGGGGCGCACACGAGCACATCATCAATGTAATGCAGGATGATGGCCTTTCCCACTTCGGCATGTACCAGGGACAGCAATGAAGCCACATATCATTGGCAAATGCTAGAACTGTTTTTCATGCCCTGACCATTGTGGCAAAGCAGGGCTTAATGGAACCATGGAGACCATTCTGACACTAGGGAAACTCATGGAACCACGGTGACCACTGGGATGCTAAGGAACCTCATAGATCCAAGGGTCCATTGTGACATTGTGATGCCTCATGAAATCAAACATTATGAAACTTGGAGGTTAATGGAACAAGGGTCTCTGTTGTGATACTGTAGAACATCATGGCATAAGGGTGACCATGGAAGCTCATGGAATCAAGGGGCCATTGTGACACTGCGGAATCAAGGAAACTGTTATTGACAGTACAAGAGCTCATGGAATAAAAAGTCCACTGTGACACGAAGGAACCTCATGGACCCAAGGGTCCATTGTTACACAGTGGGGCCTTGTGGAACCAAGGAGCCTTTGTGATACTCCAGATCCTCATGGAACCAAGGGTGCATCAAGGCACAGCAGGGCCTTGTTGGAACCAGAGAAACCACTACTAAAAGCAACGTAACTCATACAACCCAGGAGTCCATTGGTACAGTAAAGAACCTATGGAACCAAGGGGCCATTGTGACACTTTGGGCCACATGGAACCAATGGTCCGTTAATGACAACAAGATCCAAGGAGACCATGGTGACACTACAGAACCTCATGGATCCAAGGGGCCATTGTGACACTGAAGAACTTCATGGAACCCAGGGTCCATTGTGACATAGCGTGGCCTCACTGGAACAAAGGAACCATTGTTGACAGTACAGAAACGCATGGAAGCAAGGGGCCATGGTGACACAGCAGGGCCACACAGAACCAAGGAGATCAGTGACATTTAGGAACCTGTTGGGGGTTGAGGTTTCTTTCCTTTTTTTTAGTTTTTTTTTTTTTTTTTCGTTTTTCTTTCCTTTTTACTTGTAGAATTTTTTCCCATTGAGTTGCTAAGACGCACTGATGGCTGGATGCTTGAGACAGGGAGGGGGGCGTGGCCAGGCCGGAAGGAAGGAGGGTGTCTGGTGCACTCCTCTGGTTTTTGGGAGTTTCTCTCAGAGGGACAGAGATATGGAGAGAAGAGAGGCAGGTAAAGGACAGGGGCTGAGGCAGTTTGGGGTTCTCACTCACTCAGCTTTGGGAAGAGGACAGTCGAGCTGCTGCTTGGGCAAAGGAATTTCACCACCACTGATACAACCCAGCTGGGAGATGCCTTTCTTCTGCTGCTGGGCCCTGCACCCCCTGCTCTGCCAGAGACATCCCGCAGTCCTGGCTATTGCCGCAGGGTTTCTGATACATCTTGTCCCCAGGATTTCTGCTCATCCCTGCCATTTCTGCTCATCCCTGCCATTCCAGCCTGCTGCTTCTGAGAGTCCTGCTAGGGCACCGGGATTGACAGCCCCAGGCATTTGTGCAGTGAGGCCTCTCTTCCATCCCTCCCGTCTGGGACAAAGCCGTCATTACTGTGTGCTCCCCGAGCCCGTGTCACAGTGCCCCCTGCAGCCACTGGGGAATCATCGCACCTGCCCTGCCCACCCGGAGCCACCAGTGCCCCTTGCTGGCTGTGACCAGAACTGCACCAAGGGGGAAACTGCCCATGGCCGAGAAGGGGTCACTGGGTGCCTGGTTCTGTTTGTCGTTAACGCCATAGTTATTGTTGTTTGTTTGCCTTGTTATACATACTAGTAAAGAACTGTTACTCCTATTCTCATATCTTTTGGCCTGAGCTCCCCTTAATTTCAAAATTATAATGATTTGGAGGGAAGGGTTTACATTCTCCATTCCAAGGGAGGCTCCTGCCTTGCCTAGCAGACACCTGTCCTTCAAACCAAGACAGAACCTCATGGAACCAAGGGTTCATGATGACACTGCAGAAGGAAGGCGACCATTGTTGACGCTGTGGAAGCTCACAGAACCAAGCAGCCATTGTGACACTCGAGGGCCTCACTGAACCAGGGAGACAATGGTGACACTACAGAACCTCATGGGACTAAGGGTTTATTGTGACACTCTGGGGACCTGTAGTGGTGTGTTTTGGGGGTTTAACTGTTTTCTTTATCTGTTCCTTGTTTTATACTGTTTCACAATGGTTTCTCCCTGTACCCCCATGTTAAACCCCTTTTTGGTCTACCCCAATGATTGTCAGATGTCACTCACAATTAGGGGTCTTGTTCATCACTCCACAGCCTCGCCCAGATGCCTGGAAGGTTCTAGTGGGGACATCGAATGATTCGGCAGGGTCTTGGTTCTCCCACCCCCCTAATTGATTGATTTGTTCTACTGTCTGTCCTTTATGTTCTGGGTCACTCCCCCTCCTTTGAGACTGGTTGCAAGTTGCTGCCATCCCACTTCCCCACCCCCCTACATAAGGTGCCACCCAAAGGGGAACGCTGGCTTTGGTGGACTGACTCCTGGGTGGAAAGAAGCCACGTGGAATTAATAAAACCCAGTTGAAGTCCCCCACCGAAGTCCATCCTTTATTTCTCACCACTGTTCACGCTTCTGCTGAGGCAAGGCTCCACAGGATCAAAGATGTGTTCCAGGACACTGAACTGTACCTCTACTGCAACGCCAGTGCCAGAGCTAGCCAGGGAGCGCAGGCAAAAGCCCCAAGAAATGCACCGAGCAGTTGCAGGGACCCATGGAACTAATTGTCCATTGTTACACTGTGGATCCAAGGAGATCATGGTGACACTACAGAAGCTCATGGATCCAAAGGTCCATTGTGACACAGCAAGAGCTTGTAGAACCAAGGAGACCGTTGTGACACTACGGAAGCTCATGGAACCAAGGAGCCTTTGTGACACAGGATGGCAGCATAAAGGCAAGGGGCCATTGAGACACTGTGGGCCTCGATGGAAAAAAGGACATGGGTCATAGTACAGATGCTCATGGAAACTATGGGGCATAGTGACCCTGCAGACCCTCATGGAACCAAGGAGACCACTGTGACACTGAGGAACCTTATGGAACCAAGGGGCCATTTTCACGCTACAGAACCAAGGAGACCATTGTTGACAGTACAAAACCTCATGGAATCAAAGGTCCATTGTTATACAGCAAGGCTTCATGGAACCAAGGGCCATGAAGACACTGTGGGCCCCCATGGAACCAAATATTCATTGTGACACAGTGGGGCTATGTGGTGGTTTCACATTTGTCAAATTTTGTTTGCCAAGTAGGACATAGGATTTTGGAAGAAAAATGCAAAACCGGCCCAACTTTAAAGTAAACAGATTTTATTAACACACACTAAGAGAAGCAAAGGAAAAGAAAAAGAAAAAAAAAAGAAAAAAAAAAAAAAACAACCCGCAAATGAAATATAGTCATTCATTCAGTCTTTGAGAGAGAGAAGTCTCTCCTGCTGTTTGGTAACTTTCCACAAGAGAAACAGTCTGCTTGTGGATTCTAACTCACACTAAAGCAACCTGCCCAGGAAATTCTGCAATTGTGGAACCTCCCATATTCACATAGCCTTTCCTGAAACTACACATATGGGTTGAAGATTCACAGATTGGGGTGGCACTTTTAAAGATAAACAACTTTGAAGGCAAAGGATTCTTCAGCTCAGGGAACAGAGATGTCTTCTTCCTTCTTTCACTGGTGCAGGGGGCTTCTTCTCATCTCTCTTCAAACTTCTTATAAGATCACCAAATCACAACTTCTAATTCAATATTCACTCAGTAAATCACAGATACCTTTGCTCAAAGAATTCACAAATCATCTCCCCAATTCATATTGTCCACGATTTAAAGGATTACTCTAGCATATACATATTACAGTCTGTTACCATAACTTATATAAGATTTTCAGCCTAGACCCAAGGCAATTTGTGATCTCTTCCACTTAAGAGGTCACTCTTCCTTTACTGACTTTGAGATCTCCATATTGTCCCCTTACATGTCTCCAATTTGGCCGTCTGCCTCACTAAGAAAAAAGTTAGGGCTTTGGAAATTTCATCTGTGCCAAGAAAGAGTTAAAGTTTGCAAGGTCTTCTTTTCTCCTGGCTGTGGCTGACTTCAAGGCCGCCGATGGGGGAGGGAAGGGAGAAACTCATGCTGAGAGATCAGAGCAGCTCAGGCAGTCAGGGATCTCAGCTGCAGCCTCCACTCCCACCCCCGGCAGCCGATGGGGGCCCGGAGGCACAGCCAGACCAGGACTGGCTCCCCCCAACAGTGGGGGAGCATCGAGGCTTGGCCAGCCTGGGCTGCCCCTCAGGGCTGTGTTACCTTCTCTGGCTGGAAGTAAAAGAGGGCTTGGCTTGGGCACACTCAGTTTATATAGGTATTACCAAAAGTCGCCTTCAACTCTCTTAGTGGTCAAACTACCTGCTAATAGAAAGAACTGCCTCCTGATAGGTCCCTTTCCTTTCCAAAACGAAGTCCCAGGTCCTGGCAGGGCAATATTCTGTTAACCAAAAACCAAACTGTGTTAACCTATGACAGGCTGCTTGTAACCAATTGTCCATTGTGATACTGTGAATCCAAGAGACCATGGGGACACTACAGAAGTTCATGGAGCCAAGGGGATGTTGGGACACACCAAGGCCTCATTGAACCAAGGAGAGCATTGTGGCAGTGCAGAACCAAGGAGGCCATTTAGACAATACAGACCCTAAAGGAACCAAGGATCCATTGTTATACAACAGGGCCTCATGGAACCAAGGAGCCATTGTGAAACTGTGGGTGTTGCGAATGGAGAAAGAGAGCTTAGACAAATCATGCCTTTGACTCAGCTTTCTGGCAGTAGCTCTGTTTGAAGCAGCCTGCACCCCAGATTGCTCTTGGTTGCAAATTCTTAATAATGGCAGATTAGGTCTATGACAAAATGAATTATTTATTTAATAGACAAAAATTTAACAGACTACATAGTACACAGGAATAAACCAAAAAGAACTACTAGTAGACTAAAGTTACCCATATTACAGCTAGCAGAGAAATAGTATAGATTAGGATTCAATGTAATTTGCCATCAAGCTGGGGATGGGGTGCATGTAGAATTCTTCTCTCAGTTCCCTGGGAAAGTATCCGCAGAGTTCGTGTCCAAGCTTGTAGGAGAAGTCCCTGCACATTTCGAGAGTGTGTGTAGGAGGCTTCTACCTCTGTAGAAAATTGTGTCGTTTTTATAGCTGTCAAAGTAGTGCTTGTTCAGTCAGAAATCTCTGGCTTAGCTCCCCTTATCTGTTCTCACACCCAGTTGTTTATTGGGAGTTCTCCTCCTAGTGCCAGAGGAAGAAACAACTCCCTGGCTTGTAACAAGTAGCTGGCCAAGGTTATCTCATCACTTCACATAGGGGACAGAATGTCTGGAGCTGTTGCACCAGCAGCAGATAAGTTCTTCTGTAGAAAGGAGGATGTCCTGTCACAGTGGGGCATAAATGAGTCAAGGACACCACTGGAAGTGAAATCCACTGAATAGAAACTTTTAAACACAGTTTTGAGTATTTGAGAGCAGGTATTCTTTATTACATCATGCTGGTCACCATTCGAGTGCACCCAGCATTGAATGAACAGAGTTTTTATCATACACGCTGATTACATATTCATTAGCTATCCCCACTTCCTTTCACTTTATTTGACATAGTTGAACCCCTTATCACCAATCCTTATATGGTTCTTTGAGGTCTGTCTTCAATGTCTAGTGTCCTTTTCAGGTGGCTGTTCCATGACTCCTGCTTTTGAGTAAGGGCAATATCCTTGTTTTGCATAACTTCTGTTTTGTCAGCCTTGCAGAGTTGAGCTGGCATACTGCTTGCGTTTTGAACGACTTCTGTTTTCTGGAGTTACATCCTTTATCTGTTTCCCCAAGTCTGTGCTGTTCTGTTCTATTACGTGATGGTCGTAGGTAAGGAGACAGAAATCATGACTCAAGTCCTCTTGATCATGAGACAAAACAGCCGGTTTAATTGTTCAAAACCTTCTTATATAGGAAGTTCAGAAGTCCTGGATCTAGACACTGATTGGTCTGAGTCTTAGCCATGCCCAGCTCCTTGACCAGTTATATGTCTACTCTCTGGACTGACCATGACTGGCTGAGGTCTCTGTATGAGCTCTCTTATTCACCTAAAAATTTGTTTCTAGAATGAGCCAGGTCAGCTGAACTGGACCTGCCATGACCAGATTTATTTTGCCTTAGCTAAAGAATAGCTGTGACAAATCATTCTTTTTGGGTATAATTTAAAAAATGCAAAAGTGTTCTTTGTAATCCTTCTTGTAGACGCTTTGCAGATAGCATGACAAAGACAATATGAATTTAATTTGAATGAGGCTTTCTACTCAATTTGATAAACTTAGTTCCCCTAGCCAGTGATGTGTCCCTTGTTTCCGTGGAGCTGCAGCATTCACGTCAAGGAGCTGTCAGGCGAAATTAACTAATATCACAATCTTTCAGGCTAGCATGTCACAGGTTAATTGCTTGCAAGTTACAACTTAACCGTTTAGAAAGAGTAAACTATTCAACCCAAAGCCATTTCAATTAAAACACACATCTTTCTGCCTCTGATGTCTCCCAAATGTTTGAGCCTTTGAATTAAAGTAAAGTGTTTGGTAAATTGTCTTACTGAATCATGATTTTAAAGGGTTAAAATTTTAGCCAAGGGTTAGAAGCAATTTTTATAGATTAAGATGAAAGTTAGAAAAAAAAGATAAGATAAGCTAATGATTATTAGATGCTTGACTTAGAGCTAGATGATGCATTGCTTGGTATTATGTGTTTGTTTTAAGTTGTGTTTATAGAAGGAAATGAAATAGATGGACCATCATATTAACAAATGGAAACCAATGGGACGTGGCCTGCACCTGGACTCAATACTAATTGATCACCAAGCAGGAGGGATTGGATCATGCCAAAAGGTCATGAAAGCCTGCCAGCAGCAAGAAGGCAGAAAGGTCATTGTGATTAAGACTTTCCTGCCTTCATCCTTCAAGACCACTCACCCAGTTTGAGACCACTGACCCAATTCAAGAGAAGAATTGCGCACGCGTGAAGGACTTTTAACATCATTTTAATCCGAAGCGGGGAGTGGGTGGTGCTGGGATTCTGCATATGTATAAGCATTGTGTGTATGTAAGTGTTTGGGAAATAGAGGGAAAAGAGCCTTGTAATTTGTGGGCATGACTTTAGGAGATTACTCTTGTGCTGCCCAACATTGCAATGAAACATACCACCTTCTAACTTTACCTAGTTAGAGAGTCTTTGTTATAATCCTAATGGTTTTTTCATGATTCTTTCTGGTGAGCCAGCCAGGAGAAGGCTCTGGCTGTGAGACCAGCTCAGGTGGTGGACCCCTCCTCAGGGCGCCCCTGGGATATTCCTGGAGAGAGGGCTCTGCTCCCCAGCTGTTCATCCAGGAACAGACAAGGACTCCTGACTGTTAAAACTCTGGACAAAATGGTATGTTTAAAAATTGAGAATGGAAACAGTGACCTGTAAGGTGTACGCAGGGTCAGGAAAGGCCGTTGGTAAGCCGTGGGAGTCGTCCCATGCACAACTCGTGCCTCTCTAGTATGCTTACAAGCTGCAGTGGTAATTGGCTCTGTAACAGCTTATGCTTATCTTGAGACGGGAACAGAGGTGGGAAGTAATGATGTATGCTGATATGTTTTTCTCCTTCCGGAACCCCCCTGAGTGGCAGAGGGACTGTGGAATTAGGCCCCGCTCTGACCCCTTGGTATTGACTCGTGAGAAATACCATAAGGCTAATGGAGGGAAACCCGAATGATGTTGCAATACATGTTCAACAAACCAGTGCTGCACACACCCTGACAAGGTGTATCCAGCTGATTCACTGGAGCAAGAGCTGGTGGACTTGTTTAGGCCACCCCTTGGAAAGCAAGGGACACTGAGAAAAGAAGCAAATTCAGGACGACTATTAACCCTAACTCTCACTTCTTCCCCCACTTCATTTCCAGCTGTACCAACTCAAATTTCTATTTCAAATCCAACTTCTATTTCAGCCTCCACCTAATTCCCAGCTGAACCAACTCCAGTTCCTGTTTCAGCTCTAACTTTTATTTCATCCCCCACTTCAACCACAACCCCGACTCCTGCTTCATCCTCCACACCACCTCCTTGGGGAAAACCAACCCTAACTTCCACTTCATCCTCCACTTCACTCGTAGCTGAAACAAACTCAACTCCCACATTATCCCCTACTTTCTCTTCTTGGGAAAAAAACCCACTTACTTCTGAATTCTCCAAATCAATGCGACTATATCCACCATTGCCCAGCAGCGACAGTGAAAAGGAAGAGCCCTCTCCAAACGGTCCTACAGCATCCCGGACCTGAAAACAAACTAAGGAAATATACAAGCACCCTGTAGGGAGGCAGTAAGTTCTGAAGGGAAAACAATGTTAGTTAAAATTCCCTTTTCTACAATGGACCTAGAAGCTTAGGAAAAGATTGGTAAATGCTACCGAAGTGATCCAATAGGTGTGGCAAAGAAATTGAAGTTTATGATTAAACAGCATTGATCTGATTGGTCAGATCTCCAGCTGTTGTTGAATGCCTTAACAGAGACAGAAAAACAATTAGTTTTGGAGGTAGCAGGGGGTTTAGCAGAAGATGCTTGTGGAAAAACACAAAGGAGAGTCAAAGATCTCTTTCCTCTTCTGGATCCACATGGGGATCCTAATGATGATGATGATATGAGAAAACTAGAGGATTATCAAGGCTTTATAGTGAAGGAGGTGGAGAGGGCAATTCCTCAAACTATAAACTGGTCGGCCCCATATGCAATTAAGCAAGGTCCCTCTGAAACACCTTCTGAATTTTTAGAACATTTTCAAGATGCAATTTGTCGCCATGCAACCTTAGATCCTGAGTCTGAGGAAAGGACACAACAACTGGTGGGCTTGTTTATAGACAATGTACAGGGGACATTAGATGCAAACTTCAGAAGATTCGGGGCTCGATGGCGTGGGATTTAGAGACTTTGCTAGAAGAGGCATGGAGAGTTTTTAGCAACCGGGAAGGAGGATGCAAACAAGGGATGAGAAAATTGGTAGCACTAGTAAGGGAAGAAGAAAAAGGGAGATGTGGACAAGGGCCACCAAGGCAAGGACCACCCCAACTAGTGAAAGACCAATATGCATTTTGCAAGAAATTTGGACACTGGAAGAAGCAATGCCCAGAACAAAGAAAAGGTGATGATCAAAGAAGAAGAGACTGAAAAGGGGAGGGGATGCTTGCTCACATCAAAGAAGACTGAGGAGGACTGGAGGATCTTATCCTAGGAGACTCTCTGGTTATAATGAAACTAGGGAACAAAGGAAAAGAAATGGAATTTTTGATAGATACAGGGGCAACATACTCGGTGTTAAATAAAGCTTTAATACCAATAACAGATGATTATGTCATGGTAAAGGGGGCAACTGGCTAATCTGAAAGAGCATGTTTTTGTAGACCACTTGAAATATAAACTTGAGAAAGAATGGGGAATTCACAAGTTTTGTACATGCCCAGTGCTCCACCAGCACTTTTGGGTAGAGACTTATTGGAGCAACTGGAGGCAAAAATAATTTTTAAAAATGGGGAGATTATTTTGGAGGTTAAGGAATTCCACAACAATATGTGGAATTGTTAAGCCTGATTTTAATAGCCAATGAGGCCAAAGTCAAAAGTGAAGATGAGATTAACAGGAAAATAATGAATCAAGTATTTCCGGGGGTATGGGATTCTAATATACCAGGGAGAGCAAAGAATGCACCCTCAGTGCAAATTAAACTTAAAGAAGGAAAACAGCCAGTTAGAATTAAACAATATCCTTTGAAGAAGGAAGACAGGGAAGGGATTAGCCCAGTAATTGAAAACCTTTTGCAGATAGGGCTATTGAAAGAGTCAGTATGAATTTGATACTCCTGTTTTACCTGATAGAAAGCCTGATGGGTCATACTGAATAATATAGAATTTGAGGGTGGTTAATAAGATAACCGAGGACTTTTATCCAGTGTCTGCCAACCCCTATAACATGCTAACCTGTTTAACACCTCAGATAACTTAGTTTACTGTTTTAGATTTGAAAGATGCTTTCTTTTGCCTTCCTCTCCATGAGGACAGCCAGAAAATTTTTGCATTTGAATGGGAAAGCCCCAAGTGTGGGCTTAAAACCCAACTCACGTAGTTGATTATACCTCAAGGATTTAAAAACTCACCTACAGTATTTGGGGAGCAGCTCGAAAGAGATCTGGAATCCTTGAAAGCCCCATAAGGAGAAGGACTGATGTTACAATATGTGGACAACCTCCTGATACCTACCAGAACTCAAGAGACACTTGTGGAGTGGACAGTAAGCCTCCTAAACTTTTTTGGTCTACAAGGGTATGAAGTATTCCAGAAGAAAGTTCAGATAGTGAAGCAAACAGCTATCTACCTGGGCTATGAGGTCAGTGCTGGACAAAGAACCTTAGGGCAGGATTGCAAGGTAGCAATATGCCAGACCCCAAAACCCCAGACAGTAAAGGAACTGAGAACCTATTTGGGCATGCCAGGCTTGTGTAGACTGTGGATTTACAGTTGTGGGCTGTTAGTCAGTCCCCTGTATGTCTTGGTTACAGAAGGAAACAGAGACGGCCAATGGACAAAAGCAACATGAGCCTTCGACCAACTAAAGAAGGCCCTCATGTCAGCTCTAGCCCTGGGACTTCCAGACATGAGTAAACCATTCTTTTGTTTTCTCACAGAAAGCAGGGGATTGCTTTGGGAATACCAGCACAGGACCTGGGCCCATATTGCAGGGCAGTCACCTACTTTTCCAAGCAGTTGGATGCAGCAGCCAAGAGATGGCCAGGGTGCCTCAGAGCCACTGCTGCAGTGGTGATGAACATTCAAGAAGCACAGAAATTTACCCTAGGCCAGAAGATGACTGTGCTAGTGTCCCACACAGTGTCTCCAGTCCTGCAGGTAAAAGGCAGACACTGGCTTTCCCCACAGAGATTCCTGAAATACCAAACCATAATGGTAGAATAAGGTGATGTAGAAATTATGGTAACTAATCTTGTGAACCCATCTTTCCTTTGTCAGTGAGGGTACGGGAAAACTGGTGATCCATGACTGCCTGGAGACCATCGAAGCCACCTACTCCAGTCACCCAGATCTGAAGGATGATAATATATATAGGGTTAAAATTAAAATTATTTCTGCAGCTGAAAAGCTGGGGAATAGAACCTCAGCTTCACTGCAATCAGGATGTAGCTTTCATGCTATTGTTTGAACCAAAAAAAGTATAACTTTGCCTGGGTAATCAGGGGGGAGGGAGGATTAGGACGATTTGTACTTAGGCCTATGTATCTTAAAAATAAAGCTATTCTCTACTAGGTCAGGTGAAACTGTACCTAATCATCATATGATAGATTATATAATCATAACGATTGTTGGTAGCTGAACGTGATTATTACCTTAAACCAGAATTGTGAGAATCATAAGGGAAGATATTTACCAAATTCATGCTTGGGTGTATACAATAGAACAATGGGAGGGCTTAATGATTAACATAGAGTTGTGTAACGAAAAAGACTATAATACTGTACATCTTCTGAGCCCTCGTCGGAGCTGGATTTGCGTCTGTACCCCGACTCCCAGAGCTCTAAATAAAGCACCTCATATAATCATTCCGTGATTATGTGTTTTCCTTGCTAACATTTTGGCGACCCAGATGGGACCCTGTGAGCGCTGCTGAGGACCTCCTGACCGGATCACGCTCCAGTAGGCACCGAGGGATTCTCGGGGAGCCCATTGAGGTGGGACCCACCGCCGCTCACAACATCCCCTGGAGAAGAGGTAAGGTGCTTTATTCTGGTCTGGTCTGGTGCCTGCCTGTCAGACGTGGCGAAAGCTGCATGTGGTTGGGCTAAGGAATTCCTGGTATTGCCTAGGCACCGTCCGTTAGACAGGGCGAAAGCCCTGCAGGTTCAGCATCAGTGGTCTTATGTACTGTAACATATGGAGAAGCTGAAAGGGTAAAAAGGGGAGGTTGTGGGCAGCAATGCTCCCATGCCCGTTTCTCTTTTGGGGTGCTTAGTAGCACATGGGAAAGATGAAAATTTCAGTCAGGAATTACAGAAGGATAAATTGATTGATTACTGCAATACATGGTGGCCTGGTTATGTTTTGCCTGATAATCAGAGGTGGCTGGAGAATGGATCTTTGGAACCGAATCTGATATCACAACTGATGGAGTATTGCAAACAAGAGGGGAGATGGGATGAAGTTATGTATGGTGATTTGTTTTATTTACAGGAAAATCCAGAGTGGCTGGCTGAGTGTGGGTTAAAAACAATGATCCTTGAAAACAATCAGTGTCTGGCTTCTGTCCAGGATAAGCGTTGTGTGGAACACTTGGTTTTGAGTGCAGGTTTGGGGAAGGGGGGGGGATGATTTAGAAGCTGATTTGTTAGTGGGACCCACTGTTCTCACCAGAGCCCCCCTCAGCATTGAGTTCCACTCCGCTTGGTCTCACCCCACCTGATTGTCTTACCTCTCCCTCGCTTACGCCTACCCAATATGCTTCTCCTCAGAGCTATCCTCTTCCCCTGCCAACACCTGCTCCTGTCCCCCTGAACCCTCTTATGTCATCTTCACCTGCTCCTTCCTTCCCCAAGAATAACCAAGATGTAGCTGTGATACAGAGACATGGGGAGGGTGCAGAAGGAGTGGATAGTAGTGGGAGTGATGAAAATAAACCAGTAACCCCGGTATCTCATTGGACTCAGTCAAAATTGGCCCCTGCCTGGCCTAAGGCAGGAGGGGCAAGAGTTAAGAAATTTGGACAAACTACTTGAGGTGGCTTAGAAAGTTTATAACAATAGAGAAAAAGTGGCTGCTAAGAAACAGGGACAGAGTCTTTTGGCAGTTTTACAAGGACAGTGGTGAGGATGTAGTAGAACTGGCCGGAGCGGTAATAGAAGTGGTTTTGGCAGAAGCCATGAAAAACTAATAATAAATCAATGCACTTATTGGAAAGTCATTAGAAAAGAGAGTGCCCAAACTGGTTTAGCCAGAATGGTCAGCCCCAAGTGGACAGCATAGCTGGAGTCATGGTCTTATGTGAAGGAAAGCCAGGATCAAAGGAGCCCATGGTGACTTTGTGCTTAGAAGGTGTTCTGGGTTGATGTTGTCCCCTATCCCGTATTTTGGATACATTGTTGTGTCTGGCAGCTGCCCCTCCCTTTCTGGCGGGGGCCTGCAGTTTTTTTCTGTTTGCTCGCTCTCTCTCGCTCTCTGGCTCAGCTGCTCGCTTGGCCTGCTGCTGCTTCTCTCTCTCTCTGCCTGCCTGTTGCCGCTCCTGCCACTGGCTTTTGCCGTTTCTGTTTGTTTGTTTGTTTGTTTTCCTTCTTTTTCTTTTCTCTTCTTCTTCCTCCCCCCCCCCCCCCCCCCCGAAGATTTTGGACCGGCTCTGGACCTGACCTGAGAAGTCGGAGAATCTCCGGGGCCCGAGGAAGAAGCTCTGCACCCTCTCCCTCACAGTAACTTGAGCATTGTTTTTTCCCTTTTCCTTGATGTTGGGGAGTGTTTTTTTTTTCATTTGTCAATAAACCATTTTTTTTCCACTTTTCCTCCAAGGCATTTTCCTTCCCGAACCCAGGGCTGGGGGGGGGAAGGGGTGGTGGAGGTTTGTTTTTAGGGGACTCCTTTTGGAGGTTCTCCCCTAATTTATTCCAAACCAGGACAGAAGGAAAGAAGATTACCCTTCTTACATACATATTCTGTACTGAACTATATGGAAGGGCAAATTGGGAATAAGTTGACTGTAATCATTGGAGCCACAGGGAGTGAAATGCAGCCATTCCTGCAACCCCTAGATTTGAGCTTTGGGAATAAAATTCTAACACATGAATTTTTGTACTTGCCTGAGTGCCCAACCCCACTTGATTATTGGCGGCACTCAAGGCAGTAATTACTTTTGAAAATGGTGAGTTAGTAATGAAGATACCTGAGTCCAAAACAGGGAAGATTTTAATGATAAAAGAAAAGCCAATTCCTAATATTCCTAATGTGAAAAACGAGATTCACTTTTTTTTGGTAGATTTTAAGAAATAGGTTTTAATAAAAGATAAGACAATTAGGAGATAAGGAAAAAGCAAAGTACGGCCGGCCGGGTGACTTGGCATTTAGCCAAGTCCACAAACTGCTATTTCACAGGCTTTCTTTAAATACTCTTTCTATTGTATCAGTCTGTTGAATATTCATATTTTTCCATAAACTAGTTTCCATATTCCAGGGACTGTTTTGCATGGCCCCTCCTTGGGTCCGCCTTTTTAGAGCATGCGTGTTTCTTGGCTGTGTCTTCATTATCACCTCCAGATTGGGCCTTGGTCCACCCCTGTGCTTTCTTCAGATGGTAGATGCTAATAGCTGGTGTATCAATAGCAGAGTCTTCTTTACATGTTCACTGGATGTTATCCCAGCCAAACAGACAGTTTAAGCATACTCTATCACTACTACCACTATGCCTAATTTTCTTTACGAACAGCAGAAATAAGAACTTATATCCTTACCACAAAGTTCTTAATCATATAGCACACATCTTGCGAAAAGCCAACATTATAATAGGCATTTATAACAAATTCCTCCCTTTTTCTTTTTAACAGTCATTTGGCTTGAGCCATTCTCTTTGTTTTCTAGCCTTCATTATTTGCTTATTTTTCCACTGATAAAAAGGGTTTTCTATATTATCTATTTAGATGCAGTTATTTTAGGATCCGTTGACATTGCCAATATTTGCTTATTTTGGACTACACCAATGATTAGCCAAATAGATACTTAATTTCTAAAAATTCCAGTATTGGTTCCAATTATACACATAGGTAAGAATGTAATTTGGATGGGTTATAATAGTGAATGTTGATGTGGGTATTAAAAAAAAGCTTCAGTTTACAGTCTTTGTTCGCACTTGTATCATGATTCTGCCATGATCTTTGAAAGATAAAAGAGTGAGTGACAGAAACAGAGTTCCAGTTCCTCGACTTATATTCCCACATGACCAGGCCTATGGGGGTGCATCCCACAGCCGGTGTATGATTCTTCTCGGTGGCGAAATACAGCGGTCTTGACTGGGGTTTGCCCTCTTCTTTTCTTGTCACACTCTGTTTGCTCAATCTCAGGCAAATAGTTTCTGATACCTTTTAATTGAAGTTGTTCTATGTTACTCGAGCATCTCCCATTCAACAGACACCAGTAATCCCCATTCACCAGGATATATGTATACATGCATCACTAAAAGGCAGTCAAGTCCCTTAATCCCAAAGCCCAGCTGCAAAGCCCTTTTAGAACTGACAATTAATCGTGCTGGCCAGACTGTACTTTGAGTAAAACTAAAATAACTGCATCTTCAATTTTGTTATTCAATGTACTGTGATTCTCCTGCATGATCATTTTACTGAAATTAGGGTGTCATTTTCCTCTCCAGAGAGCCACCTCTGATACCATTTAATTTTTGAATGCCTCCACCTTTTTAACTGCAACCAGGATCAAGGAACAGGTTAAAAGGAAACTTAAGGAGAAAAATTCAGTCAATAACAAAAATAACTTAAACTACAGAGTGTAAAAAAAACCCAACAAACTATTTTTACTTGTTCTTTCTTTTCTATTAAGGTATTTATGGGCTATTCTTAACTTGTTGACTTAATAAATATTCTGATGTTAGAGCCTTATCATACTGAAGGTTTCTGGTGGGCAGATCCTCTGCCCAGCCTGTTCCTAGAGTAGAAAGACAATGAATTCTTGATATTCCAGAAGATTTCTCTTACTATTTTAGGAGAACTCAGAAAGATACATACAATATAGGATTTGTTTCTATCTAAGGCAAAAAAAACTCACACGATTTGTCATGCATTGATTTAAGAGATTAGGTACATTTTAGAAACTCTGATGAGAACCCCCTTTGACAGCAATTAACACTACCAGTTTTGTGAGACAGGTCTCATCTGCAAAAACGCTGGAAAACTAAGTAAACCCCCCAAAACAGTTTCTGCAAAATTTACAATAATTTAATGTCATTTAACATCACCAAACAGGGAAAGAAAAGAAATTACTAAAAAAATCTTGCGTATACCAAAACAGCAAGTATCTTGTTATTCATACTATCTTTTTTTTTTTTTCATACTCTATCCCAAGAGAAATCTGACATCTTATATTAAAAAGAAAAACAAAACACCTCCAAAAGTCTTTTAACAAACTTACAAAGAACTCCTCCAAAGAACCCATCTCAACCACTATCTACATCTCAACCTCCAATTTAAGAGGTGGATGACAAAGTTTTCCCTTTTATAAAGTTACATGATTAGTACCTTAAATTATCTTCCCACTCAAAAGCAAAATAATCTCGACTTTTTTCACTTAGTGGACATGCCCAAAAGGCATCTTTAAGGTCTATTACACTATACCATTTATCTTCAGGACCTAATTGGCTTAGGGGGGTATGGGGGTTAGATACCACAGGAAATCTTGCAACTGTTCTTTTATTGATTTCTCGTAAGTCATGCACCAATCGGTAATTTCCATCTGCCTTCCTTACAGGCAGAATAGGTGTATTGAATGGAGACATACACAGTTCTAACAACCCTTGTTTAATCAGTCTCTCTATTTCGGGTTTTAACCCTTGTCTCCCCTCTTTAGGTATTGGATATTGCTTAACTTTAACCGGTATCTCTGGGTTCTTTATAGTCACTGTAAAGGGTTCAGTGTTCAATCTTCCCACCGTCTCTGGAGTATACCATACTTCAGGATTTATTTTCTCTTCATCCTCAGTCCTTAAGGGACACAGCTTAATAGTAAGTTTCTTTCCCACTACTTCCAAGTTAATTCCTAATTCAATCATCAAATCTCGACCTAACAAATTATAATCGGCCTCAGGCACTAGCAGCAAAGACCCTATGCCGAGTTTAGAGTCTGTTTCAAACAATACATCTTTAATTACGGGTACCTTGAACGGTTCCCCTTTAGCTTCAATAACTTGAACTTTTTCTGAGGATATTTCATACCCCCGAGGTAATTTTTGGACGGTTGATCTCTCCCCCCCTGAGTCCACTAGGAACTCAATTTCTTGTTGTTGGGGACCCACTTTTAATTTTATCAAGGGCTCAGTTCTTTCTCGAGTCCCCAGTAAGTAGAGCCCCTGACACCCCTATTCCTCCCTGAACATCCGTTCATCCATTATCCTCTTTCTGCAATCTTTCTTAACATGTCTCTTCTTTCCACAGTAAAAGTACGTTAATACACCTCTATCCTCCTTCGGGGGTCTCTTTGTCCCAGATTCTTTGTGTCGAGCCTCAAATCCCTTTCTGGAATCTACTGTTCTCTGCCTGTCTCTGACTGCTGCCAGCATCGTTCTAGCTTGTTTCTTGTAAGCCTCATCCTCCCGCCTTACATAAACTTTCTGAGCCTCTCTCAACAATTCATCTAATCCACGATCTTGCCAATCTTCTATCTTTTCTAGCTTCTTTCTGATATCTGCCCATGATTTGGCCACAAGCTGAGTTTTCAGCAGGGCTTGTCCCACCGGGATATTAGGATCTACCCCGGAGTATAACTGGAGACTTTTTCGTAACCTCTCCAGCCATTCAGTGGGAGTTTCATCCTTCTTTTGTTGTTCATTAAAAGCTTTATTGATATTCTGCCCCCGAGGGACTGATTCTCTTATTCCTTGGACAATAATTGTCCTTAGGTCTTGCATATGACCTCGATCCACTGGATCCTGATTATTCCAGTTTGGTCTCTGGAGGGGCCACTTAACATCTGCCACGGGACCCTGTTGGTGTTGCTGGTCCCACACTCTCATTCCGGCCCTTCTGATCATTCCCCTCTCTTCTGCTGTAAATAGGGCGCTGAGTATAGACTGGATTTCATCCCACGTGTATATGTTGGGCCCTAGAAACTGGTCCACCCTTTCTGCAACTCCTAAGGGATCCTCTAACAAGTTCCCCATTTCTTTCTTAAATTCCCGCACATCTCCTGAATTCAAAGGGACTGCTACATATCCCATACCCGGTTGCGGACCCCCCATAGCAATTTCTCTGAGTGGGTATAACCCGCTCTCATGTTGTTTACTTTTCATCTGACTCCTTGTTACTCTCTGGTGTTCACTGGGAGAACCAGATGCGGAGTCTGTACCATCAGGGTAATTTGGCACAGAAGGGGGTGCAGGCGGAAGAGGTGCCAGGGGAGGGGGTGGTGGTATATAAGGAGGAGGTGAAACAGGTACTTCATCCTCTCTTCGTGTTTTCTTTTTCCCCTCTCCCCCTTTTTCTTTTAGAGGGTATAAATTTATCCTAGTTTCTGACCTGATCCAGAGATGTGCATACTCACTCTCCTCTGAACTAAAAGGTTCCCTGGAACTTACATAAATGTTCAAAGCCTGACAAATCCAATCCTCAAAGGAACCAAACACAGGCCAGTATAGGTGGTCACCTCTAATTTGCATCCCACCCCACACCTCCATACAATAGTGAATCATTTTTACTTTACTCTTACCCTGCCTAGAAGGGTAATCATCCCAATATGTAATCATCAGTCCCAGAGGACTATCTGGCAGTATGGGGGGGAGCTTTGCCTGGGGTCCCCCACCCATGGGATCAGAGGGCTTGCTTTTCCCCTGTCCCATCTTCCAGAGTGCCTTTGTTAGGATAGGGTTAATAATTTCGGTTACCAGAGAAGCCGGGAATAGAGTCTCCGCTTCACTGCAACCAGGTGTTGCTTTCATTGTTTTAACCAAATCAAGTATAACTCTGCTTGGGTAACCGGGATGGGGGGAGAAGGAGAAGATTGGGACGGCTTGTATTTGGAAACTAGGTCGGGTGAAACTGTACCAATCATCATAAGATAGATGATCGAATTGTAATGATTTTTGGTAGCTGAACATGATTATTATTTCAAACTAGAATCGTAAAAGAAGATATTTACAAAATTCATGCTTGGATGTATACAATAGAACAATGTAGGCTTAATGATTAACATAGAGTTATGTAACGAAATGGTATAATACTGGGGCCCTTCTTGGACCCTCGTTGGAGTTGGATTTGGGTTTGTACCCCGGCTCCCAGAGCTCTTCAATAAAGCACCTCATAATCATTCCGGTGGTTATGTGTTTTCCTCGCTAACATTTTGGCGACCCAGGAGGGACCCTGTGAGTGCTGCTGAGGACCTCCCGTCCCAATCACGCTCCAGCCGGCACCGAGGGATTCTCGGGGAGCCCATCGAGGCGGGACCCCCCACCGCTCACAACGTCCCCTGGAGAAGAGGTAAGGTGCTTTATTCTGGTCTGGTGCCTGCCTGTCAGACGCGGCGAAAGCTGCGCGTGGTTGGGCTAAGGAATTCCTGGTATTGCCTAGGCGCCGTCCGTCAGACAGGGCGAAAGCCCTGCAGGTTCGGCAGTGGTGGTGTTACGTACTATAACATATGGAGAAGCTGAAAGGGTTAAAAGTAGGGGTTATGGGCGGCAATGCCCCCATACCCGCTTCTCCTTTGGGGTGCTTGGCAGCACACGGGAAGGATGAAAATTTTGGTCAGGAATTACAGAAGGATAAATTGATTAATTATTGCAATACATGGTGGCCTGGTTATGTTTTGCCTGATAATCAGAGGTGGCTGGAGAATGGATCTTTGGAACCGAATCTGATATCACAATTGATGGAGTATTGCAAACAAGAGGGTAAATTGGATGAAATTCCATATGTTGATTTATTTTTCTATCTGAGGGGAAAACCACAATGGTTAACAGAGTGTAAATTGCAAGCATTGGTCCTCGAAAACAATCAGTGTCTGGCTTGCGTTCAAGATAAGCGCTGTGTGGAACACTTGGTTTTGGGGAAAGGGGGGGAAGATGGTTTGGAAGCTGATTTACTACTAAGACCCAATGTCTCCACCAGAGTCTTGCCGGTATCGAACTCCACTCCGCCTGGTCTCACCCCCCCCCCCCGATTCTCTTACCCTTTCCCCGCGCAATCCTACACAATGTGCTTCTCCCCAGCGCTATCCCCCTCCCCCACCAACGCCTGCTCAAAGATTTATCCCTCCACCGACACCTCCGCAAGGATACCCTCCCCTTCCACCCACACCCCCATCGCTGGTCTCTGCCCCTGCACACCCTCCGCCCGAGCCCCCCACTGCTCCCTTCTCTGATAATAATCAGGACCTGATGATGAGACGGGGACGACGGGGAGGGGGGCACCGAGAGGATGGGGCGGAAAGTAGTGAGAGTGAGGGAGATAGGTCGGATGCCCCAATAGCCCACCGTACAAGGGGAAGACTGGCTCCGGCGTGGTCTAAGACAGGAAAGGGTATATTAAAACCAGGGAAACAAAAGAGAACAATTATTGCGCCGCTAAGACAAGGGGTGGGGGTGGATGGACCCGTTTTTGTTAAGGTCCCCTTTTCACCAGCTGATTTAATAATATGGAAACAATCAGCAGGAACGTATCGGGACAATCCGGATAAGGTGGCTCGTGTAGTTAAGATGATAATGAAAACCCAGAACCCCGACTGGGAAGATATTCAAGTGATATTAGACACTTGGATGGATGAGACAGAGAAGGATATGGTGCTTCGGGCGGCAAAGGAAAGAGCCAAGGAGGACATACAGAATGGTCTGGTAACAGGGACGGTAGATTATAATTTTCCCTCTGAAGAACCCGGGTGGGACCCTAACGACCCATCCGGAATAGATATGATGAGGCTAAAGAGATATCAAGAGTGGATTTGCATAGGGGTACAGAAGGCAATCCCTAGAAGTATGAATTGGTCTAAGTTGTATGAAATTCGGCAGGAGAAAAAGGAATCTCCTACTGCCTTCCTAGAAAGACTTAAGGAAGCGGCCAGAAAATATACTGACCTCCAGGTAGACAGTGAGCAAGCAAAGATTCAACTCGCTCTTATTTTCCTAGGCCAATCACAAGAGGATATTCGAAGGAAATTGCAAAAATTGGAAGGTGAAGAGTTAAGAAATTTAGATAAAATGCTGGAGGTGGCTTGGAAAGTTTATAACAATCGTGAGAAGGAGGTTGCTAAGAAACAAGGGCAGAGTTTGTTGGCAGTCTTACAAGGACAGGGGCGGGGACGTGGTAGGACTGGTCGGGGAGGCAATAGAGGTGGTTTTGGCAGGGGGCGGGCTGGTCTGGCTATCAATCAATGTTCCTACTGTCTAATGACAGGACACTGGAAAAAGAGTGCCCAAACCAGTTTACCCAGAATGGTCAGCCCCAAGCAGACAGCGTAGCTGGAGTCATGGTCTTATGTGAAAGAAAGCCAGGATTAAAGGAACCCATGGTGACTATGTGTTTAGAAGGAAAGAAAGTTACCCTTTTTACATACACATTCTGTATTGAACTGTATGGAAGGGCAAATTGAGAATAAGTTGACTGTAATCATTGGAGCCACAGGGAAGGAAGAAACACGGTCATTCCTGCAACCCCTAGATTTGAGTTTTGGGAATAATGTTTTAACACATGAATTCTTGTATTTGCCTGAGTGCCCAATTCCGCTCTTAGGGCATGATTTATGGGTGGCACTTGAAGTGGTAATTACTTTTGAGAATGGTGAACTTGTAATGATACCTGAGTCAAAACAGGAAAGATTTTAATGATAAAAAAAAAAAGCCAATCCCTAATATTCCTAAGGAGGTAGAAGATGCAGTGATTCCTTCTGTATGTGAAATGGATGTACCTGGAAAATTTAAATTGGCACAAGCAGTACATGTAGAATTGAAAGAAGGAGAAAATGCTGTACGGATTAAACATTACCCTATAAAACAAAAGCAAGGCAAGGAATAGCAAAGACTATTGATAAATTTTTAAAATAGCAAATCCTAGAAGAATGTGAATCAGAATACAATACTCCAGTTTTTCCAGTGAAGAAGCCCAATGGTGAGTATAGACTCGTACAGGATTTGAGGGGCATAAGTGAGATAACCAGAGATATTTATCCAGTGGTGGCCAGCCCTTATACATTGTTAGCATCTGTAAAGGAGATATATAAATGGTTTACTGCATTTGATCTAAAATATGCCTTTTTCTGCATACCCCTTGACCAAGATAGTAGGAACCTATTTGCCTTTGAGTGGGAACATCCTGGAAGTGGAAGAAAGCCCTAACTCACCTGGACTCGATTACCGATGGGTTTTAAAAACTCCCCAACCCTATTCAGGAGTCAGCTGGCAAAGGAGCTGGAAATCTGGACTAAAGAAGGACAGGTACCAAGAGACCAGTACCTATTGCTCCAATATGTAAATGATATTCTGATTGCTACTGAAGAACAGACAACCTGCATAAAGGTAACAACTGAGATTTTAAATTTCTTGGGAATGGGAGAATATAAGGTGTCCAAAGCAAAAGTCCAGATTGCCCAACAGACTGTTATCTACCTGGGATGTGAAATCTCACAAGGGCAAAGAAGGCTGGGTATTAATCATGTTCAAGCTATTTGTGATATTCCAGAGCCCCAGAATCTACACGAGCTGCGAATTTTCCTTGGAATGACCAGGTGGTGTCACCTGTAGATTGTGGACTATGGACTGATTGCAAAACCCTCATATGAGGCTCAGGAGACACAGCCGTTCGTCTGGGGCAAACCACAAAGAGAGGCTTTCCGGAAATTAAAGGAAGCATTAACAACTGCTCCTGCATTAGGGTTACCTGATCTGTCCAAAGACTTTCAGCTGTATGTACATGAGAGGCAGCGCCTGGCACTGGGAGTCCTGACCCAACGACTGGGAAGTTGGAAAAGACCGGTGGGTTACTTTTCCAAACAACTTGACAACGTAAGTGCTGGGTGGCCCTCATGTTTGCGGGCAGTGGCAGCTACTGTGCTACTGATACAAGAAGCCAGGAAGCTCACGATGGGAAGACATATTGATGTCTTCGTGCCACACATGGTAACCACGGTCCTGGAGCAGAAAGGAGGCCACTGGCTCTCTCCAAGTCGAATGATAAAATTTCAGGTAACCCTGACCGAGCAGGATGATGTGACACTAAAAACAACTAACCTTTTGAATCCAGCCTTGTTTCTGGGTACTACAGCTGAGGAAAGTCCACTGGAACATGACTGCGTAGAGGTGATCGAATATACCTATTCAGCAAGAGCAGACCTGAAAGATACTCCTCTGGAGCAACCAGAATGGGAACTCTTCACGGATGGAAGCAGCTTTGTGGAAAATGGAATGAGATACGCTGGATGTGCGGTAACCATGATTAACACAGTAGTGGAAGCAAAAGCATTACCACCTAATACATCTGCCCAGAGAGCAGAGCTGATTGCATTAACCAGAGCACCAGAACTGAGTGAGGGGAAAGCAGTCAACATATGGACTGACTCAAAATATGCCTTTGGAGTAGTGCATGTACACAAAGCATTATGGAAGGAGAGAGGACTACTGTCCTCCCAAGGGACACATATTAAACATCAAGATGCAGTCCTGCAACTGATAAATGCAGTACAAAAACCCAAACAAGTAGCAATCATGCACTGCAAGGCACATCAGTCGGGCAGTTCTAAAATTTGTGAAGGGAATCGAAGAGCAGATTGGACAGCCCGTCAGGTGGCACGGGAAGTGCAGAAAACAATGGCCTTGATTCCGTCAAAACTTAATGTCTCTCAATTCAATTTACCTCCCAAGCCAAAGTACACAAAAGAAGATGACAGACTGGCACATCTGCTGAAGGCACAGAAGAATGCAGAAGGGTGGTATGTAACCACACATGGGCAAATAGTGGTACTCCCCTTGGTAATGAGAGAAATCTTACAAATATGACATAATGAGTGTCATTGTGGTGCAGAGGCATTGGTAAAATCACTGAAACGAGATATAATCTCAGTACAGATGCAAACAATGGCAAAATCAGTAATGTCAAAATGTGAGATTTGCTTAAAGAACAATCCAGTGGCCAGACGACAAACACAGCTAGGAAGAATTTGGGTGGGGACAAAACCAAGAGATTACTGACAGGTAGATTTTGCAGAATTACCCAGAACTCAAAGATATAAGTGTTTGATAGTAGGGGTTGACACATTTTCTGGATGGCCAGAAGCCCTTCCCTGTTGTACCAATCAAACAAAGGAAACAGTTAAGTGGTTACTACAGGAGATTATTCCCAGGTTTGGGGGTGCCTATAGGGATCTCATCAGATAGAGGCCCACATTTTATAGCCAAGGTGGTACAAGAGGTAAGTAGATTACTGGGAATCTCTTGGGACCTCCATACTCCGTGGAGACCCCAGTCAAGTGGACAGGTGGAAAGGATGAACCAGACATTGAAGAGGCAGCTTAGTAAGATATGTCAGGAAGCCAAATTGCAATGGCCACAAGCATTACCAATAGCATTGCTAAGGATTCGAATAAAACCTAGGAGTGGAATGTCAGTCAGCCCCTATGAGATATTGTATGGGAAGCCATATGAATCTCCAGACCCCAATCCAAATGTACATGTTACAGGAAAACAGGATGTGTATAATTATGTTCTGTCTCTTGGGAAAACTTTAGCACAGCTCCGGGGCGCCCTCCTGTGGAACAGACCACTGAGCCTTGAGAATCCAGTCCACGATATCAAACCAGGAGACGAGGTGTACCTCAAGACCTGGGATGAAGAGCCATTAAAGGAGAAGTGGACTGGTCCACATCAAGTACTGCTAACCACCTTTACAGCCGTCAAAGTGGCCGGAGTGGAACCTTGGATACACTACACCCGAGTGAAGAAAGTCCCTCGTGGAGCTGTGTCGTGGGCTGCACAAGCTGTAGGACCAACAAAGCTGAAGATAAGACGTCTCTAACTGTTTTCAATGGTGTCAGTTACCATGCTCGTTTGGGGGTTAATGTTAACTTTATGTATTTTAATGTTACCATTAGGAATTACTTTGGGATATGGAATGCATGGAGGTCTACCAATTGCTCTTCATTCTAAAGTGAAGAGAGAGGTACAAACAGGAACACAGGTAATAGAAACTCCTAATACGATTCAAGCTGAAATGTGATGATTGGATTAATCAAAAACTTTGCCAAAATGCAAAACACCACTAGAATAACAGCCTGCCTGCCAATACCGAAGGCAGCAGGGGATCCAGTAAGTTGGGGAATCATAACATCAAAACTACCTAATATAAAAGAGAACAAAACAGTTAAATGTAAACAGGTAACAGAAAATGTGACAGGAAACCCATTAGTGTGGAAGTGTGAAGAAAAGGATTGGAAAGGATTAGAACCCTGGGATAGTGCATGGTCTGTGGGTATATTTCAGAGGTTCCGATATATGGCAAGCACTCCTTGGTGCATTAAATGGAAAGGCCCTGAAAATGAAACAGATCCAGCGATAGTAAACACTGGTACTGCTAGCCGAAAGGAAACAGCAAAAGTAAATTGGTGGACGTGTGATAAGATTTATGACTGCACCTCTGACGACCTGGAGGTAAAACAATGGTCACCTTTAGCTGTAGCCTTGCAAGTTGGTTGTGCTTGCAGAGGAATCAAACACAAACAGGGCAAAATCGCACCCAGGATCATAGTAGGATGTAGTAAGAGTACAGTCCGAAGTCCAGGACAGTTTGTGTGGGCAACAAGTGATGGTGCTTGGACAACACACTTGCCAGTAGACGGGGAGGTAAAGGAAATCACTCTGGGTCTCCCCACCTTGTGCCCAATCTGGAAAAAGTCCCCATTTAATGGGAGCCGTGAGCTCCTGCAGATAGGAACAAAACGAGGTGTCTCGAATAATCAAAATCAAGATGACACCTGGCAAGAACCCTCTAGTGGAGTAAAATTCGGGTGGGCCCTGGAATCTCTGTTTGGTCCTGTTGCAAATTATCGGAATAGGGAAATGCTGTATAAGATCACGGGTCAGGTAAACAGGTTAGCAAGAGTTGCACGAGAAGGATTTAGTGAACTAAATATGCAGTTACAAGCTACTACCAAAATGACTTTACAAAATCGATTTGCCTTAGATATGTTACTCCTGAAAGAACATGGAGTGTGTGGATATTTAAAAGGACGAATTGACCATTGCTGCATCCACATCCCAAATGTAACAACAAATATAGAACATGATATTAGCCAGTTAGGACAAATAGAGCATGAGATCCAAGAGGAACAAAAGGATTTAGCTACTACTTGGTTAGACAAAGTCTTTAAAGGATTAGGATTGAATATTAATTCATGGGTAAAATCTATTCTTGAAAATTTAATAATTTTACTGATTATGTTTCTAGTGATTTGGTTAGTTTATAGGATCCTAAAGGGAGAAATACAAAGAAGAACATCCTGGAACAGAACAATAATGAAGGCGCTGACACGAGACAAGACTGCACCTTCAGCACCTCCGCCCTGCACTAATGAAGCCCACATCAATCATGGATTCGAAGCTGAACATCCAGTATAGAAGATGAATGGACTGTACTGAATGAAAGCATTTACACTTAGTAGATTTAAAGTGAAATACTTTCAAAGGGGGGAATGTTAGGATAGGGTTAATAATTTCGGTTACCAGAGAAGCCGGGAATAGAGTCTCCGCTTCACTGCAACCAGGTGTTGCTTTCATTGTTTTAACCAAATCAAGTATAACTCTGCTTGGGTAACTGGGATGGGGGGAGAAGGAGAAGATTGGGACGGCTTGTATTTGGAAACTAGGTCGGGTGAAACTGTACCAATCATCATAAGATAGATGATCGAATTGTAATGATTTTTGGTAGCTGAACATGATTATTATTTCAAACTAGAATCGTAAAAGAAGATATTTACAAAATTCATGCTTGGATGTATACAATAGAACAATGTAGGCTTAATGATTAACATAGAGTTATGTAACGAAATGGTATAATACGGGGCCCTTCTTGGACCCTCGTTGGAGTTGGATTTGGGTTTGTACCCCGGCTCCCAGAGCTCTTCAATAAAGCACCTCATAATCATTCCGGTGGTTATGTGTTTTCCTCGCTAACACCTTCACACACACACACACTTCACCTCCTTTTCGTGGCCCACTCCCTCGCGGGATATGGGAAACGCACTACCGAGGAGTCCACAATCACTTCGTCCTCCACTGGACGTCTCACAGCGACACACTCTGGGATACCCAACACCAACCAAACGGATAACCGGCCTATACTTACGCACTCCTGTGTCTTCGTTCGGGCTTCGTGCACAAAGATTATGGGGTTGCCGGCTTTCTTTTGCTTACTGTCAAATTTTAGGGTTCGTCGGTAGAGGATCAGATGGGGTGCTACCCGAATAGGGGCCGCTTGTCAGTGAGGCGCCTCCCCTGTATGGGGACCCACACCAGGTTGCCTCTATCCGAGTCACGGCACCAAATTTGTCATATGTGTGTCCCAATAATTGACTGGACACAAGCTCAATTAAATCAGATTGGAATTTATTGAACAAGCGACAGTAAACAAAACAGCGCGCTGGGTGGCCGGGAGCGTCTCCTGCTCTACCACGGTCCACACCACTATCTGAGAGTCTCTGCTTTTATACTTTTCAGCTCCCTGTGATACATGTATTTTTCTGTTTCTCCTGTATTTTCGCAAAGTGCTGCTGGGGAGGGGTCTTTATCCGCTTCCCGGTAGTTGGTGGTCCGGTGGTTGTGGGAATGCAGCTCTGATCCCTGCAAAAAACTGGTCACTCAGCTTTTCTTTTGTTTGCTTTGCCGAATGTTTGAAGAGAGGGTGAAAATACCAGGTGCTTCCTGTGATAGGTTTAGTGAACAATTAGTGATTGGTAATCTATCATAAAAGAGACTCAAATAATTCAAAAATTTTGGGCAAAGAACTTTCTCTGTTTTACTTCTCTGCATAACACTTAAAAACCAGTCTGGTCTGTCAGATCCTCCTACTTCTGTTTCTTCACAGCTACAAAGAAAATGGACTTTAAAGTAACCCTACTCTACAGGTGTGGAAAATTAAAGTTGAAATGTGTAGTATTGTTTTGAAAGTGTTTATATCACCCCACTGTGTAATGTTGCAGGTACATCAAGATCATAGGAAGAGGACTGGCTCCATATTCTTGGCATTTTGGCTAATTTATTTTAGGTTTTATACCTTACAGAGCAGACAGTATGTTTTTGCCTCTTTTATTTTCCCTAATCGTTTTGTGTATTTAAAATAGGTCTTTCATACTAAATTAAAGATTTTTTTTTATTACTCATCAATTGGTGCTACTAGTGCACTAACTGAATATAGCCTAAAGAAGGAGGGCAAGGAGAAGCACCTCTGCAAAATACCAAGAGAACATGTTGGTGTTCACAGAACATAAGTGTCAATTACTACCCAACAGTGTGGTAATTAAGGAAAGAGTTTTCAACTAAACTTGTACTGTGTCAGAGTTAATACAGTAGCTGTGATTCTTTTGTATACACACACAAACATGCAAACATTTCTAACCAACAAGGGACATTCTTCAGTTATGCTGGCAGTGTTGTCCCCACAAAAAAGGTACAGTTAATCACTGATACAAGTCTAATACTGTCAGGATAATAGTAGAAAGAAATTCTCAGGAGCTATTTTTCTTCTACTACTTGAAAGTCCCAAGAAGAGATATAAAGATTTGCTCTTCTAAATGGGTATGTCAAAAATAATTTAAGGTACTAATCATGTAACTTTATAAAAGGGAAAACTTTGTCATCCACCTCTTAAATTGGAGGTTGACATGTAGATAGTGGTTGAGATGGGTTCTTTGGAGGAGTTCTTTGTAAGTTTGTTAAAAGACTTTTGGAGGTGTTTTGTTTTTCTTTTTAATATAAGATGTCAGATTTCTCTTGGGATAGAGTATGAAAAAAAAAAAGATAGTATGAATAACAAGATACTTGCTGTTTTGGTATACGCAAGATTTTTTTAGTAATTTCTTTTCTTTCCCTGTTTGGTGATGTTAAATGACATTAAATTATTGTAAATTTTGCAGAAACTGTTTTGGGGGGTTTACTTAGTTTTCCAGCGTTTTTGCAGATGAGACCTGTCTCACAAAACTGGTAGTGTTAATTGCTGTCAAAGGGGGTTCTCATCAGAGTTTCTAAAATGTACCTAATCTCTTAAATCAATGCATGACAAATCGTGTGAGTTTTTTTTGCCTTAGATAGAAACAAATCCTATATTGTATGTATCTTTCTGAGTTCTCCTAAAATAGTAAGAGAAATCTTCTGGAATATCAAGAATTCATTGTCTTTCTACTCTAGGAACAGGCTGGGCAGAGGATCTGCCCACCAGAAACCTTCAGTATGATAAGGCTCTAACATCGGAATATTTATAAAGTCAACAAGTTAAGAATAGCCCATAAATACCTTAATAGAAAAGAAAGAACAAGTAAAAATAGTTTGTTGGGTTTTTTTTACACTCTGTAGTTTAAGTTATTTTTGTTATTGACTGAATTTTCTCCTTAAGTTTCCTTTTAACCTGTTCCTTGATCCTGGTTGCAGTTAAAAAGGTGGAGGCATTCAAAAATTAAATGGTATCAGAGGTGGCTCTCTGGAGAGGAAAATGACACCCTAATTTCAGTAAAATGATCATGCAGGAGAATCACAGTACATTGAATAACAAAATTGAAGATGCAGTTATTTTAGTTTTACTCAAAGTACAGTCTGGCCAGCACGATTAATTGTCAGTTCTAAAAGGGCTTTGCAGCTGGGCTTTGGGATTAAGGGACTTGACTGCCTTTTAGTGATGCATGTATACATATATCCTGGTGAATGGGGATTACTGGTGTCTGTTGAATGGGAGATGCTCGAGTAACATAGAACAACTTCAATTAAAAGGTATCAGAAACTATTTGCCTGAGATTGAGCAAACAGAGTGTGACAAGAAAAGAAGAGGGCAAACCCCAGTCCAGACCGCTGTATTTCGCCACCGAGAAGAATCATACACCGGCTGTGGGATGCACCCCCATAGGCCTGGTCATGTGGGAATATAAGTCGAGGAACTGGAACTCTGTTTCTGTCACTCACTCTTTTATCTTTCAAAGATCATGGCAGAATCATGATACAAGTGCGAACAAAGACTGTAAACTGAAGCTTTTTTTAATACCCACATCAACATTCACTATTATAACCCATCCAAATTACATTCTTACCTATGTGTATAATTGGAACCAATACTGGAATTTTTAGAAATTAAGTATCTATTTGGCTAATCATTGGTGTAGTCCAAAATAAGCAAATATTGGCAATGTCAACGGATCCTAAAATAACTGCATCTAAATAGATAATATAGAAAACCCTTTTTATCAGTGGAAAAATAAGCAAATAATGAAGGCTAGAAAACAAAGAGAATGGCTCAAGCCAAATGACTGTTAAAAAGAAAAAGGGAGGAATTTGTTATAAATGCCTATTATAATGTTGGCTTTTCGCAAGATGTGTGCTATATGATTAAGAACTTTGTGGTAAGGATATAAGTTCTTATTTCTGCTGTTCGTAAAGAAAATTAGGCATAGTGGTAGTAGTGATAGAGTATGCTTAAACTGTCTGTTTGGCTGGGATAACATCCAGTGAACATGTAAAGAAGACTCTGCTATTGATACACCAGCTATTAGCATCTACCATCTGAAGAAAGCACAGGGGTGGACCAAGGCCCAATCTGGAGGTGATAATGAAGACACAGCCAAGAAACACGCATGCTCTAAAAAGGCGGACCCAAGGAGGGGCCATGCAAAACAGTCCCTGGAATATGGAAACTAGTTTATGGAAAAATATGAATATTCAACAGACTGATACAATAGAAAGAGTATTTAAAGAAAGCCTGTGAAATAGCAGTTTGTGGACTTGGCTAAATGCCAAGTCACCCGGCCGGCCGTACTTTGCTTTTTCCTTATCTCCTAATTGTCTTATCTTTTATTAAAACCTATTTCTTAAAATCTACCAAAAAAAAGTGAATCTCGTTTTTCACATTAGGAATATTAGGAATTGGCTTTTCTTTTATCATTAAAATCTTCCCTGTTTTGGACTCAGGTATCTTCATTACTAACTCACCATTTTCAAAAGTAATTACTGCCTTGAGTGCCGCCAATAATCAAGTGGGGTTGGGCACTCAGGCAAGTACAAAAATTCATGTGTTAGAATTTTATTCCCAAAGCTCAAATCTAGGGGTTGCAGGAATGGCTGCATTTCACTCCCTGTGGCTCCAATGATTACAGTCAACTTATTCCCAATTTGCCCTTCCATATAGTTCAGTACAGAATATGTATGTAAGAAGGGTAATCTTCTTTCCTTCTGTCCTGGTTTGGAATAAATTAGGGGAGAACCTCCAAAAGGAGTCCCCTAAAAACAAACCTCCACCACCCCTTCCCCCCCCCAGCCCTGGGTTCGGGAAGGAAAATGCCTTGGAGGAAAAGTGGAAAAAAATGGTTTATTGACAAATGAAAAAAAAACACTCCCCAACATCAAGGAAAAGGGAAAAAACAATGCTCAAGTTACTGTGAGGGAGAGGGTGCAGAGCTTCTTCCTCGGGCCCCGGAGATTCTCCGACTTCTCAGGTCAGGTCCAGAGCCGGTCCAAAATCTTCGGGGGGGGGGGGGGGGGGGGGGAGGAAGAAGAAGAGAAAAGAAAAAGAAGGAAAACAAACAAACAAACAAACAGAAACGGCAAAAGCCAGTGGCAGGAGCGGCAACAGGCAGGCAGAGAGAGAGAGAAGCAGCAGCAGGCCAAGCGAGCAGCCGAGCCAGAGAGCGAGTGAGAGCGAGCAAGCAAAAGCGGCGGGCCCCGCCAAAGAGGGAGGGGGCAGCTGCCAGACACAACAATGTAGTCCAAGATATGGGATAGGGGACAGCGTCAACCCAGAACACCTTCTAAGCACAAAGTCACCATGGGCTCCTTTGATCCTGGCTTTCCTTCACATAAGACCATGACTCCAGCTATGCTGTCCACTTGGGGCTGACCATTCTGGCTAAACCAGTTTGGGCACTCTCTTTTCTAATGACTTTCCAATAAGTGCATTGATTTATTATTAGTTTTTCATGGCTTCTGCCAAAACCACTTCTATTACCGCTCCGGCCAGTTCTACTACATCCTCACCACTGTCCTTGTAAAACTGCCAAAAGACTCTGTCCCTGTTTCTTAGCAGCCACTTTTTCTCTATTGTTATAAACTTTCTAAGCCACCTCAAGTAGTTTGTCCAAATTTCTTAACTCTTGCCCCTCCTGCCTTAGGCCAGGCAGGGGCCAATTTTGACTGAGTCCAATGAGATACCGGGGTTACTGGTTTATTTTCATCACTCCCACTACTATCCACTCCTTCTGCACCCTCCCCATGTCTCTGTATCACAGCTACATCTTGGTTATTCTTGGGGAAGGAAGGAGCAGGTGAAGATGACATAAGAGGGTTCAGGGGGACAGGAGCAGGTGTTGGCAGGGGAAGAGGATAGCTCTGAGGAGAAGCATATTGGGTAGGCGTAAGCGAGGGAGAGGTAAGACAATCAGGTGGGGTGAGACCAAGCGGAGTGGAACTCAATGCTGAGGGGGGCTCTGGTGAGAACAGTGGGTCCCACTAACAAATCAGCTTCTAAATCATCCCCCCCCCTTCCCCAAACCTGCACTCAAAACCAAGTGTTCCACACAACGCTTATCTTGGACACAAGCCAGGCACTGATTGTTTTCAAAGATCATTGTTTTTAACCCACACTCAGCCAGCCATTCTGGCTTTTCCTGTAAATAAAACAAATCACCATACATAACTTCATCCCATCTCCCCTCTTGTTTGCAATACTCCATCAGTTGTGGTATCAGATTCGGTTCCAAAGATCCATACTCCAGCCACCTCTGATTATCAGGCAAAACATAACCAGGCCGCCACGTATTGCAATAATCAATCAATTTATCCTACCGTAATTCCTGACCGAAATTTTCATCTTTCCCATGTGCTACTAAGCACCCCAAAAGAGAAACGGGCATGGGAGCATTGCTGCCCACAACCTCCCCTTTTTACCCTTTCAGCTTCTCCATATGTTACAGTACATAAGACCACTGATGCTGAACCTGCAGGGCTTTCGCCCTGTCTAACGGACGGTGCCTAGGCAATACCAGGAATTCCTTAGCCCAACCACATGCAGCTTTCGCCACGTCTGACAGGCAGGCACCAGACCAGACCAGAATAAAGCACCTTACCTCTTCTCCAGGGGATGTTGTGAGCGGCGGTGGGTCCCACCTCAATGGGCTCCCCGAGAATCCCTCGGTGCCTACTGGAGCGTGATCCGGTCAGGAGGTCCTCAGCAGCGCTCACAGGGTCCCATCTGGGTCGCCAAAATGTTAGCAAGGAAAACACATAATCACGGAATGATTATATGAGGTGCTTTATTTAGAGCTCTGGGAGTCGGGGTACAGACGCAAATCCAGCTCCGACGAGGGCTCAGAAGATGTACAGTATTATAGTCTTTTTCGTTACACAACTCTATGTTAATCATTAAGCCCTCCCATTGTTCTATTGTATACACCCAAGCATGAATTTTGGTAAATATCTTCCCTTATGATTCTCACAATTCTGGTTTAAGGTAATAATCACGTTCAGCTACCAACAATCGTTATGATTATATAATCTATCATATGATGATTAGGTACAGTTTCACCTGACCTAGTAGAGAATAGCTTTATTTTTAAGATACATAGGCCTAAGTACAAATCGTCCTAATCCTCCCTCCCCCCTGATTACCCAGGCAAAGTTATACTTTTTTTGGTTCAAACAATAGCATGAAAGCTACATCCTGATTGCAGTGAAGCTGAGGTTCTATTCCCCAGCTTTTCAGCTGCAGAAATAATTTTAATTTTAACCCTATATATATTATCATCCTTCAGATCTGGGTGACTGGAGTAGGTGGCTTCGATGGTCTCCAGGCAGTCATGGATCACCAGTTTTCCCGTACCCTCACTGACAAAGGAAAGATGGGTTCACAAGATTAGTTACCATAATTTCTACATCACCTTATTCTACCATTATGGTTTGGTATTTCAGGAATCTCTGTGGGGAAAGCCAGTGTCTGCCTTTTACCTGCAGGACTGGAGACACTGTGTGGGACACTAGCACAGTCATCTTCTGGCCTAGGGTAAATTTCTGTGCTTCTTGAATGTTCATCACCACTGCAGCAGTGGCTCTGAGGCACCCTGGCCATCTCTTGGCTGCTGCATCCAACTGCTTGGAAAAGTAGGTGACTGCCCTGCAATATGGGCCCAGGTCCTGTGCTGGTATTCCCAAAGCAATCCCCTGCTTTCTGTGAGAAAACAAAAGAATGGTTTACTCATGTCTGGAAGTCCCAGGGCTAGAGCTGACATGAGGGCCTTCTTTAGTTGGTCGAAGGCTCATGTTGCTTTTGTCCATTGGCCGTCTCTGTTTCCTTCTGTAACCAAGACATACAGGGGACTGACTAACAGCCCACAACTGTAAATCCACAGTCTACACAAGCCTGGCATGCCCAAATAGGTTCTCAGTTCCTTTACTGTCTGGGGTTTTGGGGTCTGGCATATTGCTACCTTGCAATCCTGCCCTAAGGTTCTTTGTCCAGCACTGACCTCATAGCCCAGGTAGATAGCTGTTTGCTTCACTATCTGAACTTTCTTCTGGAATACTTCATACCCTTGTAGACCAAAAAAGTTTAGGAGGCTTACTGTCCACTCCACAAGTGTCTCTTGAGTTCTGGTAGGTATCAGGAGGTTGTCCACATATTGTAACATCAGTCCTTCTCCTTATGGGGCTTTCAAGGATTCCAGATCTCTTTCGAGCTGCTCCCCAAATACTGTAGGTGAGTTTTTAAATCCTTGAGGTATAATCAACTACGTGAGTTGGGTTTTAAGCCCACACTTGGGGCTTTCCCATTCAAATGCAAAAATTTTCTGGCTGTCCTCATGGAGAGGAAGGCAAAAGAAAGCATCTTTCAAATCTAAAACAGTAAACTAAGTTATCTGAGGTGTTAAACAGGTTAGCATGTTATAGGGGTTGGCAGACACTGGATAAAAGTCCTCGGTTATCTTATTAACCACCCTCAAATTCTATATTATTCAGTATGACCCATCAGGCTTTCTATCAGGTAAAACAGGAGTATCAAATTCATACTGACTCTTTCAATAGCCCTATCTGCAAAAGGTTTTCAATTACTGGGCTAATCCCTTCCCTGTCTTCCTTCTTCAAAGGATATTGTTTAATTCTAACTGGCTGTTTTCCTTCTTAAGTTTAATTTGCACTGAGGGTGCATTCTTTGCTCTCCCTGGTATATTAGAATCCCATACCCCCGGAAATACTTGATTCATTATTTTCCTGTTAATCTCATCTTCACTTTTGACTTTGGCCTCATTGGCTATTAAAATCAGGCTTAACAATTCCACATATTGTTGTGGAATTCCTTAACCTCCAAAATAATCTCCCCATTTTTAAAAATTATTTTTGCCTCCAGTTGCTCCAATAAGTCTCTACCCAAAAGTGCTGGTGGAGCACTGGGCATGTACAAAAACTTGTGAATTCCCCATTCTTTCTCAAGTTTATATTTCAAGTGGTCTACAAAAACATGCTCTTTCAGATTAGCCAGTTGCCCCCTTTACCATGACATAATCATCTGTTATTGGTATTAAAGCTTTATTTAACACCGAGTATGTTGCCCCTGTATCTATCAAAAATTCCATTTCTTTTCCTTTGTTCCCTAGTTTCATTATAACCAGAGAGTCTCCTAGGATAAGATCCTCCAGTCCTCCTCAGTCTTCTTTGATGTGAGCAAGCATCCCCTCCCCTTTTCAGTCTCTTCTTCTTTGATCATCACCTTTTCTTTGTTCTGGGCATTGCTTCTTCCAGTGTCCAAATTTCTTGCAAAATGCATATTGGTCTTTCACTAGTTGGGGTGGTCCTTGCCTTGGTGGCCCTTGTCCACATCTCCCTTTTTCTTCTTCCCTTACTAGTGCTACCAATTTTCTCATCCCTTGTTTGCATCCTCCTTCCCGGTTGCTAAAAACTCTCCATGCCTCTTCTAGCAAAGTCTCTAAATCCCACGCCATCGAGCCCCGAATCTTCTGAAGTTTGCATCTAATGTCCCCTGTACATTGTCTATAAACAAGCCCACCAGTTGTTGTGTCCTTTCCTCAGACTCAGGATCTAAGGTTGCATGGCGACAAATTGCATCTTGAAAATGTTCTAAAAATTCAGAAGGTGTTTCAGAGGGACCTTGCTTAATTGCATATGGGGCCGACCAGTTTATAGTTTGAGGAATTGCCCTCTCCACCTCCTTCACTATAAAGCCTTGATAATCCTCTAGTTTTCTCATATCATCATCATCATTAGGATCCCCATGTGGATCCAGAAGAGGAAAGAGATCTTTGACTCTCCTTTGTGTTTTTCCACAAGCATCTTCTGCTAAACCCCCTGCTACCTCCAAAACTAATTGTTTTTCTGTCTCTGTTAAGGCATTCAACAACAGCTGGAGATCTGACCAATCAGATCAATGCTGTTTAATCATAAACTTCATTTCTTTGCCACACCTATTGGATCACTTCGGTAGCATTTACCAATCTTTTCCTAAGCTTCTAGGTCCATTGTAGAAAAGGGAATTTTAACTAACATTGTTTTCCCTTCAGAACTTACTGCCTCCCTACAGGGTGCTTGTATATTTCCTTAGTTTGTTTTCAGGTCCGGGATGCTGTAGGACCGTTTGGAGAGGGCTCTTCCTTTTCACTGTCGCTGCTGGGCAATGGTGGATATAGTCGCATTGATTTGGAGAATTCAGAAGTAAGTGGGTTTTTTTTCCCAAGAAGAGAAAGTAGGGGATAATGTGGGAGTTGAGTTTGTTTCAGCTACGAGTGAAGTGGAGGATGAAGTGGAAGTTAGGGTTGGTTTTCCCCAAGGAGGTGGTGTGGAGGATGAAGCAGGAGTCGGGGTTGTGGTTGAAGTGGGGGATGAAATAAAAGTTAGAGCTGAAACAGGAACTGGAGTTGGTTCAGCTGGGAATTAGGTGGAGGCTGAAATAGAAGTTGGATTTGAAATAGAAATTTGAGTTGGTACAGCTGGAAATGAAGTGGGGGAAGAAGTGAGAGTTAGGGTTAATAGTCGTCCTGAATTTGCTTCTTTTCTCAGTGTCCCTTGCTTTCCAAGGGGTGGCCTAAACAAGTCCACCAGCTCTTGCTCCAGTGAATCAGCTGGATACACCTTGTCAGGGTGTGTGCAGCACTGGTTTGTTGAACATGTATTGCAACATCATTCGGGTTTCCCTCCATTAGCCTTATGGTATTTCTCACGAGTCAATACCAAGGGGTCAGAGCGGGGCCTAATTCCACAGTCCCTCTGCCACTCAGGGGGGTTCCGGAAGGAGAAAAACATATCAGCATACATCATTACTTCCCACCTCTGTTCCCGTCTCAAGATAAGCATAAGCTGTTACAGAGCCAATTACCACTGCAGCTTGTAAGCATACTAGAGAGGCACGAGTGTGCATGGGACGACTCCCACGGCTTACCAACGGCCTTTCCTGACCCTGCGTACACCTTACAGGTCACTGTTTCCATTCTCAATTTTAAACATACCATTTTGTCCAGAGTTTTAACAGTCAGGAGTCCTTGTCTGTTCCTGGATGAACAGCTGGGGAGCAGAGCCCTCTCTCCAGGAATATCCCAGGGGCGCCCTGAGGAGGGGTCCACCACCTGAGCTGGTCTCACAGCCAGAGCCTTCTCCTGGCTGGCTCACCAGAAAGAATCATGAAAAAACCATTAGGATTATAACAAAGACTCTCTAACTAGGTAAAGTTAGAAGGTGGTATGTTTCATTGCAATGTTGGGCAGCACAAGAGTAATCTCCTAAAGTCATGCCCACAAATTACAAGGCTCTTTTCCCTCTATTTCCCAAACACTTACATACACACAATGCTTATACATATGCAGAATCCCAGCACCACCCACATCCCCGCTTCGGATTAAATGATGTTAAAAGTCCTTCACGCGTGCGCAATTCTTCTCTTGAATTGGGTCAGTGGTCTCAAACTGGGTGAGTGGTCTTGAAGGATGAAGGCAGGAAAGTCTTAATCACAATGACCTTTCTGCCTTCTTGCTGCTGGCAGGCTTTCATGACCTTTTGGCATGATCCAATCCCTCCTGCTTGGTGATCAATTAGTATTGAGTCCAGGTGCAGGCCACGTCCCATTGGTTTCCATTTGTTAATATGATGGTCCATCTATTTCATTTCCTTCTATAAACACAACTTAAAACAAACACATAATACCAAGCAATGCATCATCTAGCTCTAAGTCAAGCATCTAATAATCATTAGCTTATCTTATCTTTTTTTCTAACTTTCATCTTAATCTATAAAAATTGCTTCTAACCCTTGGCTAAAATTTTAACCCTTTAAAATCATGATTCAGTAAGACAATTTACCAAACACTTTACTTTAATTCAAAGGCTCAAACATTTGGGAGACATCAGAGGCAGAAAGATGTGTGTTTTAATTGAAATGGCTTTGGGTTGAATAGTTTACTCTTTTCTAAACGGTTAAGTTGTAACTTGCAAGCAATTAACCTGTGACATGCTAGCCTGAAAGATTGTGATATTAGTTAATTTCGCCTGACAGCTCCTTGACGTGAATGCTGCAGCTCCACGGAAACAAGGGACACATCACTGGCTAGGGGAACTAAGTTTATCAAATTGAGTAGAAAGCCTCATTCAAATTAAATTCATATTGTCTTTGTCATGCTATCTGCAAAGCGTCTACAAGAAGGATTACAAAGAACACTTTTGCATTTTTTAAATTATACCCAAAAAGAATGATTTGTCACAGCTATTCTTTAGCTAAGGCAAAATAAATCTGGTCATGGCAGGTCCAGTTCAGCTGACCTGGCTCATTCTAGAAACAAATTTTAGGTGAATAAGAGAGCTCATACAGAGACCTCAGCCAGTCATGGTCAGTCCAGAGAGTAGACATATAACTGGTCAAGGAGCTGGGCATGGCTAAGACTCAGACCAATCAGTGTCTAGATCCAGGACTTCTGAACTTCCTATATAAGAGGTTTTGAACAATTAAACCGGCTGTTTTGTCTCATGATCAAGAGGACTTGAGTCATGATTTCTGTCTCCTTACCTACGACCATCACGTAATAGAACAGAACAGCACAGACTTGGGGAAACAGATAAAGGATGTAACTCCAGAAAACAGAAGTCGTTCAAAACGCAAGCAGTATGCCAGCTCAACTCTGCAAGGCTGACAAAACAGAAGTTATGCAAAACAAGGATATTGCCCTTACTCAAAAGCAGGAGTCATGGAACAGCCACCTGAAAAGGACACTAGACATTGAAGACAGACCTCAAAGAACCATATAAGGATTGGTGATAAGGGGTTCAACTATGTCAAATAAAGTGAAAGGAAGTGGGGATAGCTAATGAATATGTAATCAGCGTGTATGATAAAAACTCTGTTCATTCAATGCTGGGTGCACTCGAATGGTGACCAGCATGATGTAATAAAGAATACCTGCTCTCAAATACTCAAAACTGTGTTTAAAAGTTTCTATTCAGTGGATTTCACTTCCAGTGGTGTCCTTGACTCATTTATGCCCCACTGTGACAGGACATCCTCCTTTCTACAGAAGAACTTATCTGCTGCTGGTGCAACAGCTCCAGACATTCTGTCCCCTATGTGAAGTGATGAGATAACCTTGGCCAGCTACTTGTTACAAGCCAGGGAGTTGTTTCTTCCTCTGGCACTAGGAGGAGAACTCCCAATAAACAACTGGGTGTGAGAACAGATAAGGGGAGCTAAGCCAGAGATTTCTGACTGAACAAGCACTACTTTGACAGCTATAAAAACGACACAATTTTCTACAGAGGTAGAAGCCTCCTACACACACTCTCGAAATGTGCAGGGACTTCTCCTACAAGCTTGGACACGAACTCTGCGGATACTTTCCCAGGGAACTGAGAGAAGAATTCTACATGCACCCCATCCCCAGCTTGATGGCAAATTACATTGAATCCTAATCTATACTATTTCTCTGCTAGCTGTAATATGGGTAACTTTAGTCTACTAGTAGTTCTTTTTGGTTTATTCCTGTGTACTATGTAGTCTGTTAAATTTTTGTCTATTAAATAAATAATTCATTTTGTCATAGACCTATCTGCCATTATTAAGAATTTGCAACCAAGAGCAATCTGGGGTGCAGGCTGCTTCAAACAGAGCTACTGCCAGAAAGCTGAGTCAAAGGCATGATTTGTCTAAGCTCTCTTTCTCCATTCGCAACACCCACAGTTTCACAATGGCTCCTTGGTTCCATGAGGCCCTGTTGTATAACAATGGATCCTTGGTTCCTTTAGGGTCTGTATTGTCTAAATGGCCTCCTTGGTTCTGCACTGCCACAATGCTCTCCTTGGTTCAATGAGGCCTTGGTGTGTCCCAACATCCCCTTGGCTCCATGAACTTCTGTAGTGTCCCCATGGTCTCTTGGATTCACAGTATCACAATGGACAATTGGTTACAAGCAGCCTGTCATAGGTTAACACAGTTTGGTTTTTGGTTAACAGAATATTGCCCTGCCAGGACCTGGGACTTCGTTTTGGAAAGGAAAGGGACCTATCAGGAGGCAGTTCTTTCTATTAGCAGGTAGTTTGACCACTAAGAGAGTTGAAGGCGACTTTTGGTAATACCTATATAAACTGAGTGTGCCCAAGCCAAGCCCTCTTTTACTTCCAGCCAGAGAAGGTAACACAGCCCTGAGGGGCAGCCCAGGCTGGCCAAGCCTCGATGCTCCCCCACTGTTGGGGGGAGCCAGTCCTGGTCTGGCTGTGCCTCCGGCCCCCATCGGCTGCCGGGGGTGGGAGTGGAGGCTGCAGCTGAGATCCCTGACTGCCTGAGCTGCTCTGATCTCTCAGCATGAGTTTCTCCCTTCCCTCCCCCATCGGCGGCCTTGAAGTCAGCCACAGCCAGGAGAAAAGAAGACCTTGCAAACTTTAACTCTTTCTTGGCACAGATGAAATTTCCAAAAGCCCTAACTTTTTTCTTAGTGAGGCAGACGGCCAAATTGGAGACATGTAAGGGGACAATATGGAGATCTCAAAGTCAGTAAAGGAAGAGTGACCTCTTAAGTGGAAGAGATCACAAATTGCCTTGGGTCTAGGCTGAAAATCTTATATAAGTTATGGTAACAGACTGTAATATGTATATGCTAGAGTAATCCTTTAAATCGTGGACAATATGAATTGGGGAGATGATTTGTGAATTCTTTGAGCAAAGGTATCTGTGATTTACTGAGTGAATATTGAATTAGAAGTTGTGATTTGGTGATCTTATAAGAAGTTTGAAGAGAGATGAGAAGAAGCCCCCTGCACCAGTGAAAGAAGGAAGAAGACATCTCTGTTCCCTGAGCTGAAGAATCCTTTGCCTTCAAAGTTGTTTATCTTTAAAAGTGCCACCCCAATCTGTGAATCTTCAACCCATATGTGTAGTTTCAGGAAAGGCTATGTGAATATGGGAGGTTCCACAATTGCAGAATTTCCTGGGCAGGTTGCTTTAGTGTGAGTTAGAATCCACAAGCAGACTGTTTCTCTTGTGGAAAGTTACCAACAGCAGGAGAGACTTCTCTCTCTCAAAGACTGAATGAATGACTATATTTCATTTGCGGGTTGTTTTTTTTTTTTTTTTCTTTTTTTTTTTCTTTTTCTTTTCCTTTGCTTCTCTTAGTGTGTGTTAATAAAATCTGTTTACTTTAAAGTTGGGCCGGTTTTGCATTTTTCTTCCAAAATCCTATGTCCTACTTGGCAAACAAAATTTGACAAATGTGAAACCACCACATAGCCCCACTGTGTCACAATGAATATTTGGTTCCATGGGGGCCCACAGTGTCTTCATGGCCCTTGGTTCCATGAAGCCTTGCTGTATAACAATGGACCTTTGATTCCATGAGGTTTTGTACTGTCAACAATGGTCTCCTTGGTTCTGTAGCGTGAAAATGGCCCCTTGGTTCCATAAGGTTCCTCAGTGTCACAGTGGTCTCCTTGGTTCCATGAGGGTCTGCAGGGTCACTATGCCCCATAGTTTCCATGAGCATCTGTACTATGACCCATGTCCTTTTTTCCATCGAGGCCCACAGTGTCTCAATGGCCCCTTGCCTTTATGCTGCCATCCTGTGTCACAAAGGCTCCTTGGTTCCATGAGCTTCCGTAGTGTCACAACGGTCTCCTTGGTTCTACAAGCTCTTGCTGTGTCACAATGGACCTTTGGATCCATGAGCTTCTGTAGTGTCACCATGATCTCCTTGGATCCACAGTGTAACAATGGACAATTAGTTCCATGGGTCCCTGCAACTGCTCGGTGCATTTCTTGGGGCTTTTGCCTGCGCTCCCTGGCTAGCTCTGGCACTGGCGTTGCAGTAGAGGTACAGTTCAGTGTCCTGGAACACATCTTTGATCCTGTGGAGCCTTGCCTCAGCAGAAGCGTGAACAGTGGTGAGAAATAAAGGATGGACTTCGGTGGGGGACTTCAACTGGGTTTTATTAATTCCACGTGGCTTCTTTCCACCCAGGAGTCAGTCCACCAAAGCCAGCGTTCCCCTTTGGGTGGCACCTTATGTAGGGGGGTGGGGAAGTGGGATGGCAGCAACTTGCAACCAGTCTCAAAGGAGGGGGAGTGACCCAGAACATAAAGGACAGACAGTAGAACAAATCAATCAATTAGGGGGGTGGGAGAACCAAGACCCTGCCGAATCATTCGATGTCCCCACTAGAACCTTCCAGGCATCTGGGCGAGGCTGTGGAGTGATGAACAAGACCCCTAATTGTGAGTGACATCTGACAATCATTGGGGTAGACCAAAAAGGGGTTTAACATGGGGGTACAGGGGAGAAACCATTGTGAAACAGTATAAAACAAGGAACAGATAAAGAAAACAGTTAAACCCCCAAAACACACCACTACAGGTCCCCAGAGTGTCACAATAAACCCTTAGTCCCATGAGGTTCTGTAGTGTCACCATTGTCTCCCTGGTTCAGTGAGGCCCTCGAGTGTCACAATGGCTGCTTGGTTCTGTGAGCTTCCACAGCGTCAACAATGGTCGCCTTCCTTCTGCAGTGTCATCATGAACCCTTGGTTCCATGAGGTTCTGTCTTGGTTTGAAGGACAGGTGTCTGCTAGGCAAGGCAGGAGCCTCCCTTGGAATGGAGAATGTAAACCCTTCCCTCCAAATCATTATAATTTTGAAATTAAGGGGAGCTCAGGCCAAAAGATATGAGAATAGGAGTAACAGTTCTTTACTAGTATGTATAACAAGGCAAACAAACAACAATAACTATGGCGTTAACGACAAACAGAACCAGGCACCCAGTGACCCCTTCTCGGCCATGGGCAGTTTCCCCCTTGGTGCAGTTCTGGTCACAGCCAGCAAGGGGCACTGGTGGCTCCGGGTGGGCAGGGCAGGTGCGATGATTCCCCAGTGGCTGCAGGGGGCACTGTGACACGGGCTCGGGGAGCACACAGTAATGACGGCTTTGTCCCAGACGGGAGGGATGGAAGAGAGGCCTCACTGCACAAATGCCTGGGGCTGTCAATCCCGGTGCCCTAGCAGGACTCTCAGAAGCAGCAGGCTGGAATGGCAGGGATGAGCAGAAATGGCAGGGATGAGCAGAAATCCTGGGGACAAGATGTATCAGAAACCCTGCGGCAATAGCCAGGACTGCGGGATGTCTCTGGCAGAGCAGGGGGTGCAGGGCCCAGCAGCAGAAGAAAGGCATCTCCCAGCTGGGTTGTATCAGTGGTGGTGAAATTCCTTTGCCCAAGCAGCAGCTCGACTGTCCTCTTCCCAAAGCTGAGTGAGTGAGAACCCCAAACTGCCTCAGCCCCTGTCCTTTACCTGCCTCTCTTCTCTCCATATCTCTGTCCCTCTGAGAGAAACTCCCAAAAACCAGAGGAGTGCACCAGACACCCTCCTTCCTTCCGGCCTGGCCACGCCCCCCTCCCTGTCTCAAGCATCCAGCCATCAGTGCGTCTTAGCAACTCAATGGGAAAAAATTCTACAAGTAAAAAGGAAAGAAAAACGAAAAAAAAAAAAAAAAACTAACAAAAAGGAAAGAAACCTCAACCCCCAACAGGTTCCTAAATGTCACTGATCTCCTTGGTTCTGTGTGGCCCTGCTGTGTCACCATGGCCCCTTGCTTCCATGCGTTTCTGTACTGTCAACAATGGTTCCTTTGTTCCAGTGAGGCCACGCTATGTCACAATGGACCCTGGGTTCCATGAAGTTCTTCAGTGTCACAATGGCCCCTTGGATCCATGAGGTTCTGTAGTGTCACCATGGTCTCCTTGGATCTTGTTGTCATTAACGGACCATTGGTTCCATGTGGCCCAAAGTGTCACAATGGCCCCTTGGTTCCATAGGTTCTTTACTGTACCAATGGACTCCTGGGTTGTATGAGTTACGTTGCTTTTAGTAGTGGTTTCTCTGGTTCCAACAAGGCCCTGCTGTGCCTTGATGCACCCTTGGTTCCATGAGGATCTGGAGTATCACAAAGGCTCCTTGGTTCCACAAGGCCCCACTGTGTAACAATGGACCCTTGGGTCCATGAGGTTCTATAGAGTCATAATGGACCCTTGGGTCCATGAGGTTCCTTTGTGTCACAATGCAGACTTGTTTCTAGGAGGTTCCATACTATCACAATTGCCTCGATTCCATAAGCCCCTGTGGATTGATGATGGACCCCTGGTTCCATAAGGATTTGCACTGTCACAGTGGTCTCCTTGGTTCCGTGAGGAACACAAAGCTTTGCATAAACACTGAGCAACACCTGCTTAACACACCTGGCAACATCTGTTTGCATTCAAAAAAAGAGGTTAAAGCTGAAAATGGCACCAGCATCTTCCATCTACAGCAGAGATCCAGAGAAAGGCCAGGGACAGAGAATTTGGCTGAAAGATTAGGAGAATTCTGCTTAAAGATCAGAACATGCTTAATACAGAGATCATTTCTGGTCATGCTCTGCCTTGCAGAAGGTGACATCATTCGTGGCAGCCTGTACTGAGCATGTGGTTCCTGAGTGGGGTTTGTTGTTTAGGAAACCTGCACAAGCTCTTCCATTCTTTCCTTACAAACAGGAAAACTTCTCCTGGGCCTGTGTGCAGGTAGAGCCCTGAGGAGAGCAGGTGAGACATGGTGCAATGGGCTGGGACACCCAGCTGCAGAGCTCAGGGGACAAGGTTCTGATGCAGGGCACAGGGATGTCAGTCCCAGGTGGGCAATGTCAGACATGGTGAGGCTGGAAGTGAGGAGCAGGTTGTCTAAACAGGGCCAGCCTGCAAGGGGCTCCTTCTTCTATGTGCCCAGACCTCCCAAGGAGACATTCAGCGTCAAGATCACTCGGGGAATGCTTCAGTCACCTCTTCAATGAACTCAAAATTAAAGAAATACTCATGTGCTTTAAAACCAAAAATCATGAGGTGCACTTTGAAATCTTCCTCCTGAACAGAACTCCAAACTGATTCAAATCAGCTGCACAAGCCCTGGAGACCTGAAGACAATTGAACGAAGATAAGGAGCTCCTGAGGGCTTTCTGTATTTTCATGAACCCCACGGTAGATTTGGGGCTGAGTCCAGGAGCCTCAGGCACTGAGAGAAGGTTGAGGAAGCTGCTCAAGGAGTCAGAAGCAAAACTCCAAGTCCCTTGGAGCATCCCTGGGCCCCACTGAGGGCAGGAACTGCCAAAGGCTCCCCAGGGACTGGTGAGAGCAGATCCTTGAGGCCAGGATTGCAGGGAGCCCAAGGCTCTGAGCAGGGAACTGCAATGCTGAGCAAGGCCTGGGCTGCTTGGAGGAAGCAGAAAGTCCAAGCCCTGAGCCCAGGCCTGGGACAGCAGGGCCTATCCCTCCTGGGTGGCTCGGGGCTGTTTGTGAAGCACTGGGATGGGAGGAGCAGCAAGGACAAATGTCATAAAGCTGCAAGCCCTGCCGGCCTCCTCAGGGAGGGGCGAGGCAGAAGCAAAGTGCGGCCCCTGAAAGGAAAGTTCCTTCTGTGGAGGCTCCAGTGGCGCTGCCAGAGCCCAGGGGACAAAGGCCTGGGTGCCTGTGGCCCTGCCAGCCCTGCTCAGCCCTTGGCCATGTGTCCTGCAGGCTGTGTCCCCTGAGCGTGCTGCTGCTGTGCCCTGGCTGGCTGCACACACCCATCTCGCTGTCCCCCCAGCCTTTGTCAGCCCAGCATTGCTGTGCCCTCCCTGCACCCAGCGCTGCCAGCTCCTGGCACACAGAGCCAGGGCATGGCCCAGCCTCATGCTGGGACATCTCCTGCACCAAAATTCTACACTGGGAGGGACTTTTCTTTTTCCTCACCTCCGGGCTGAACCTTCCAAGCTGCATTTTGGGAGGTTCCCTTCTCTTCCCACTGCCAAGCAAAGCTCTGTCTCCTGCTGTTAACAAACAGAGAAGGGCTGGTGGGAGATGGGTGGTGGTCAGAGGCTGTTTAGGGCACAGTGACCATGAAATTATAGTGTTTTAGATATTGCGTGAAAGAAGGAGGGGCATCAAAAACTTCTACACTGGGCATATGGAGAGCAGACACTGACCTATTCAGGATGCAGATTTGGGGGGGTGCCAAATCAGGTACAAAATATTTTAAGGGAAAGAGCACTTAAAAATAAGGATGTCCAGAAAGGATGGGCACACTTCAAGAAAGAAACTGTAAAGACTGGGAACAGCCTGTCCCTCTGAGCCAAAAAGTGAGCTAGCAAGGGAAATGACTGGCCTGGCTGGGCACAGAGCTTTTGCAGGAACTCAGGGGAAAAGGTGCATCACCTTTTGACAGAAAGGCAGGTAAATCAGGTAATATTTAAGGATTTTTTCAGGTCATGCAGAAAAAATATTAGAGAGTTGAAAGCTCAATTAGAGCTTAACCAGGTTGCTTCTGTGAAGGATAATACAAATTATTTTATATAAACACATTAATGGCAAAAGGAGGGGTAAAGGACAGCCTCCATTCTTTATTGGATATGGTGAGGGGAATATAGTAACTGAAGATGAGGATAAGTCTGAGGTACTGTTTTGGTTTGGGAAGACAGGTATCTGCTAGGGAAAAGCTGGAGTTCCCTTGGAATGGAGAATGTAAACCACCCCCTCTCATTTTTTTTTTATTATAAATTTGCAGTTAAAAGCTTTTAGGCAAAATATTTGGGAATAGAAATAGTGGTTCTTTATTAGTATGTATAACAAAGCAAATAAAAAGCAACAAGTACAGCATTAATAACAAAATCAGTACTAAGAACTTCGAGGGCTTTGCTTCACAAAAACTCAGGACAGTTTGGTCTTGGTGCCTTTGTGGGATCCTCAGAGCACCAAGCTGGAACAGTGGAAAAGTCCCAGGCTGGTAGCTGGGATGGCAGGATATCTCGGCAGGCAGGGGCAAGGTGTCCCAGCAGGGCAGGGAGATGAGGGGTCACGCTGTATCAAGAGGAGCAGTGCCGATGAAAACAGGATGGTGGGGCAGGGCTGGCCCAACTCTTGCAGGGCGGCAGAGAAGCTCAGAATTCCAGGGTGAGCAGATGATGGTAGATTTCCTAGGACTGGATCCCTCCAGAGAGAGTGAACTCTTCTAGCAGCAAGCAGCAACTCAGCCGTGTTCTCTCCTCAAACACTGAAAAACAGAGTACCAAGCTGCCTCAAGCTCTGTCCTTCACCTGCCCCAAAACTCGAGTTATCTCCCCCTCCAAGATTTGACCACACCTTTGGGTTTTGTTAAGTAGTGTTAAGTATTCAACACTTAGTTTCCTTGGTAACTTATGGGGGAAAAATTCTTTAGAGTAAAAAGGAACAAACCTAACCCCCAACAGGTACTTAACCCCTTCTTTGCCTCAGTTTTCAACAATAAGACTGGTTGTCCCATGGACAAGTGTTCTCCTGAGCTGGTGGATGGGGACAGGGGGCAAAAGAGCTCCCCTGTAATCCAGAAGGAAGCAGCTAGTGACCTGCTGAGCCACTCAGATGCTCACAGGTGTCTCTGGGACCAGATGGGATTTATCCTAGGGGGATGAAGGAGCTGGTGAATCAGCTCCCCAAGCTACTCTCCATCATTTCTCATCAGTCCTGGCTCCCCGGGAAGGTCCTAGAGGACTGGAGGTGCCAATGTGAGCCCATCCCCAAGAAGAGATGAAAGGAGGATCTGGGCAACTCCAGGCCTGTCAGCCTGACCTCGGTGCCTGGCAAGGGAATGGAACAGATCACCTTGAGTGCCATCACATGGCACCCACAGGATGGCTGAGGGATCAGACCCAGCCAGCGTGGATTTCAAGATCTGCATTGATGATCTGGATGAGGGGATTGAGTCCACCGTCAGCAACTTTGCAGATGACACCAAGTGGGGTGTGAGTGTGGATCTGCTGGAGGGTAGGAGGGCTCTGAAGAGAGACCTGGACAGGCTGGATCCAGGGCCCAAATGCAACAATGTGAGGGTTAACAAGACCAAGGACGGGATCCTGCACTTTGGCCACAACAACCCCTGCAGTGCTACAGGCTGGGGACAGAGTGGCTGGACAGCAGCCAGGCAGAAAGGGATATGGGGCACTGATGGACAGCAGGCTGGACATGAGCCAGCAGTGTGGCCAGGTGGCCAAGAAGGCCAATGGCACCTGGCCTGGATCAGGAATGGTGCGGCCAGCAGGTGCAGGGCAGTGATTCTTCCCCTGTGCTTGGCACTGCTGAGGCCACACCTCGACAACCGTGTCCAGTTCTGGGCCCCCCAATTTAGGAAGGACATGGAGGGGCTGGAGTATGTCCAGAGAAGGGCAACAAGGCTGTTGAGGAGTCTGGAACACAAGTCCTGTGAGGAGTGGCTGAGGGAGCTGGGATTGTTTATCCTGGAGAAGAGGAAGCTCAGGGGAGACAAGGTAGTGTTAGGGCACCGGTTGGACTTGATGATCTCCAAGGTCTTTTCCAACCCTGATGATTCTGTGATTCTCTGAAACCACCCTTGGAGAAGTTGAAGGATGAGTCCTGGGCCTCCTCTTCAGAAGGTCCCGCAGCCCAGGTCCCTCAGCTTCTCCTCACAGACCCAAAGCCCATCCTGTCAGTCCTACAGAGCCTCTTCAGCCCCTCCTCATTGCCCAGAACAGGGAGCCCCACACCCAGACACACCAGCACAGATGTGTCCCCCCGGCCTGCAGTGCCTCTGGCAAGGGAACAGTACAAGGCACTGCAGCAGCCTGCAGACAATTCCTGAAGCACTTGCAGGATGATCCTGCTGCCCAAGGGATGTTCCCATGGTGTGATGCTGTTTGCCCCTAGCCTTCCCACAGCCACCCTGGGGCTGCTCATGGGGCTTTTCTGTGCTGAGCATTGGCTTGGGCATGTTCTTGAGAGAGCCCGGGCGAGGAGCCTGGAGCCTCTAGGCCCTGCCCTGAGGTGTCAGCACTGCCCCAGCAGTGTCCATGGCCTGTCCCTGCTGCAGCCCCGGCACTGCCACCCCCAGCCCTGTGCCCAGCCCCAAAAGCACTCAGGCCCTACAGCAACACCAGGGCCAGGAGGGCAGCGAGGCAGGGCCATGGGAGCAGCACTGGCAACACCAAGGGCTGCTGCTCCTGGGCACAGATGCTGTGCCAGCCCTGATCTGCCCCCAGCTCTGCACACAGACATTGCTGCTGCAGCTCCAGAGAAGGGAACAAAACGGGGTGTCGAGGGAAAACTTTGTTGGGAGATCCTTTATTTCATTTAAAGCTACTGAGAGCACAGCCCCTCATTGACACAGTCTGTGGCCACAGAAAAAGTGGAGAGAAACAAAACAAAAAGGGCCTTGCTTTGTGAATATCACTGAAAACTAAAAGAATAAAAACCTGACAACCAAACCAAGTGCTATCAAAGATTATTTTTATTACAAGTGATTTGCAGAAATTGGCCAGCAGTTTAGTGTCTCTGAAATTGTCCAGTGATCAGTGTCCACACTGCAGCCTTGAGCTTCTGGTTCCTCAGGCTGTAGATGAGAGGGTTCAGGGCTGGAGGCACCACTGAGTACAGAACTGACAGTGTCAGATCCAGGAATGGGGAGGAGATGGAGGGGGGCTTCAGGTAGGCAAAGGCTGGTGTACTGAAAAACAGGGAGACCATGGCCAGGTGAGGGAGGCAGATGGAAAAGGCTTTATGCTGTCCCTGCTCAGAGGGGATCCTCAGCACAGCCCTGAAGATCTGCACATATGAGAAAACAGTGAACACAAAACAGCCAAAACTTAAACAGACACTAACAGCAATAAGCCCAAGTTCCCTGAGGTAGAATTTGGAGCAGGAGAGCTTAAAGGATCTGTGGTATTTCACAGAAGAACTGGCCCAGGGCATTGCCCTGGCACAGAGGAAGGGAAAATGTATTTGCTATGTTCAGCAGAGTGTAGAGAAAAGCACAGGCCCAGGCAGCTGCTGCCATGTGGGCACAAGCTCTGCTTCCCAGGAGAGTCCCGTAGTGCAGGGATTTGCAGATGGACACGTAGCAGTCATAGCACATGACGGTGAGCAGGGCAAGCTCTGACTCAAGGAAGAAGACAAACATAAATAGCTGTGCAGCACATCCTGCATAGGAGATGGTCCTGGTGTCCCAGATGGAATTGTGCATGGCTTTGGGGACAGTGGTGCAGATGGAGCCCAGGTCGCTGAGGGTCAGGTTGAGCAGGAAGAAGAACATAGGGGTGTGCAGATGATGGCCGCAGGCTATGGCACTGATGATGAGGCCGTTGCCCAGGAGGGCAGCCAGGGAGATGCCCAGGAAGAGGCAGAAGTGCAGGAGCTGCAGCTGCCACGTGTCTGCCAATGTTAGCAGAAGGAAGTGGCTAAAGGAGCTGCTGTTGGACATTTCTTCACTCTGGGCATTGGGGACTGTTGAAAGAAGACATTGACAAGCTGGGAGCAACTTCTCTGAGTCAATCCTATATATTGTTTTTGGAATCCCCTCAAAATCACTTCACTTCCTGTGAGGGAACTTTACTAATTTTTTTCAGTTCAGGTTTCTGCTACTGTTGAATTACTGTCTCATCTTCAGCATTTCTCTCAGCCTGAACACACGAGGGATGCTACACAGACTTCTGTTTGTAGAGAGGTCAGAAAGCACAGAGGCGTCCTGCTGCAAGCAAAGCCACAGAACCCTCCACCGTGGCCTTCAGATCTGCTTGCAGCGTTCTCTCTGTTCCAGGGGTGATAGCAATTATAAACATTAGGAAATCCTAAGAAATTAACTACATCATATTACCTCAAACACACCAAAACAAACACTAAACACTCACCATGATAAGCTGCACTAAATAAATAAAAACCTCCCCTATACCTCATACTGCAGCCAGTTACACCATTGTAAACTTTAGGAAACATACCCTTGAAAAATAAAGGATCCCACAAAAAAAATTCAACAACAAAACTCAGTTCAAAACCAATCTGATCAACGTGTAAACTAAGAAACCTAACATGAAATAAATACACCATATCCCTCATCATACACCTTCTACTAGCAAAATAAAGCTACACAATAAATTATTTAAAAGCACTAAACAGAAAAAGCTTTAAAAAATTTTAAAACTGCATATAACAAAACACCCAAATTCTGACCACCCAGGCTGGCCTTACCCAATCTGAATCCCTACATACAATAAACAAAACCCCCATAACACATATCAGAAATCTATCAAAAAAAAGCTACTTAAATTAATTCTACCTCAAATACAAACTAGCCCATCCATAAAATTATTTTCACTCAAAAACCAAATTACACATAATAAATAATACCAGAAAAATAAAACACTATATAGCACCAAAGAACATAATGTTGAATAAAAACCACATTTAAGTACCACTAATTAGAATCCCAGGTGAAGGACTCCTCCCAGGTTAAACACAGACAATAACAGAAGAGGAGTTTCTTCCCTCAATTTCAACTCCTTTTGTCCTCATAATCCCCTTTTTCTTCTGGGAGCACCAGGGAAGAATTGGCAAGATGGAACCAAAAAGAGAAAGGAGAAAAGTTCCCCCTACAAACCAACACTGGCTCACCTACTGCTGCTGCTCAGCACAAAGGTTGGTCCCTCAACACCTCCTGAAGCAACATTCCACATCCAAGTGCTCCCCAAAACCCTGTGAGAGGCTCCCACCAGCATTTCATAAGACATTTCTAGGAAACCAGAATGAGATCCTCTCCTCCCATAGCTCCTTGCCAAAGGGAACAGAGGGTCCTCTATTCAGCAGCCCTAGCAGGAACTGCCCCCTCATTCTCCTTTACAGCTCTCACCTGGGGCTGCTCTGTCCCCTCACCATCCTGAGACAACTTTCACCTGCAGCTGCTGCCACTGTGAATGTGAGGGCAGGGGCAGAGGGGACTTGCTGCTCATTCCCTGAACAGTTCATTGTCTGCACCTGACACGCTGGGGCACCAGGCTTTCCTTGCTATGGATAAGGACCCCTCTTCTCCTACAGGTGCCCAAGGCTGAAACTGGGATTCCACCTCCAAAAGTCCATATGCCTGAGATCCATAATACCCAAGGAAATTCCCCAGCAACCGTTACCCTCCATTTGCAATTTTTCCTTTGGAATAATTACTACCTTGTCTTTCTGGGGAAGTGTTTCAAACATGCATTGAGAGTTCAGGAGCTGAGTTGGCTTGTTCATGACTCAGCTGACAAGCCCAAGTGTTGTGGTTTTAGTTTGAGTTTTTCGATTAATGTACTATTTATGTCGTGGTTTTACATTTGCTAAATTTTGTTTATTAGCTAGGAGATAGGATTTTGGGAGAAAAAGGTGAAACAGGCATAACTTAAAAGTAAAAATAGATAGATTTTATTATCATACACTAAAGAAAAAAAAGAGAGAGACAAAAAAATGAGACATTGTTCTGGGTTGACCTGCCTCCTATCCCATATATCCATCCCATATCTTGGATACATTGTTATGCCTCGCAGCTGAATCCCTCCCTCTTGGGCGGGTGCCTGCAGTTTTTCTTTTTTTCTTTCTTTCCTGTTTCGGCTCTTGCTTTTGCTAGCTCGGCTGCTTTTGCCTTCTTCGCTTTGCTTTGCTTTGCTTTGCTCTCCGGCTGCCCCTGCCGCCGTTTTTTTTCCCCCCGCTGCTTCTGTTTGGTTTTTTTTTTCCCTCCTTCCTTCTCCCCCCCCCCCCCCCCCCAAGGTTTGAACCGGCTGCGGACCTGACCTGACCTGAGAAGTTGGAGAAGTCCCGGGCCTGCCAGAGATGCGTCAGCACCCTCCTCATCATCACAGTAACCCGTCTTTCCCACTATTCGGTGTTGGGGAGTGTTTTTTTTTTTTCAATAAACCGTTTTTTCCACTTTTCCTCCAAGGTATTTTCCTTCCCGAACCCAGGGCTGGGGGGGGAAGGGGTGGTGGAGGTTTGGTTTAGGGGACTCCTTTTGGAGGTTCTTCCCTAATTTATTCCAAACCAGGACAGACATTCAAACACCTTCTCCCTCCTCCCCTTTAAACTGTTTACTTTTTTACTTAATACAGAGAGAGAACTATGATTTTCAGTTAGTTGCTACCATTTAAACACGATCCTACATCACCTTGGGAGAGGAGCCTCTCTAGAGTTATGGAGAACACGCCACAAGAAAAGGTCGGGTGGCTTTCAAGGCCACAGATTTGCAACTGCCCGGAATTTCTGCAGATTCTGTGCAGTTCTACCCATATAACAGTTTCCCAAGCTGTTTATGGGTTTCTGCATGTTTGGAGTATTGTCTTAAGAATGCTTTTCTAGTACAAAACCAAGATTTTTTTTTTTTAATCTTTAAAATTGCCTTTATCTCAAAAGAAATAAAGACTTTTTTATTCTTTCCCAGGAGCCGGGGACATACTCTATTCAAAATTCTCAATTAAAACCCATGTATATCAATATACACCACCCTTTGGCTAGAACTTGCATTCCCCCAAGCAGCATTAGGATATTACAAAAACAGTCCATTTCCTCATATTTTACATCTAGAGAAGTGTAGTCAAAAATGTTCACTTCTTCTATCTCATCTTCCAGTAGTCTTTTTCAGTTCTTTTACTGACTTTGTCTTTTTACATTTCAAATCACTCTGTCTTCCATGGAGGAAAAAAAAGGGTTAAAGTCTTTGCCCAAAGTTTTTTTTTCTTCTTCAGCTGACTCCCAGAACTTCAAGACTGCAAGTGACAGAGAAAAAAGGGGAAAAGGAAGTATGCTCAAGAACACTAATGAACAACCATCTTCCACCCCTAGTCAGATTTAAGCAATTCAAACCTAGATTAGCTCCCTGGAGCTCCAGAGGAAAGTTCTCAAAAAGTTTTCTCTTTCTTTGATCCAGAGGCTCCTGGCGCAGGGCCAACACTACTGATTTAAAATCTGCAGTTCTCCTCTCCCCATTGGAAGAGCCAGAAAGAAGAGACAGAGGGGACACGGCCAACCCTGGCTGCTGTCCCACAGGCAAGAGTCCCCTCTGAGGCCTGGCCAGGCCTGGCCCCGGGGGGCCCAGCCCGAACTTCTGACTTACAAAGTGATATTAGCTCCTTACCAGCAAAAAAAAAAGAGCCAAGTCACTTGAGACTTGTAATTCAAGACTATGTTTCCAGAAGCATAAAAAGCACTCCCATTCATCAGCCAAGTGGTCAATCTATTCAATCTATGCTAAAACTTCCTTAGAAAAAAAAAAACAACCCTTTACATTCATGCTAAACCACCACACCAAGATAAATCCAAACACCCAGAATCAGGTGTAAGCAATGTGTGGGGCAGGAATGGGGCAGGGATTGTGTGGGGCAATGTAACGGAGTTTCTTCGAGATCGAGGACATGATTTGCATTTGGAGTGAGGCTTGAGCAATTCCAGACTGAGCCCTTTGGCCCGTAAGGCCTGTGGGCCCCTTGGGCCTGTAGGGACTGCAGGCCTCTGTGGCGCAGAAGAAATTCTCAGTTGTGGCGCAGCAAAAATTCACTTCTCATATTAAGGTGTATCAGGGAATAACGAGATTTGATATGTAGAATTGTAGCTCTAAGACCGTAGCCACCTTAAGGCAAAGATTGTTTACATATTTCATATGCTCTGTAATTTGCAACTATGCTGTGGATGTATAAAAGTCGTTGCGGTAAACAATAAAGGGGAGAACGACATGATAACTGAATCAGTTTAGACGTGTCGTTTGCTCTGTCCGACCTCCCATTACTAAGGGACCCTTTGCAACAGGGGAAAGCTGGGGGAGAGAAACGGGGTCAGGATGTGGGGCAGGATGTGTGGGGCAGGAATGTGTGGGGCAGAGATCTATGGGGCAGGAAAATGTGTAAGGCAGAGCTCAGGGAGAAAATCGGGGGGCAGCAAATCTATGGGGCAGAGATTTGTGGGGCAGGAAAAGATGTGGGGCAGGGAATCTGTGGGAGAGAAATGGGGTCAGAAAATCTGTGGGGTAGAGAAATCTATGGGGCAAGAATGTGTGGGGCAGAGAACTATGGGATCAAGATGTGGGGCAGGGATCTATGGGGCAGGAAGAGGGTGAGGATGTGGGGCAGAACTGGGGGAGAGAAATGGGTCAAGAATGTGTGGGGCAGAAATGTGTGGGGCAGAGCTTGGGAGAGAAAAGGGGTCAGGAAATCTATGGGGCAGGAATGGGGGCAGAAATGTGAGGGGCAGAAATGTGGGGCAGGGAATGGGGTCAGGATGTGGGGCATGATTTTTGATCTGTGGGGCAGGGAATGTGTGGGAATGATGTTCCCTGCCCCACACGTTCTTGCCTCATAGATTTCTCTACCCCACGGATTTTCTGACCTCTTTTTCTTCTCCCAGCTCTGCCCCACACAGCTCCTGGGTAGACCTGTTGTCCTCAGACAGCCTTCGTACCTGGCTCTGGGCTCCTGGGTAGACCTGTTGTTGGAGACAAGCTCAGGAATTTCTAACACTGAGAACTTTTGCAACAGTCATCAAGTCGGTGGAAGTTCATGGAATGATGATTTAAAACCTGCTTCTTCTGCTCTGATTTTAAAGTGGGAATTCAACAGGTCTAATTACTCCTATCCAAGAATTGCCTGTATTTTGTGTGAAATTACCTGTATTTGTATTTTGTTACTCGGCTCAGTAACAATCCAAAGCAACTCCAATATGACTTGTATTTGACATCTGAAGCTCTCAGCAGAGTTGGCAAGTTTCAGTGGAACAAAAGAGCCACAACTGCTGGAATAACAAAATTCAACTCGGAAAAAGTCAGGAATTCTAGTTAGAAATCCGTGGAGGAGGAGGAAGAGGAGGAGGATGACACCAGGAACACACTCCAGCTGAAACCAACGATTTATTGGAAAAGGCAGGAAATCAAACAGACAGTCTGTGGTTATGGCCAAGCAATTATCCAGGAGTCAGAGAGAAAAGTGGGAAGCTTGGACTGGGATAAGGCCTGCCAGCAGCTTCACTTCCTACTGGCTCTCTCCTTTTTTGCCTGCAACTACCTGCAAAAGGAAAAACAACAGGAATAAAGTTTCAAACCTGGCCAGGATGCCATTGGTTCAGGCAGACTCAAGTGCAGCTCCCAGGCAGTGAGGCCAGGCCGTGCCTCGGGCAGCTCCGGGAATCTGGGATTGCCTGTGGAATTCAAGGGCTGGAAAAGCACACCCACCTGCTGGGTTTAGTGCTGGGACACAGCAAGGCCTCAGCTCAGAGGCAGCGGTTGGAGCCAGGACTGCAGGAGAACACCCCAAACCCTGGTTAAACATCCAGCACTGCACACAGCACACTCCAGCAGAAACTCAGGTGGGAGAAGGCCTCTGGACGCTCCGTGTTCCTTGCCCTCAGCAGCTTTGCCAGGGCCTCCCTCAGAACACTGACCTCGCCATGCAGCTCCTATGAAATAGGAGAACTTATGGAAATCACCCAGCAATCCATGGATCACCAGTTATTAAGAAGCAAAGCTGATAGTATAGGGTTAAAAATTAAAGATGATTTCTGTGGCCACAAAGCTGGGGAATAGAACCTCAGCTTCACTGCAACCAGGATGTTGTTTCATGCTATTGTTTTAACCAAATCAGGTATAACTTTGCCTGGGTAATCAGGGGAGGAGGAGGGATGAGAATGATTTGTACTTAGATACATAGACCTTAGAAATAAAGCTATTCTCTACTAGGTCGGGTAGAACTGTACCAAATCATCATCTGATAGATGATATAATTGTAACGATTGTTGGTAGCTGAATATGATTATTATCTTAAACCAGAATCATGAGAATCACAAGGAAAGATATTTACCAAAATTCATGCTTGGGTGTATACAATAGAACAATGGGGGTTTCATGATTAACATATAGTTGTATAACAAAGGGGTATAAGACTGTATACTTTTTGAGCCCTCGTTGGAGTTGGATTTGGATCTGTACCCCAACTCCCAGAGCTCTTCAATAAAGCACCACATATAATCATTCTGTGATTATGTGTTTCCTACACTAACAATGCTTCAGCAAAATGTGTCCAAATGCTACTGCAAACCGGCAGGTCTGAGGAGACACAGGAATTTATCCCAGAGGGGCCGTAAGTATCCCTCAGCCAGCCAGTATTTCTCTCAGGCTCTCCCCACTGCTCTCTGAGGACACAAACGGCAGTTTTTACCCTGGAGTTCCCCTTTACACCAATGCCAAGACTTCTATTCTCCTCCAACTCCAGGTTCAGGAAGGAAAACAGGAATACTATCATTGTGCAGACTGTCCAGGAGAGTGTGCCTGAGGCAGGATCACCAGCTCCAAATACACTGCTGCTTCTGGATTTCTAAACAGTTCCTTTCCATCCTGCCCTTTCCAGCACCATTCCCTGGGTGCCATGTCCACAGACACCTTCTCCATCCAGCTTAAAACCCACAGAAACCAAAAGAAAGAAGATCAAAAAATCTATTCACATGTTTCTAGTCTGGAGAGAATGAGGGAGGTCTAAAATCTGTATTTTAGAATAGTAGGGCAACTTTTTATTGACCTTGAATATCAGTGAAGGGCAGCAAAAGCTGATAAACACCTTTGTTAACTTATAGCAGCAAAAAAATAGGGTTTTAAGTTTAGTAAAGATCAGGTTTTGCTGCTAAAAATTAAGGAGATGGCATGCTGATGTTAGTGCTTTAACCTTCTGACATTAGAGAGTATTTGTACAATCAATTCATTATTGAAGCAGCTAACTTTAAAATAAGATTTTTTTAAAATAAAGATGGCCAAAAAGGAGAGTCTCAAAATCAAGATATAAGATGCACAGCTATTTTTAAAAAAAAAATCTGTCCTTGGTGTGTATAACTTGACAGCCCCTCACGTTTTCAGCCCTTACCATTTATTTTTTACCAAGTTGATGATTAAAACCTTGTAGAAAGCTAAAAAAAAAAAAAAAATCCAGGACAAAGCTAGGTGTTTCCCCTAGTACCCTCAGTTTGGAGCAGTGTCAGCCCCAAGTGTTTGCTCCCTCAGTCCAGCCCAGAGCAGGCTCCAGCTGCTGCCCAGAGTGGGTTAGCAAGGGACTCACTTGTTTGAAGTTGTAAATGCAGGTGGCCTGCACTGGAGTGCCAATAAATGTGAAATACGTGACTCGTGACTCGTCTTGAGCAGTGACTGATCTTCTAAGGGGAGGCCCCTCACCTAGCATGGGGCACTTTGCCACAGATTTCATCCAGCTGCATCTCAAAGAAAGCTAGGACAAAAGTCTGAGTGCTGCAGGATAACTTGACAGTTGCAGACATCTTGTGGCAACCTAGGAATAGCCTCGACAGGCCTACAAGACAAACTTCAAGTCCCCGGGACTTGTCCTATTACCCCGACACCCAGACTAAAGAAGCAAGGCAGAGCAGCTCCGGGCCAAACACACACAGACACCCGTGACGCAGGAGACGACAAACGAGGGGACACAACAGGGACAGCAATCTCTTGGCAAGTGTCCTTCAGCAGCCAGAGCAGAACAGGGTTTCTACAGTGCTGTAAGAAAGAACATTTATTCCGAAGAAAATAAAAGGAAGCACCTCTCCCCATCCCTTTTCTAAAAATACTCCATGCATTAGAATTTTTTAAGCATTCCTTCTTCCTTTACACAGTGTAAATTACGAGCACTCATCTTTCAGCCTGAATTTGCAACAGCTCCTCAGGCTGACTGAGCTCAGCAGGACCATCAGAATCACTAAAATGTGGAAGGAACCCCAAAGCTCATCCCATTCCACCCCCCTGCCCCAGCCCAGGGCAGGGACACCTTCCACTAGCCCAGGCTGCTCCAAGCCCCAGTGTCCAACCTGGCCCTGGACACTGCCAGGGATCCAGGGGCAGCCACAGCTTCTCTGGGTAACCTGTGCCAGGGCCCCACCACCCTCACAGGGAACAATTTCTTCCCGATATTTAATCTAAACCTGCCCCCCTTCATCCTGAGGCCGTTCCCCTTGTCCAGCTCACTACATGCCCTTGTGAGAAATCCCTCTCCTTCAGGCCATAAGCGGCTTGCACAGACCACCCGGAATAAATGCTCTGGGGGCTCTCGGGGGCACACGAGCACTCTGGCCCCTTTTCCGGCCTTCTCCTCAACACCTCCTCCGGGAACCCCCGACTCCCCCGGGGCTCTGTCCAGCCAGGACCGGCCCTCCCCACCCGCACTCTCCAGGGAGCTCGGAGACCTGTGGCTGAAACAAATCCCCTGCAGCCCCCCAGGGCTAGCTCAATTTCTTGGGAGGCTTTGGGGGAATATTTCAGGGATAGGGCAAAAGATCCAAAAGAGGCTCTTACCCCCAGGGTTGATCCAAGATGTTTATTCCAGGAGGGGAAATGAGGGCAGGAGGCCCAGAGGGCAAGGGAGGTCCAGAAGGAGGGAAAGAGGGCTGGGGCCTTGGAGGGCCGGAGGGCAAGAGCTGGGGCCTTGGAGGGCCGGAGGGCAAGAGGAAGAAAAAGGAAGAACAGACCCTTATCAAGGCTTCTGCCCAGGGAGGATGGCTGGATCTCAGCCAATTGGGTCAAGAAAGGAAGGAAGGGTAAAACTATATGGTTACAGGCTTCAGGGGTCCTGGGGAAAAACTATTCCCCAGAGAAATACAACATGTGGCGACGCAGGCGGCCGACGTGCAGTGGGAGAGAGGGAAGGAGGGTTGGCGGGAGGGAGCGTGGGGGGTGGCCGGGCCATCCATCTTCTGCTGTGATGGTGGCACAAACTAGTTTAAGGGGATTGGGTCAAAGTAGAGATGACCCTGTTAGTACAGGTGATAGGTATTGGCACATAACTGTAAATAATATACACATAAGTTTTCTGTATAAAGAGGCTGCGACATCCCACTGCGGAGGGAGTCACCCTGTGTCTGAGCAGCAGAACACCTCTGCCGGGCACAGAGAACATTGTAAGATAAGAATTTATAAACAACGCGAGAAACCAAGAAAAAACAAGACCTTGAAGACTCCGTTTCATTCTCATGTCTGGCTCAGGGCCTTCAGAGGGCAAAAGACTCTCTCGAACTGTGAAAAATGAGATTCACCTTTATGTAAATTTTAAGAAATAGGTTTAATAAAAGATAAGACAATTAGGAGATAAAAAAAAGCAAAGTACGGCCGGCTGGGTGACTTGGCATTCAGCCAAGTCCACAACCTGCTATTTCAGAGACTTTCTTTAAGTACCTTTTCTATTATATCAATCTGTTGAATATTCATATTTTTCCATAAACTAGTTTCCATATTCCAGGGACTGTTTTGCATGGCCCCTCCTTGGGTCCGCCTTTTTAGAGCATGCGTGTTTCTTGGCTGTGTCTTTATTATCACCTCCAGCTTGGGCCTTGGTCCATGCTTTCTTCAGATGGTAGATGCTGATAGCTGATGTATCAATAGCAGAGTCTTCTTTACATGTTCACTGGATGTTATCCCAGCCAAACAGACAGTTTAAGCATACTCTATCACTACTACCACTATGCCTAATTTTCTTTACGAACAGCAGAAATAAGAACTTATATCCTTATCACAAAGTTCTTAATCATATAGCACACATCTTGCGAAAAGACAACTTTATAATATACATTTACAACACGAACCACCACTTGAATCTTGGGTGAGCAAAGAGAACCCAGTCCGAGACCTCAAACCCCCAGTGCTAAGCCCATATGCCTCTTCCTGCAGTCTGGACTTTTAGTTCCAGAGACAGGAAGGCCACAATGTGTCAAGTCTGGAATTAAGGTACCTGCAAGCAAATTGATGGCATTTGTACTATACAAAGCAGGTTCTTAACTTGTATGAGTCAATAAATATGTAGAACATCTATAACAAACCCTGCAAGTGTCTGGGAACAACTCACAGAAATCTCAGTCAGTTACAGTCTTCTACACAGATATTGCATATATTATAGAAACTGATTTTGGGAATCACAAACCAAATGTCTTCTTGTACCACCTCCTCACTTCTGTCAGTTCAGTGGAGCTTAAAGTAACAAAAGAACCTTGAAAGACTTTAGCTTGTTTCATCCATGCAGGTATTTTCAACTATGAGTCAAACTCACTCAACTGTGTTAACTGAAGATAATTTTATAAAATGTGTACCATTCTTGTATCTATTTTGACTGATGATAAATCCCTTGCAACTGCCTTTCTTGTCCAAGACAATTCTATACAAAGTCATAGCCAAATTCACCTGAGTAGAAAAGAATTAAAAGACGATTGAAACTCACTTCCTGCCTCTCCATGTCTTCATTCTTCCACTAATGGGAAGGAGAGCGTTCTGTGCACACTTTTGAAATGTCCTTCTGTCTTGGTTTGGGAAGACAGGTATTTGCCAGGGAAAGGTGGAGCTTCCCTTGGAATGGAGAATGTAAACCACCACCACCACCCTTTTTCCAATTATAATTATTTCAGTTAAAAGCTTTTAGGCAAAAGATTTTGGAAATAGAAATAGCAGTTCTTTACTAGTATGTATAACAAAGCAAACAAACAAACAAAAACAATAAAAAAACCAAACTACAGCATTGATAACAAAAACAGTACCAAGAACTTCGAGGACTTTGCTTCACAAAAACCCAGGGCAGTTTGGTCTTGGTGCGTTTGTAGGATCCTCAGAGCACCAAGCTGGGAACAGTGGAAAAAGAGTCTCGATAGCTGTGGAGTGGCAGAATGTCCCGGCAGGGCAGGGGATGCAGGGTCATGCTGTAGCAAGAGGAGCAGCGCTGATGGAACCACGATGGCAGTGCAGGCCAGGCCTGACCCAGCTTTCGCAGGGCGGCAGAGAAGCTCAGAATTCCAGGGTGAGCAGATGATGGCAGATTTCCCAAGACTGGACTGCAGTGAAATCCGCCAGCAGGAGCACCAACCCAGCCATGCTTTCTCCCCGAAGGCCGAAAACCAGAGAGAGGCTACCTGAAGCTCTGTCCTTTTTTCTGCCTCAAAACCCCACCCCCCTCCGAGCTTCGACCACCCCTTTGTTTTGTTAAATAGTCTTAAGTACGACATTTAGTCTCCTTGGTAACTTATGGGGAAAAAATTCTTTAGAGTAAAAAGGAACAAAACCTAACCCCCAACACTTTCTCGTGATAAACTACCATATAATTACTCTTAATTCTGCTTAATATCCAGTTGCAGTACTCCATTCCCCATTCTTTCAGAAAGAAAGGTGTGACAAGATCAGGAAAAGTAGAACTCAGAAGGTAATAAGTGCTTTCAGGATCAATGATTGCTGAAACAGGTCAAAACTACTTTAGATGAAAGGCAAATTAACAAATCAAAATGGAAAAGAATCAACAATTTCCAAGTGTGTGACCAAGTTTAATGATACATTTTTTCTCTGAAACATTTGACCATCAATAACATTTCATGAGTTATGATGCCCAGAATGTTACTTCATAGGTGTTTTATATGAATATTTACAAAGACTTTCAAAATTCAGTGGCATAAAGAAACAAGAACTTAAAACTTTAGGCTACAATGCTTAAAAAATGTAAACATTTTATTTTACATAGTTGTGAAATATAATAACTTTTTAATGCAGCTTAATTTTATCTGGAAGGTGAATATATCCTGGTGCCTGTGAACACGGAATGAGAGAATTCTTTACACAAGTATTGTGCTCCAGTGTGCAAAAAATTATATATAAGAAAGTAATCTAAAGTCCACAAAAATTAAAAGATTAAAAAAAAAAAAGTCACATCTTGTAGTTGAGAAATTTATAAAAAACATTTACACATGATGCTTACCCATCAAAAACTTGCATAACTTAAAACTCTGAATATTAGCTACTACAAATTCAAGATCTTTCTCAAATGGAATTTTGTGCAAAGGTCAGACTACATTATTCAGCATTTTTCCAGCCTTCCCTTCCCACCCCAGTTCCTGACATCTAGTGGCCACAAGCACCACTAAAATGCTTTTGATACAGGTTCCAATTTGTGCATATATCCAAAAGGCACACACACGTGTGAACACGGTTTTCTGCAGAAACCTGTGCAGGTTCACAATGACATTGCAAAACTGTTTGTAGAGAGTTTAAAGTCTAATGTTTGGCAGGATTATTCTTACACATTCCTTTCTATCCTACAAGCCCAGGTGTTAATAGGCACACTGCTTTCCAAGGATCCAATATTTGAGTAGCCTTAAAATAAAGATTTAAAAATAAATCAGCCTGTAACATTATTATATTAGATACTTTGCTTTTGCCTGCATTATTTATGGAATTTTAATCTCACAGTACCATAGGTTTATGCTGTCAGTTGCAAACCAACTAAGATACATATTTCTTTTTGTTAATGAAGACTTTAATTGCTCCAGTAAAATCAGCTGATAAAAGCACTTCTGTGTGATCTGTCTTCAGAGCTCCTTAACAGGAAAGAGAATAAACTGTTAGTTCATTAAAAAAATGTATAAAAATTACACTCTCATTAAAATATATAAAATCACTGTGATACCCTTCTTCCTTTATCATATTCCTGATTTCTAGCCAACACTTCAAGAAACATCAGCATTTCTAGTAAAGAAACCTTTTCATTAATGGTTGGTGCGGCTCTACTTCTTAACATCTCCAATGTAAAAGGAATAATCCTAAAGTACTTAGGATGGCAACTGTACCCCTCATCTCACATCCTCACCTTTTAAGAATGCAACAGCTGCCAAAATGTTCAAGGTGGAATGCTAAGTTGGAATATATACTCATGCCACTGCAAGGACTTTTCTTCTCAATAAACCCCCACCCAGATCGAAAGTATTCATAACATTTTCCTGCTCACACCATGGTACCAAGCAGAGTTCATCTTAAACACCTACCAGAGGGTATGGTGTCTGATATCCCACAATTTTCTCCCTTACTTTCAGCTTCTTGCTTTTCAGAAGTTTCCAGTGACACCATCAAACCAGGATTTGGAGCAAAGATCACAGAGGTGACAACTGCATTGTGTGCTTCAGAAACACAATCCAATTTTGATTATCTTGTTTCAAGAATTTGTTAATTTTACAAGAACAGCAGGCATAAGCTCTAGTAAATATACAAGAATCTCAGTGCTAGTGGCATCAGGTAAACTCAGAATTCAAAGAACAACAATCATTGTTCTATAATCTTAGGGATTTCAGAAGATGCTCCAAGTGCCCAAAACTAACTGGCAAGAAGTCCAAAATACATTTGATACAAACATGGCCCACATTTCCCAAAAACTGTGTGTATGTGGAGCAGATAAAAGAGCTGTTTTTTTCCCACCTGTTTTTGTTTATAGCCTGCTATGAAAAAGAAAAAGCTTGCATTTGCTTTCAAAGTCACTTTTCAATAAAAGGTTATGGGTTGATAATTATTTTGATTTCTACAATCAGTCAGCAAAACATTACATTAATTCTGAATCTCTTATTGAAGCTGGACAAACTCTAAGCTACTCTGTCTCTTGCCATCCCAGAGTCTCCTGTGAACAAGGATTCCTGACAGGCCACCAGTTACCATGCATCCTGCTAAGAATTTGTTCACACTAAATGCATAGCAAATAAAATATTTCAATTTTCAAATCATATGAGTTTCGATAAAACAAAGATCAAAAGCTGGTTTTTACCTTTAATGCCTTCCCAGAAGTCATTTCGGTCTCTTCTTACAGATGTAAACTTGCTCAGGTCATGGTATGTACTCCAAATGTAGACATATTTGTCTTCTGAACCACTTACAATGTAGGTAAAGTCATGGCTAAAAATTCAAAGAAGGAAAAACATTACTTTTCTTAGCTGTTCAAGCATGCATTACAGTAGCTCTGCATCTCTAGATTCTGACACTAACTGGGCTACAGCCCAGTAAGTAGAGATGATTTAATCTGGGAAATTTATCTAGAGCAGGGGGACTGAGCAAGATGATCTCCCAAGCTCCTTTCCAACCTCAGTCCCTGCACTTACAGCAATAGTAATGGACACACATCATACTGTCCACAGGATGCAACTGCATTCATTCATCCACAGGAGCTCCCAGCTCACCACTCTTGACCAGAGCCTTTTTTTACCTTTGCATTCCTAGCCAAGTGACATTTCAGAGGCTCAGTTTCATGCCAATGTAGATTATTCAAACAAAACCCTCTGTACTTCAGCCACAGCATTTCCCAATCCAACAACTCGATTGTTACAATACTGTCCTACCTAAAGCTGGCTTTGATTTGGCTGCTGCTGTTGACATAACCTTTGTACTTCATAGATAGAGACAGATCTCTTAGGTCATACAACCTGATTCTGGAATCATTTGATGTCACTAGTATCTAGAAAAGAAATAAATAAATTTAGGAATGGAAACAATCTGTAACCATTTTTTCACCTGGACATTAATCAGAGCATAACATCATGAAAAGAATATATATTCTATTTTACCACTACTTAGTATTGTATTAGCCTAAATCAGCAAAGAGTAAGGCTCGTTTTAGTAGCGTTAAAAGATTTGGCACAAACTTACTAAGCATTAGATATAAACATCAGAATTCAGTACTGGGCCAAAGCTGCACTGAAAGATAGTACCTTATTTTCTCCTGGCAAAGGTTCAATGCCAGTAATTTTTCTTCCAACTCTATTTCGACCTCTGGTAGAACGCACATGTATTTGTGTGTGATACTTCAAGTGCTGAAAAGATATCAAAACATGTCCCAATTTGAAACAATTGTGTAAAAACATTAGTTTGCTTCAAGCTCTAACAGGTTTGTTTCTTGGTATTTAAATAACTGTGACTTCTAAATCTGTTTGCAATTTAACATAAAAAAATGCACAGTCTCAAAGTTTTTTTACCTCTGTGTCATAAAAGATGCATCTTCCATCATAGGTGCCTATGACTGCATATTTGCCATTCTGACAAAAGTTGGCAGCTGTAATCAATTTTGTCTGCCCATCTACTTCATTCCATAATGCCACCTTTTTGTCAGGAATGTTCCAGAGTCGGAGTTTTCCATCCAATGAACCACTTAAAAAGTACCTGTCATCCTGAGAACACACACAAGGTTTAATCTCTGCTTGTGGTACGAGTATGTCTCTGACTTCCTTAAAACCTTCCTGCTCCATTTCCAAACAGCTCCTCTACAGAATTTCCCAAATAAGAGCCCTCAGATGAGCTGATCATAAAGTTTAAGAAATTTGTGGCAAATGGAATTCAAATTCTTACAGGTTTTGGACAAGATTACACACATGGAGTTATACCTCAAGTTAGAAAACTGCTCACTGTTAGCACAGGTAGTTTCTACCTTCTCAGCACTCACCTTGCCAGGAGCTGAAAGCTCCTTTCACAGTTTCCCATACATCTACTACTTCTGTATGTTTAGGGAACACTGACAAACACTGTTCTTCCACTTGAGTTTTATTAATATTAGGAAGCTTGATTACAGTATTTTTAAAATATTATAAAAAATAAGTTGAAAGTAATCTCTGGAGGTCTCTGATCCACCTCCCCTGCTTGTAGCAAGAACAGTTCCAAAAGTTTGATTAGGCTGTAGTGGGTTATATTCTGTGAAATTTTAAAAATTCTCAAGGATTCTGTGGTCTCTGGACAATCTGTTCAAACTCATAATTATGATTTTTTTTCCACAAATATTTAATCACGATGTCCCTCAGTGGAAATTCTAACTTTTCACGAAGTTACTCTACACTATACCAGCTGTGATGGTACAGCCAACAGACAATTATTCACTTTTCACTTCACATATACACATGGTTAAACCCCATGGACAATCTCAGTAAAGTTCAATGAAGATGAACACAAAGTTCATGAGTATTATCCAGGAGGCATATTTTTGAAGTGCACAAAGTCTATTATTCAATAATTTTATGTTTTTAATTAAAAAAAAGGGGAGTGGAATGTTCTTATTTTAAATTCTACCTTTCTAGAAGTAAGAGGGCAGTTACACTTACCCTTGGATGGAAAGCTATAGCAGTGACAAAGTCTATATGCTGGAAACAGCAAAGACATTCTCTTCTTGATATGTGCCATAATCTGACAGTTTTATCCATAGAAGAAGAAAGCAAGAAGTAATTCTGTGAAACAAAAGAATTCCACAGTTATTAACAGACACGAAAGTAACGGTAAATACAGAAGAAATTTTATTGGTAGAGCCTTACCAACTTCTTTGCTGCCATGAAATTCAACATTTTAGCTTTTCAGATAAAAAGGTTTATCCAAATTACCATTACTGATTGGTGCTTTCCTTAAGAGCTGTACACTGACCCTTGGTCACAGAAAATTTTCTCAAGTAATCTCAGCGAAAATTAATACTTGGAATGTAGTTAAAGTATTCAGAGAAGAAATGGCATGACAGACTTCAGAGATGCCTGAGATGCTTCAACCAGACTGTGTTCCTTAAAGTACAACTGCATTCCCATGTGGAGAATTATCTGAATAAGTCTGATGTGAAACAAGGTAATTCTCTAATTTTAAAATAGATGTATGTATTCAGCAACTTCAGAATGTGTACACTTTGCACAAAAAGCGAAGTATACTGAAGACAAGAAAAGCAGTAACACCATAAAGCAGAAACCACACAGCTACAATGGAAAATCCTCCCACTCTAAAAAATTTACTTTCATTACTAAATACACAACTGTAATTGTTACTGGCTTGTTTGGTTTTTTTTAAGACCACTCTTAATTACACAAGCACAAGAAGGTTGCTAATTTCATTCCAACTATTTCAACTAGAATAAAATGTTGCCTATACAAAACTCTTGACTTCAAGGATCATTTCATATTGTTCATTGTATGGTTCCAGTGGCAACTGACAACAGAAAACAAGGAAAACACAGAAGAACTGTGTAGCCTGTATTAAGGTGCCTTACTTTAGACCAGGAAAGATCAAGAAGATCTGCTGTGTGGCCTTTGTATTTGCAAAATGGTCGTTGATGAAATGGGGCATTTTTATCATCTGGGTCTTCATCAACTCCACTGCAAATCTATCACAGAAATGTATAGAAATATTACCAAATATTAGCTGGAAAAATTAACAATGAGGCACTTACTGCTTAAAAAAGTATAAAGACAATAACAATTTGAACAACTCTTATTACTTTAAAATAAACAATATTGCACTAATAAACAACTGAAGTAAATGTCAAGTACAATGGGCTGTGAAACATCATCCTGAAATTGCAAAATTAAGAAGTTCTAAATTTTCCATTTTTCAGCTCTTATTTAGTGGGATCAGTTTGACAGGAATTTAAGCAAACACCTGAAGATAAGCTTTTGGAACATAGTATATCAACCTTAAAAATTGCATTCCACTTCAGAATATAAACTGTGAGTTCAGGTTTCCAAGTTTCTAGTGCATATCATGAATGACAACCTCCCAGTAAGAGACCAGTTAAGAATTAACAGGTGTGAAATAATAATTAAAAAAAGCCCTAAAAGTTCCTATATAAAACCTCTCCAGGAAAAAAAACCAACCAAAACCCAAAAAAAACCCCAACCACTCAAAACAACATCTCTGGTGTGTGTGGCTTATCAAGCCCACTCATTTACATGAGATAAAGAATGATTGCTGGCCTCCCTGCTTCCCCCCTGCCAAAACAACACACACAATTAACACTACTGCCAAGATCTTCACTTAAACCCTGATTGTGTCATCTGTTTCTTACACTACTGGAACCTAAAAATAGAAAAAACCCCACCTTAAATACATTAATTTTAATGGCAAGGTTTACTACAGTATCTGGAAACTCTACAAGTAAGAGTGTCTGAATACTTTTCTTCACTCATGTTCCATTTTTTTCTACATGGATGTGAACAATTTAAATGTGTCAGGTATCATTATTCTTCTTAGAATCCCATTGCTCACTTTGGCCTTCCTCGGAAAAAACATCAAGTCAGACGTTAACCACAAGTAATGGCCAGAGATAAAACACCAAGACAGGAAATTTAATGATGTAGAGTTTTTCTCCTTAGCAATTCACTCAGCAATCTCCTCTAGCAGGAGGCCACAGCACAGCTATGCAGATTTTGTAATGCTTTAAATTCAATGACGGGCTTCCTTGCTTGCACCCCTTGTACACGGGATTAATGTATTTGATTGAAGACATCTATTGATATGACAGTTTGACAAAAAGACACAAGCCAAGAACTCCTTAATGTATGTTTGGATAAAGCAACAATGAAGATCTGGAATTACAAACCAGACCATCTTTTCCCCTCCCAATACCTTGTGTACCTACCCCTGCATCGGTATCAGACTTGGAAGAATTCAGGCTCTCTTGAGAAGGAGAAGGGGAGACACGGCCTGGAACATTGACAGAAACACCATGGTCAACATCAAGTTCCCAAATACCCAGAATTTCTGCTGTTTCAAAGCTCTAGCCATGCATAGAGAGATACCTTCTGTGTTGTACTTCATGCGCATGTTATTGAAATAGTCAAAGGCATTCTTTAAAACCCATATCCTTACTACGTTGTCCTGCCCTGCAGATGCCAGTAATCGACCACAGTGAGAAAATTTCATAGTCCAAACAGCACCCTGTCAAAATAGATGATTGTTTAAATCACAAAAAGTGCTTTTCTGTGTACCAAAAAGACTTGCTACAACATCAACTGACAAGATTTTAGACGTACACAAGATACCACAAGTAAAATAAACTGTAGATCAAAACACTGATAAGTAATTGTTAAGACTGGTGGATTGCGCAACACATGCAAAAACAGTTTGAAAGAAAAAGCCCAACGGGCAGATGACTGCAAGAGAGAAGTTACAGGAGGTCAGTACTACCACAGAATTCCACATAAGGCTGGTACAGTTGTCTGAGAGACTCAGAATCTCCCGTTTGTTTTGTAGAACCGACAAGTACTTGTAGCTGCACTTGAGGTTCACATGCTTTTTTTAAAGTAGAAACTGATTGGTTACACCAACTGGCAACCAAAATGAGTACTACATATATTTGTTATATTCATAATTGGCATGAGGGTTTTGCAAAGCCTCTGATGAGAACAATTCTTTCTCCATTGCAAAGTCCAAAGAGTTACTAGTCAATAAAACATAACCACACAAGCAGTATCCCATTTCCTCCTGCTACTGAATAAAGAGCTACTAGGCATTTGACTCCACCAAGTTCCACCAATTTGGAGGAATTTCCTAGGTTTAAGAAGTCAAACACTGGCATGATGGAAAGTAACACAGATTACCAGTAGGAATGGAAAGTTCAGTTGTGGATAAGCTTGGAATCTCTGGTCACTGACTGCTGTAGGTCATTACTGTCAGCCCAACACTTAGAGATGAGGGATTGCTTCAAATGTCAGACAGCTACTGTCAGCAGAAGTTTGGGAAATCAGGAATACTAGAATGTATTCCAGACTCCATAGGGAAGCATGCACACTTAAAACAGTGATAAATAGGTAGTTTTTCTGCCTGATTCTCCACAGGCATCTCTGCAAATATCCTATCCTGGTTTCTCCCCACCTTATCATTCTGATCCACATACTCTATTAACCTCTCCCGACTTATGCCTCCAAAACCTATTAAGTATTTCTGTTCAGTACTTGTGTTCATCTGTCTAAGACTAATTTATTTACTGCTGAACACATCAAACTTGCTGCTCTGTGCTCAGTTCTGGTAGTGGAAAAGAGCCTATTTCAGCCTAAAGTTGTAACTGCAGAAACCAAAAAAACTAAATACCACTTGGTGACATAACTCTTCAAAGGAGAGCTCTGGAGAATCCCTGATGCCTAGGAATCTACATGCTTTTTACCCCCTGAAGATCTGGTCAAACCAGCCAAATTTTCATTTTTTTGCCAGACTATTATTTTCCAGAATAAAGTTTTTCACAGAGAATAAACCCGACAGTCATTTTTAGAGGTCGGCAAGTAGATGAAAATGAAAAGTTGAATCTCAGGCTGAACAGATTCAGGAAAACCACAGATGGAAACTGAGACCTACCATATGCTCTCCACTGAGATCCTGAACAACTTTAATTTGTTCAAAATCGTAAGGCCCCTTAAAGCCATGTGCTGCTTTGAACTTAACTGGTCTTGTATAGGGCATCCCTTCATCATCACTGGAAGAGGGATCGTCTTGATCTGTGTGAAAGACTAAGAGGAACACAAATTCAGCACTACATATTGTAGCATCCATTTAATCTGTTAGTAAGCTTTTTGGTAGCAGATTAGTCTTGAATTAGACAATTTCTTTAGGCAATTTTAAGATCTTAAAGCAAAATAAGAATAGTATAGCATCAAGGTCTAGAAAAACATCTGCATTAATTTTATGCTACAGCGAATCCAAACACTGAACACTGAAAATAAGAACTGCTATTAATTTTTGTTGTGCCCCTTTCTTGGCACTTGTCTTGCATTCAGCAGATCCTGCAGTAAGTGATTTCTGTCAGTTTAATGTGTGCTGAAAACGAGGTTATTGGTTTCTTCTCTCTGAGTACACTGAAATGGCCTGGTGATTTGCCCATGAAGTATAAGAACTGCAAAAGAGCTGTAGCCAACAGCCAGTGGCAACACAAGACACTGAAGTGCAACAGTTCCATGGCACTTATCTCAGGCTGTGGTTACACCAGCTTGCTGCAGCACTAGAATTCTGTCTGAAAGATACACTGATGAAACAAGGAGAGAATTCAGTTTTAGTTGGGAAATCTAACAGGAGCTCAAGCTATATGAGAATTCTAATTGTGGCACTGGTTGCCAGAAAACAATCTGATTTACTAAAGTAATGAAGATAATCCCCACTTCTACATTTGTTGGAATAACTTTCCAAAAATGTTTACATTTTGATATCAAAACCTCTTTCTAACAGCACAACAAAAAATCAGAGTATTAAGCTGGTTTAGTTGAAAAGGTCTCTCAACTATTACTTCACAAGAATTTATCCTTGTAACCTGGTTGTCTCAAAATGCCTACTAAGCTACAAGGTCCAACTCTAAAAATATTGTACCACCAACTGTAGAACAGTGGTAGAATGCAGCAGTGTATGTTCCTCTACCAGCTTTGATTCCTAAAAGCACAAGGATAAGCCGACTATCCTATTAAAAAAAAAAAAAGATTGAGTGCCATTTACCTTCATCTCGAACACTCTTAACCTTATTTACAGCACGTTCACCATATTCTTCAGCAAGGTGCTTTGCTTTCTTTACAGATTTGCCAAGGAACTTCTTCAGTTGAGTCCTTAAAAGCAAGGGTACTTTTTCAACACATAATAATGGAAAATTCTCATTTTTTTTGCTACTATGAATCAATAATTTTGATTTGAAATGCAATCTTATCTTTTTTCATTACTGCTTCTTAAAATAAGCAGTACTTTTGACAGCAGTCATGCAATCTTCAGTTCAATCATAAAGCTACAGGCTTATGTAAAATCAGGTATCACTTGTAAAGTGAATACTTAAAAGGCAACTTGTTCAGTAGTCAGAAGGCAAGCTTCAGCTTAGAAAAATAAAATCTGTTTTTTTCTTTCTAGGGAAAGTAAAAACATAAAACAACATCTTACGTTTTCTGTTTTAACCTCCCTCCATCAGTGTCAGTTTGCTGTGTCTGCATTTTGTCTTCATCATCAGACTGTGCTGCATCGTTACTAGGAAATACAGAAGTGACTGTTTAATGGGATATCATAATGAATCTAAATTGAGTGAAATGTTAGTAAAGTAGGGTCTGCATTTTAGGAACCATCTTTATTCCTCTATGTAACACATTGGAAAAACATGGACATTATTTTAATCACATAATAAACAGGTTTTTCAATTCTTAGATATCTTGATACTAAAGCTGCAGACACTGCAGGTGCCAAAGATATATTATTCCCTGCACACAAATTTCCAACTTAAGCTTATAGGGACACTTTGAAAGCTAAGAGTAGACAAAATACATTAAATTACTAGGAACTGGTAACATGCTACTTTGTTCTCATATGTTGCTTTCCACAGATCACATAAATTAATAGTTGTTAATTCTGAAATAGAAATTTTTTCACAAGAGTTCTAGAGAATTGAGCTTTTCAATAATACACCAAAGCAAAAAACCTAGAAATTGTCTGATGTATAAATTAATATAGGCCTTTGAAAAGAACATCTAGACTGACATGGTTTTCTGATCATTAAGCACGTGTCTTTTCCTATCAAAGATTGCAAAAAGACTCCGTTTTACATATTAGAAGGATCTAAAGCTCTATGAAGAACAGGTAAACCTAAAAGCAGTCAGCTGTACTAATGACAACAGATCTTCAGAGGAAGAGTCTCCTATGAAACACTGAAAAAGCTAAAGGAGGTAGTGGCATGAACAACATCCAGTATTTGAACGTAAACTGCGTTTAATTCAGCACAGAAATGACATTTAGTACATCAAAGGCTAACTGGAGATCAGTGGATTTTCAGATGTACTTGCTTGTCAAGTTCCAGCAATATCAGCAACTTTTAGTAAACTTGAGAAAAGTCAATAAGGAGCCTGGCTCATTGAGAACTGGGAATTAGCTCAGATTAGTCAGACATATGGATTTGGGCTCTTTTAACCTGCATATGAGCAGCTTCCATTTATGCAAAAACTGTGAGAGCAACAGCATCTTATGAGCTGAAAGCTCTCATGATTCATACCTGACGTATTCTTTAGTTCTCCTCATGATATGCAAAGTCAGGGGATTAATGCCTGTTGGCAACTTTTCTTCTGCCAAACTCAGAGGTATTTCTTCACCTGTATCAAGGTTTTTTATCATTACGCTTGCTAGAATTTCCTATGGAAAAAAATAAGATGTGAAATGAAGAAAACTTGATTAGAATTGAAAACCTAGAGCAAAACAGAAATCATCAAAACTTACAAATTACTTATTTTAATGGGAAGTTCTGTAGCTCACTATATATTTAGTTTACAAAGACTGAGTTTAAATTAGCATTTTAGTGCAAACATTATCAACCACTAGACAAAGATGAAGAGTTACATATCACAAGCTTCAATTTCATAAATTAAAAATGCAGCTATAGAGACATCAACCACTGCCTGACACCTTTCATGTTAATATCAAACATATTATGTAATTAAAAGACATTGCAGTCTTCCCCTTTCCCACTCCAGCTGCTGTATCTTAGCTTTAGCCAAAGGCAAACTTAACATACAGAGAGGAAAGGAATTTAGAACTGACTAGCACCACAAAGGAAAAGGTTTATTTGGAGTATCTCATGAATGCTTACATAGGTTCAGCAACAGTTTAAAAAAGCTATACAGTGATAGACATGAATGAAAACTTACAAAAGCCAAATATCATGAGGATTAGTGGAATTATTAACTGAATAAACTATTTTTTAGTATGAGGAAGATAATTTTCCTATTGCTGACTCCTTCCCCTTTTAGACATATGACAAAATGGCAGGTTTGCTGGTGTTCCCTCCCATGAAAATCCTTTGAGGTGTTTGCATAGCTACCAACACAAACTTGATAGCATTTCATGTCTGTTACAACTCACACTTCCAAAGGCTAATGCCACACATGACTCAGGGGACACAAAGTTCTTAGGTGGACAAAGTCAGCTGTGCCATCACTTCTATTTGCATTCCTGGTGACATGGAACAAGGAATGACTATACAATTTATTTAACAGACAGGAAAAGCAAGCACAAAGGTGTACCATGTACAGACCACAGCCACTGATACCTCATCTGTGAGCTCTCTGCCAGAGTTAGACCTGGGTCTTTGTGGTCCAAGTATTTCATTTGCTGTTTGGCCATCAGCTGCTTTCCCATTTTCCTGAAATTGTGCAAACATAGATTACATTATCTCTACTGTAACACTGAAGCAATGGAAAATGTTACAGTTACCAAATGTACAATCATTTCCCAATACCTGTGCAGTGACGATTTTATCTCCACTAGTTGCACTGGCCAAATCCAAGGAAGGTTGTGAATCTTTGGGCACACCCTCTGTCACTGAATTTGAAGTTAAAAGACCACCAGCTGTGAAGCTGTCCCGAGAAACTGAAGAGATTTATTAGAAAGAAGAGCATAACACTTGCCATAGGCATCAAATCCTAACATCAGTTCCAGGCCTGAACACCCTTTCTGACCAGTTTGGTATTTTTTAATGATCAACTGCCACCAAATCTAACTTAGAATTATGTATTTCATATACTGATGGAGGTTCAGGCATGATTTCACACCTAGGCGTCTTAAGCTTTATTAACTTCTTTTTAATAGTCATTTCCCTAGTAACCCAGGACTACATATTTTCATAAGACCTCAGTCCACACCTTGACTTGCATTTCTATGCAAATACAGACCATACATACATTTTATTTGAAGTAACTGGGTTTTAGCTTATGTATTGATGAGTCAATATTCCAGCTCGGGCGCCAGATATTCCAGCTGGTAGATGGGGTCTGCCGCTTGGGACCCAGAGAGCCACAGCCACCCCAAAAGATGTCTCTCTAGAAACAGCTCCTTGGGGGGTCAGGGCGCTCCTCAGTTGGCAGAGGGGCTTCTCAGCTGGCGAGCAGAGCAGTGATTTTTCAGCTCAGTGATTTCAGCTCAGTGCTCTCAGCTCCTGCCCTTGTGAGTTGCCCCTCTTTTAGCCAGCCGTGATGAGAGAGAGAGAGGTCTCGTGTGGAATTTCCGCAGGTGGTACTTTATTGCAAAGGTACCAGCGAAAGGGTCCAGGGACGAGGAACCTCTGCCGACCAGAGGAAACCCAGGGGTTTTTATGGGACACCAGGGTGGGAGGAAAAGGGTACAGAACCAATCAATTGTAACAGATCTACATAAAATCCCGAGGGGGCTTGTGGGTCTCCGGACAGGTCGCCGTGACTAGAAGGTCTTTTGTCTTAAGGGCTCTGGGTGAAGTTGCGAAATTTTCTTAACTCCTCAGCTTGGCTCCCTCCAGGGCAAAGCAGCTGGGACTCCGCCCATTCCCACAAGCCAATTTCTTGCTATAGCTACAGCTACAGCTCCAGCTACAGCTATTTTAGTAGGAAGTCTTACTTTACAAGAAAGTCTACGAATGAGGAACACTTCTAAAGGAGAAGGGTATTACTTCATTGTAAATAGCTAAGACTGTTGAAGGATTTTATACCCATTAACTAAACTAAAATCACAGGACTGAATGATCCTTCACTTAAAACATAAAAAATAGTAACCCTGTAGATAACTAAACCCATCTAAAATAGAATACTTGCCTTCTAAAACAGGTTTTTGCACTTCAAAATCCAGTTCACTCTTCTTCTTCCGGGGAGGTGGAGCTGGCCGTGCAGGGGGGGGTGGTCTCGCGGGAGGGACATTTGTGGGAGGTGGGGGACGGGCTGGGCTAGGCTTCTTCGTGCTCACAACTATGTCAGGCTCTACAGTCATCTGCCTTGGTGGCTTTGTTGGAGGCATTTCTTCTGTTGTAGAAAGGTCTTTGGTAGATAAATCTGAAGCCACTTTTTCTAAAGTATTTGCCTCTTTCTTGTCTGTTATGTGCTCTTTTTCTGATGTTTCTCCTTGTGCTTCAGTTTCATTCATTTTATGGTCAGTTGCATTTGTTACTTTTGTTAGTTTATGAGATCCCTGTTGGTCAGAACTAAACAAAAGGTTCCCAGACTCCAATTCAGTGTCTTTACACACACTCTGATCCTCTGGTTCTCTAGTGTCTTCTGGTAATGGTATTTTAGCAGCTAGTACTTCTGGGATATCACTAATGATACATGCTCCAGAAATCCAAGCATTTGCATCTGAAGTTGGAAGAGTCAATTCATTTCTTCTAGAAGCTAAAGAATCATCCTCTAGTTGTTGGGCCTTCTGGCTTTCTTCTATAATACTGTCAATAATCTAGAGAAACAAAACAAAACCATTCTACCAGTCACCAGCAGGCACTTCCTGGGTACACAAACCAGTCAGCCTGCACAATACCCACAAGAACTCTTCCACTGAAAAGTTGTTTTATATACAAAATGCATTTTGTTTAAAAAGGAGACCAGAACCTTGGTGCAGAAATGAGCATATTCAAAAGATAAAACAAAGTAACTAATTTCCAGTGTTCTTTAATATACTTGGAGAGAAAGTTAGGAAACAAAAGCTGTTCACTTATGAGTTCTCATGTACTGCTAAATATGATCCTGTAAATTACACAAATAATTCAAAGCTGGTGAATCCTAAATGTTTTTAGAACACTTAAGTTTGATTTTTACCCTTTAGAGGAACATTCTTACTAACATTAACAACTAATTCTAACTTATGGTAGTTTCAGGATGAATCTTGATCATTAAATTATTTAATATTTTTAGTGTGATGCTGGAAGCTCAAAGCAATATTTAACTAACCTCTTTTGAATTATCTTGTTTCATTTCTCGTACAAATGTTTCATTTCCAGCTTTGTCTAGTTTATTGTCCATATCCTACAGAAGAAAAAGTCATAAGATGATGGTACTAACTTCTTCAGTAAGATGATCTAACAAAAATATAGCTCCAACAAATTAAATAGCATAAAGGACAAGAAATCTGCCACATTTTCATACACTACTGCGGTCAGATGTTTAAACAGTAATGCTCAGTACATGAGTAGTATTTTGGTCACGCACAGAAAGGCTGCACACTATGCAACAAAATAGGCAGTTGTGCATGAGAGGCTGCAACCTCAACTAAAATCAAACTGAAGGCAGCATGAAGTTTAGAGAAACAAACGCATATAATAATCTGCAGCAAGGAAATTCCATATTAAAATATTTTCTCTTTTTTTAATCAGCTTTTAGGAAAGGATGCAAGAACTGTATAATAGCCACATATAGTAGAAACTATTTAGAAATTTCCAAATTAAGGCAGGCAGCTCTATCAAGTGGTCACAAATATGCTTCTGAGGTTCCAACATGGAATCTTACATTCTACTATTCCTAGTGCACATTGTATATTTTAGCAATCAGTCAGCTTCATGCAGATCCTTCCAAAATCCAAATAAGCTGAACTGAAAATATTCTATTTGTGAGTAAACATTTTAATCAATTCCTGCAAAATTTTAGCTTCAGAACCACAAGTAGTTTATACCATAGGATACTGCTTTAATCTCAGGTGATACAGATCACTAAGAGCTTCATCATACATCTTCACTTCTACATGAATTATTAAAATCCTAAAGAGTTTGGGTTAGGAAAAAAACAACTTTAAAGACTATCTAGTCCAATGAAAGGCCACAACATCACATTGTCCATAAGCACATATATCAGCAATATATAAAGTGCAACCTGATGGAATCCTTGACATTGGAAGGGATCTGCAGAGATCCAGTAAGTAGCCCTCAAAGCAGAGCCAGCTAGAACAGGGTATTTTCAATCATTTGTCCCTGTTTTTTTATTTAGAGTGACTGTCTAGTACAGATATTTAAGAAATTTATCCTTAGACTTTATCTAGACTCTCAAACAACCAAACAGAACGTCTAGAGCATCCTAGCATATTACATTTGAAACTCCTCCCTGCCCCAAACTCTTGCTGACATCCATCTTGGAAAGTTCTGACCTAAAGAAATGGCATATTGTGCTGTCTTGGTTTGAAAGAGAGGTATCTGCAAGGGAGGGGCAGGGCCTCCCTTTGGAATGGAGAATTCAAATCCCCTCCCTCTAAATTATTATAATTTAGAAAATTAAAGGGGCTTTCAGGCAGAGGTATGGGGATAGGAATAACTGTTCTTTACTAGTATGTATAACAAAGCAAACAAAAACAACTACAGCACTAATAACAAAACAGTACTAAGAACCTTGAGGGCTTTGCTTCACAAAACCCAGGGCAATTTGGTCTCGGTGTCCCTGCAGGACCCTCAGAGCACCAAGCTGGAACAGTGGAGAGTCCCAGGCTGGTGGCTGGAATGGCAACATGTCCCGGGTAGGCAGGGGCAGGATGTCCTGGCAAGGTAGGGGAGTGCAGGGTCACACTGTAGCAAAAAGAGCAGTGCCGAAGAAGCTGCAACAGCAGAGCAGGGCTGGCCCAGCTCCAGCCAGGCAGACAGAGGAGATCGGAATTCCAGGGCACATGAGCAGATGATGGTAGATTTCCCAGAGCCAGACTTTCTGGTGACAGTGAATTCCTCCCACAGCTGTTAAGATACGGTTAATAATTTCTGTGGCCACAAAGCTGGGAATAGAACCTCAGCTTCACTGCAACCAGGATGTTGCTTCCATTGTTCCAACCAAATCAAGTATAACTTTGCCTGGGTAATCGGAGGGGGGGGGGGGGGGGGGGGGGGGGGGGGGGGGGGAAGATTGGGACGATTTGTACTTGGAAATAAAGCTATCCTTTACTAGGTCGGGTGAAACTGTACCTAATCATCATAAGATAGATGATATAATTGAAACGATTGTTGGTTGCTGAATGTGATTATTATCTCAAACTAGAATCATGAGAATCACAAGGGAAGATATTTACCAAAACTCATGCTTGGGTGTATACAATAGAACAATGGGAGGGCTTAATGATTAACATAGAGTTGTGTAATGGAGGGGTATAATACTGGGGCCTTCTTGGACCCTCGTCAGAGTTGGATTTGGGTCTGTAGCCCGACTCCCAGAGCTCTCAATAAAGCACCTCATAATCATCCGTGATTATGTGTTTTCCTCGCTAACATTTTGGCGGCCCAGGCAGGACCCTGTGAGCGCTGCTGAGGACCTCACGACCCGATCATGCTCCAGCCGGCACCGAGGGATTCTCGGGGAGCCCATCGAGGCGGGACCCGCTGCCGCTCACAACGTCCCCTGGAGAAAAGGTAAGGTGCTTTATTCTGGTCTGGTCTGGTGCCTGCCTGTCAGACGCGGCGAAAGCTGCGCGTGGTTGGGCTAAGGAATTCCTGGTATTGCCTAGGGGCCATCCATTAGACAGGGCGAAAGCCCTGCAGGTTCGGCATCAGTGGTCTTATGTACTGTAACATATGGAGAAGCTGAAAGGGTTAAAAAGTGGGGGGTTATGGGCGGCAATGCCCCCATACCCGTTTCTCCTTTGGGGTGCTTGGCAGCACACTGGAAAGCTGGAAATTTCGGTCAGGAATTACAGAAAGATAAATTGATTGATTATTGCAATACATGGTGGCCTGGTTATGTTTTGCCTGATAATCGAAGGTGGCTGGAGAATGGATCTTTGGAACCAAAGCTGACATCACAACTGATGGAGTATTGCAAACAAGAGGGTAAATTGGATGAAATTCCATATGTTGATTTATTTTTCTACCTGCGAGGAAAACCGCAGGGGTTAACAGAGTGTAAATTGCAAGCATTGGTCCTCGAAAACAATCAGTGCCTGGCTTGTGTCCAAGATAGACGCTGTGTGGAACACTTGGTTTTGGGGAAAGGGGGGGAAGATGGTTTGGAAGCTGATTTACTACTAAGACCCAATGTCTCCACCAGAGTCTTGCCGGTATCGAACTCCACTCCGCCTGGTCTCACCCCCCCCCCCGATTCTCTTACCCTTTCCCCGCGCAATCCTACACAATGTGCTTCTCCCCAGCGCTATCCCTCTCCCCCACCAATGCCTGCTCAAAGATTTATCCCTCCACTGACACCTCCTCAGGGGTACCCTCCCCTTCCACCTACACCTTCATCGCTGGTCTCTGCCCCTGCAAACCCTCCGCCGAGTC